>NC_136598.1:23829832-24092332 GCF_910589615.1 Taurulus bubalis | reverse complement strand
GCCTAGTTAACGGTCGAGCGCGCATGCGGTCAGGTTTAGGCAGCAAAGCATGATGGTTAAGTTGTTGTTGTTTTTTACAGACAGCGGTTTGGGTTGAAATAAGTATGCAAAATGAGCTGTAGAGGTTTTTTTTTACATGTAAACACAGGTAGGCTAAAAGTTTCCCCTGTTTCCAGTCTTTGTGCTAAGCTAAGCTAACCGGCTAATTTAATAATCAAAGGACAGACATGAGAGTGGTATCAATCTTCTCATCTAACATAGTATTTCCCAGAAAAAATATGTCTTCCTGTAAAATATCTTCTTCCAACATTGCTCAGCATTTCGAATGTTTGTTTTTTCTGTTCCCTCTTAATGATTTCTCCAGATGACAGAATTCAACGTCACTGTTTGTTTTTATTTCATTTTGCTCGTTCTCCGCACAAAGTTGGACAAAAGACACACAGATACAGTGTTTCCTCCAACTTCTTATACTATATAACGTGAATGCGGTGCTCGTCAGTGGTTTTCTCTCCACAGCTGACTCTGCTTTCTCTCCGCTTTAAGCCGTTCCCTTTGATACAGAGCAAGTGTTTACTTGTACTTCACTCCCCTCCTGTCCTTTTGTTATTCCTCCCTTCACTCTCCTCATCCCTCCCGCTCTTCCATGTGTGTGTGTGCGTCTGCGTGCGTACATGCAGGTGTGTTTTTGTATGTGTGTGTGTGTGTCTGCTGGAATGTTGACCCACGCGGAAAGAGGGTGAAAGACTTCCCAGACATCAAAGGCCAGGTAGCTGACAGGGAGAAGAGGGGCCGATAAGTCCAGTCGGATGACAATACACTCCCAACGCACACCTGGACTGTATGGAGAGGCAGCGACGTGGAGAGAGCTACACACACACACACACACACACACATATGCGGCACACTTGCAGCTCAACACATTCTGGTTCATTTCCCTCTCTAGTTATGCTCCATACACACACACACACACACACACACATCCTCTCAAAACGCCTCGGAGCACTCAGCTCGGTTACCATGCATGTCTCCGCCACATTCATGCGCTCCACCCACACGGACCCCCCACCCCAACCCCCACCCCACCCGCGCCCGCCGACCTCTGCACCCACAGGTGTTGGGGTCTTTGTCCTCGGACATGTGTGAGCAGCCCGATGTTGTGACGAGCCCTCAGACCCTCCGCCGCCCCGGCATCGCCTCTCTCAGGTGCAGCAGGGTCTCAGGTGAGGGATGAAGATGAAGATGAAGATTAAGCACAACTTCACACCTCACGAGTCACAGCATTTATCCCCCCCCCCTCCCCAACCCTCCCCCTTCCTCCATTTAAGACAAATACAGTCTGGTAGAAGCATATTTGGTTTTCAAAAGGATTAAAAAATTGAGGGTTACAAGTGTGAATGAAATGTATGTATATGGAAGATGTATGTGTTTATATATATGTATGTATATTTTTATTTAATTTTTTCTTTATTTCAAATTCATTAGTTCGATTTAGGATAGGAATACATAATAATTTATTGCTCTATACCTTTTCAGTCTTTCTGTTTTGTATATTATATAGAATATTGTATTGTATTTTAATGTTTGACTGAATAAAACACTCAAACAAACAAATATTGACCTATCCAAAGTGATATTAAACATTTAAATATTCAACGACGTGGATGAGAGCCGTGGGAGTGAATCAACGCAGTGAAGTTGTGAGCTGAAAAACCAAAATAATGAGCTGAAAGAAGCAAAAACGCTGATGGAAGACAGTTACATCACATATACGTATTTAAGCCGTTGTTTTATATCAAATAAGTGCAGCAAAGAGGAGTAAAAAGTTATAAAAAAAAGCTTCTTTACACGGGTTGAGTGTTAAATGTCTTACATTGTGTTCACAGACATCTCTGGGATCCAGAAAAACTTCCTCCAAGGAAGAAATTGCAAACATTATTATGTTTATTATATTACACATGTCACAGCACAGTCTCTCTAATACACACATCTACACTTCACTAGACTTACATTTCTGAGGGGGTCGAGACCGATGGCTCAAGTTCTGAGAAAAAAAGGATTTGACATTTATCTGCCTTTAAAACTTTGTTTCTCTTTCGGGGGGTTAGGGGGCGGGAGGGGGGGGGGGGGGGTCCACACTGGGCTGCAGTGATCTCGAAGACGCTGAGAGATTCACAAGTCCTAGTGGCTCAGGTTGAATATGTTTTAAGCAAAAATGCACAGATGCACGATGAAATATGAACACTTTAAACCGAATAAAAGGACGCAGCGTTTTTTTTGCACATGCAAGCGCGTTCATTGTTTGGATTCTTCAAACTTAGTGAACCTGAGAGCGTGTGCTCTGGGTAGAGAAGCAGGTATTTTGTCTGATAACTAGTCCAAGGACTCTGTGGGGAGGAACAGAGGCAGATAACGCGGGGAGTAGAGACGGTGGGATCGACAATGACCTCCAGCGTTACACCCTATCGGTGAGCGCTAGGGGATTTGAAGTTGCAAGGAGTTCTGGGAAAAAGAGGCATGGCTGGATTTACTTTTTCAGCCTTGAATCCTTTGAAATATCTGTGTGTCTGTATGTATTCGGTGTCGCATACGTATTCCCGACGCGCGTTCAAATGGTTGCCGTGTTTATTTAAAGTGACACGGCCCCATTTAACACGCAAACCAAGGGAAAGGATGCCGCACGCGAGCGAGGAGGGGTCCAATCAGAGTCACTCCTCGCCCTCACTTCCTGTTTTTCCTGCCGGGATGTCGCGTCACCTCGCCGACCCAGTGGCACACGCAGCCTCTCGGTACCCCCGCCGTCCTCCCCCCTCCTTCAAAGGAGTCGGCTTGCCGCAGGAAATTAGTTTAAGGTCTCTGAGAGGGAATCGGTCCATTTCCTAATGGGCACTCATTAGAACAATGGCCATCTGCCAAGTCGGCATTGACTGCAACGTGACGTGTTTTCCGCCTCCTTGCGTGTTGATTGTGTTTGATTCTCCACCGTTTGAGTTTTTAGCCAACATCCTAATTAGTGCTCAGCTTGTGAAACCATGAAAAACTGACCTTTTATAGAAGGTTCCAGTTTAGCTACGAATGAGTAGATACCCATTGGAAATTAAAACTTAAGAAACCCATACAATGCATTTTAGAAAGAAAAAAACAGAGGGTGCCGTGTGCTCGCCAGGGAATTGGAAGAGGTTCCATGGCAATGAAAGTTGGTATTTGTCTGGTTGGGGCCCATCGAGAACGAGGTAGCCGGGTTTCATTAATCTGATAAATAATCATTGCATAACTGAGTTTTTTGCGTTGTGTTGATTACCCAGAGCTCTATAAAGATGTTGGCATCGGATACACGTCGGGGAACAGTGGCTTGTCCGGTCTGTCGTCGCATATTTGTCTGTTTAGTTGAAATCATGTATGATTGGCCTCCCATTACCCATCATGCAACATCTGTCAGACTTGGTCTGGCTGACATTGACTGTCAATACCTTTTCGAGCTTTAGGCTTCGAGGCCACAAGGACGCGGTCCCACGACTGTGTGGTCGGGCCCATTCACGGCAACTTTGGGTTTATTTAGGCTCATTCGAACACATTAATGCACACTATGGTTGAAGCATTTGCGTGCATATCTGTGCGTGTGTGTGTTGCGCTAAAAGGTCAGGGCCGAACCTCGGGGAGACGTCTCGGCACACGTTCACCTCACGCCCCTCTACCCCCCCCTCCCACTTGCGCCGCTTTCTCCCTTTCATTCATAATAGGGTTAACAAGATCTGTCACCACCTCGCCCCTGCGTTTATTATGAGTGGGCTCTTTCCTGTGTCAGGTAAAAATAATCGAGCGGTTCCACGGACGGGTTTTGGCCACTGGGGTCCTGGACGGCTGATTTGTTTTTCTTGCAGGTCGTCCAGGGGGAAGCGCGTCGGACGGAGAGGATGTGACTTTAGCTTTTAGGTTTGTAGTCAGGAATGTTTCCACCACCTCCGAAGGATTCTCATCTTAAATGAGTTTTTTTTTTTTGAGTTGCCGAACCTGTAAAATACCCTCGTCAGTGTAGCCATGATCAAATTAAGCAGCTAATCCTCTTCTAGTAGGAGGACGGATTGGGAACAATGAATACTCTCACTTTAAATAAATAAATGGACCACTTTTCAAAAGCCAGAAACTGCTTGGTATGCATAAACCGTGCAATAAGATGTCCCAGTGCAACCATTGGAGGATTATGCCGACAACTTCAAACCTGTGAAAATGTGTATTATGCACCAATTAATGATCTCTATAAAAAGCATTAAAAAGGTATTATATGATTACTCCAAACTGCATGTCCTAAATGTGTTTTGCAAATTCTCTATAAGAAGAGTTTGAGTTGAGTAAATGTTTCATGTGTTGGAGACGTTTGTAATTTATTCACACGGTTGTTACGCATTTTATTTACGTTTTAAGAAAACAACATAATACGTCTAACGTCGTCAAAGACCAAACCAAGTTCTCTGCCCAAAAGAGAGCACAGCTGATCGGCGTCAGATTAATAACAATAGGTCCAAAAAAATTTCGGAATGCGAATTTAACATCCAGTCAAAAGAATATATTTAAAATCACCTCACTATATTAGAAAATTGAGAGAATATGATTTGTAATCCAAAACAAACACGGCTCTAACACACACACACTCTGCACTTAGCAAGGAAGCTCCTGCAAAAAAAAAGTTCCTGCAAACCTGAATACTTGACAGATGCTTTGAAGGAAAGGAAGACGTTCATTTCTGTTTTTTTAAAGGAGAGAAAATATTTTTCCAATGTTAGAATGCGCAGAGTTTCTGAATAAAACCCCTCTAGTCTGTAAGTATTGAATGCAAGAAAGAAATATCCATCATGCCGAGATAGCGGCCCTCTGCCCCCATTTCACACCCTGAAGTGACTGCCAGCCCCCGTGACCGAACATGGGCACTTACACACACACACACACACACACACACACACACACACACACACACACACACACACACACACACACACACACAGCACTGTCTGCGACATCAAGAATGCCAAAGCTGATTATTTAATGCACCTGTCAGCAAATGGGGACTACCACAAGCATTCTCACCCGCCCACACACACACACACACACACACACACACACACACACACACACACACACACACTACACAGGAGCTGTTTATCCCAACGGGGGTAGAGTCGTAGGTCCATGTAGGCCAATGTCAGCGTTAGGAGAAGCAAAATATTTTGGTTGCGAGGGTATCTGTTCGTGTCAACAATCTGATAGGGCGCTGGGTAGAGATAGGCGGTTCCCATGAGGCCCGTGGCCTCGGCCGCAACCAGGAGCGGGGGTGGGTGGGTGGGTGGGTGGGTGGTGGTGGTGGGATGTTCAGGGTGAGGAGGGGTTTGCAGGATTGGTTGTTCCCAGATATCAGGAACACGGTGAGCGTCAACACCTCCAGAGGGACAGATAGAGGGAGGTCAGCGTGTCACAGACGAGCGATAGTCACTGTGATGCAGGTGATGCTGCTCCGACCCCGACAAGTCTCTTCTACTCAGTGGTGTATAAAGTACTTAAGTAAAAGTAAAGATACCTTCCTGGAAAATGACTCCAGTAAAAGTAAAAGTCACCTATTAAAATGCTACTTGAGTAAAAGTCTTAAAGTATCTGATATAGTTCTGTACTTAAGTATCAAAAGTATTTTTCTGATATAAAATGTACTTAAGTATTGAACGTAAAAGTACAAGTACATGATTTTAATAAAAAAGCGAAGGGTTAGAATTTTGAGAATTATGAAGTTTATTCTTTTAAGTGCTGTGGCCACCAGGACCAAGGACAAGGAGTTGTGTTGATAAAATAACTGGGTTGGCTGTGATCCATCCATATATATGATGTCCAACATAATATATATAACAAAAAGCAATATGACACTTTGAAGGAGTTGCAACAGTGTGGTTATAAGTATACTCATTCCACCCGGTACCGGCCCGTGGGTCCCTTGGTACCGGGCCGCACAGAAAGAATGAATGAAAAATTTAAATTAAAGTTAAAAAATCAAGGCAGGAAAGATGTTTTATTGTGAAAAATGACCGGATACATCTGTCTGTGGTAACCTCAGACGCATCATCTTGACACATGTCAAGATGTTGCTTTACTCTAAACATGAAACTTAATTAATAGTAAAAGTAAAAGTAAACAGAAATATAAATAGTTAAGTAGAGTACAGATATCCCAAAAAGTAACAAAGTATTTCTACTTTGTTACTATACACCACTGCTTCTACTGTAGTTGTTGTGGAACTACATATATTTTGTGAGACTCATTTCCTATGTTTTATCTTTTTGCTTTGCACCCAAAGGTGCCACATTTGGTATCCAGAGCATAACTATTCACTGTATTCAGAGAGAGTGAGTTGTGTGTGTTGCTTTGTTGACACATAGCCGGGGCCATCGTTAGCATCGTTAGCTGCTAGTTGCCGACTCAGCCGTCGCCCATGTTGAGAGGCAATAGAAACGCCCCTTGTATTTAGCACCTTTTAATCTCCAGTGGTGTCTAGCTGTGCGGATACAAGTGAGGTCTGTGCCTCCTCCCCTACACAACAGAGGTAAACCGCATGTTGTTTGTGTTGCTGAAAGCGCTGGACAATAACATTGACAAAAACCAGCAGTGCATAGTGGCCAATGAAACTGTTGGAGCAGTGATGTCAGTGGCTTGTGTCTCGATACACACACGGTCAATCAAAATGCATGAAACCGTTAGAACGGGGGTCTCTAGATGCTGGCGGCAGGGGGGACAGACACCCAGCCTCATAAGACCCCTATGTTTAAAGAAGATGGCCTGCAAACTACATTGAAAAATGTTCTTTCAAAGCTGCAAAATTGGAGCATAAAAAAAAGCCTCTTTATTTTCCAGCTGTGTTGATGTCTCTTTCTGAAGCCTGCAAACCAGGAAAAGTAGAGAAATTAGGAAAGAAAGGAGGAACACAAACAACAGATTTGTATTCTGTTCCATGTGACTACTAAAAAAAGTTGTTTCTCATCTTTTCAAACATGCAGAAAATTACATGAAACACGAGGGAGACAGAGGGATACAAACGTTGTTCAGTTTCAATACAGAGGGAATTTTATGTGTTTTAAAAATTCATTTGAGGGTCTGGAGAGAGAGAACATGTCTTTTTATTAATTAATTTTTGCCCCAAGGTGAGAAAACCAGCCTCTTAAGCTCTTAAATTACCACTTCAGTTCTACCCATATTGTCAATGCATGACTCTGCCAAAGCTAGCCTATACAGCAGAATGGGCCTGTGGTTTTCAGTCGACACCGTGTGCTGAACAACTGACCTACATTCATTTTGATTTGTCTGTCTGCCCACTTCTCTTCACCTCTGATAAGCGCCCTGTGTCTCTAATTGTGTTTAGCTGTGCATCGCTGTTTATTTACTGTTATTCAATGCCCTTATCTAGTTGTGTCCTTCTCGGCTCGAATGTTTTTTCTTCTTCTTCCCTCTGCTTTAATTCTCCTGGACTCCCACTCTCGTTGAAGAAGCGAACTCCCCTGCTTGCCGTCCTTGTGCGAGAGAATTTGCTCTTAAATGACCCGGCGTGCCGAAGCGAAGGACGAGCGAAGCCGTACACAAGTGTAAAAATCAGCGCGCGTGTGTGTGAATGAACGCCATCCATCTGAGCGCCGCAGTGTTTTCATAACAGCCGCCCCCAGCAGTGTGTCAAAAGGGAACCCGCCGCCCAAGCTGGATGCGTTTTATATATACGAGAAACCCACCTTCCACTCGGCAGCAGACACAATGCAAATTGATTGGAACTGCAAATGTATCCCCCTCGATCCTATTACCTCTGAAATGTCTTTTAAACCCTCCGTAGTGCTGTCATAATATTGGCGTTACATCTGTCATAACATGCAGTGGCGTATTATGCCTACGGCGCTTGGAAAAAAAATGAAAAGGCGAAGATAACCCCCCGACTATCACTCCTTCAACATTTGTGCATCTGTAAAAACAATAAGTCTCGTTGCTAGTCGAGTCGAGCTCAAAGCATTTTACTTAAGAGTGTGTGTTTAATGAAATAAAGCATGATAAGTGCAGACAGGTGGTCTGACTAATGATAAGTACGTTACATAATAGGGAGACTAATAGGGACATTTGTTTTATTCTTTTAAACCCTCAATGCAAGCAGTAAATTATGATCGTAATTTATAGAGAAGATGATATTTTTTGATAAACTTTTACTCATGAAACTGGATAACTTATCAGTTTGCCCTTTACCCACCAGCAATAAATCATCTACATCACCCTTCACAATGAGTTAAGGCTTCTCCTATTCATATTTAGGTAAAGGGTCTCTTCAAATATCCTTTCATAATCTTTTATGAATGTTTTGAAATCATCGCCCAGCAACTTCAACTTGCAGAGCAGACAGACGGCGGCCGCAGACCGAGGCGTTGACCTTGAGGAGCATCAGGAGAACAGTCCGTTCCTCTCTGACCTGACGTCTGCCTTAATCTCAGTCACACCACTGCTGCACCGCCCGCCGCAGGACACGCCGACGGTGGCCTTCGGCGAGGAATGTTTCGCCTTAACTCGGATGGAACAACATCTTGGGAAAGATATTTGCGGCTTTAAAAATAGTTGAGTTTTTTTTCCCCTCCCTGGACATAACAAAAATGAGAGCTAATGGGTTAAAAATCTAGAGTTTGACAGGCAAGTTGTGAGCAACGCGATTAGCATTATGATTAGCATTGTGATTAGCATTGCGATTAGCAACGTGATTAGCAGCGTGATTAGCAACGTGATTAGCGACGTGTTTAGCGACGTGATTAGCAATGTGTTTAGCATCGTGATTAGTATTGCGATTAGCAACGTGATTAGCAGCGTGATTAGCAACGTGTTTAGCAACGTGATTAGCAACGTGATTAGCAACGTGTTTAGCGACGTGATTAGCAATGTGTTTAGCATCGTGATTAGCAACGTGATTAGCAACACCGCCGCGGCGGGATTAACTGTAATTTGTGTGTAAGTGCTTCAATGCGTTGACGACATCTCACATGTGACAGGTATGGGACAAAAGGGAGATGCTAAACCTGCAGTCTAAGGTTAGCACGGGTTGTTGCTTGAGTTTTTATACTTTTTGCAAAATACGGTGCCAGTTTCTCCATGGCCCTGAGCATGTGCATGTCCAACAGCTAATGCTGCGCAAAACTCTCCAATGCATTTCCACTTACTTACACATTACTATTGTGTTGAAACTAATTAAAACATATTAGTTTTAATGCACTGAGCATCCCACTTGTATGTAGATAGGCTATTTAAGCTCAATGCTATGTCACAGAAATGTCACTGACCAAGATCTATGCGGTGCTTACCTGATCCGTTCCCTTTATTTTTCATCGTCACCAATGACGGTTTATAAGAAGTGGACGTAGTCATCGTGTGGACTGCCGGTTTAAAGCCTTGAGTTTGACGATTTTGCCGTCGCCATCTTGGATTTTTTGCAAAAATCATGGTGGGCTTAAAATAGGAACGTAAACTCAAAGTCAAACATAAACAACGCAGCTTAAGTACGGAATACACGTCACAAACATTTCTAATTTGCTTTAAAATAACTCAACCATGGGACACGAACACTGGTCTCCTGGTTGAAAGTACTGTGTTTGTTTGACCCCTCCACCTCGGCTCCCATTTCTCTTTTTTTATATATATTACACACACGTAAACTTTTATATTGCAGTCCACACAGAATAAATGGCAGAAAACCACATGCAAAAAAGCAAAAACAACATTGTTATTGCACGCTAAATTATTTAGAAATAATCATTCATAAGCCAGAACGGGCTGAAACTCCATGTCTGCTGGATGTGTAAATTGCCAGCTGTTTGCTAAGTCATTCAATATCATCTTTATAAGATAATTATATCTCAGTGTTGTGTTTACAGCCTGTTCCTGTGCTCCCAAGAGGCCAAAACAATCAGCAGTATCTGCCGCTAAAGTCTAACTTTAGCTAACGTTAGACACCATAAGTCCTTCCAGGCCACTTAAAGCTGCAGTGGCCAAAACCCCAAGTGTACTGAATTGAGCAATGGTGTGTTTTAATGCTCACGAATTTAGCTTTTCATTTGCAGGAAGCGCGGCGGGGGATAGTTTTCTCCTTTCTAAAATGACATTGTCCCAGTTCTTTAAGCACTTTCCTGTAACTGGATAGCGCAGCAACACTCGCTTAAGGTGCTGCCTACACACGGGTTACAAATGTCTGTGACATTGTAGGTATTAAATGAACCTAATTGGCCCGAGGCAGCTGCAAATGCAGACTGATGTGTGAGCGGCACAAAAAGGTTTCGAGTATAGGCCACATTTTTTTCCTCTGAAGGTTCTCTAAGTTTGATGAATAGGACTTCAGACAGACGTTCCGTGTCACTGAGGCTTTTGTGCACCCAAAACGGCAAAGTCACGGCTTTCTTTCCACATAACCGTGTTGACGTCGACGTGTGGCGGCTTCTCTGGACGCTTCTCTGGACGCCAAAAACGTTGCAATTAATTTATTGTACGTCGATGAATTAAGAAAAGGAGAGGTGGAGGAAAAAAATGAAGACATTTGTGTATTTAAAGCACGTCTGCTGCTAACATCTGAAATATGTTTGCATGGCTGTAACCTTTTTCCCTCCTCTTTTCTTTTTTTTTCATGACACCCTGAACTGGAATACAGAAAAGGGAGAAAGGGGGGGTGGGGTGTATCAAGGGGAAAAAGGAAGAAAAAAAAGAGATTGACAAAGAGGAAAAGAAAGGACGGGTAAAGGAGAGGTTAGCTGGGAGGCAGACATAGGAAGGAGGAAGTTCATCCACCTGTGTCTGATTTACAGCAGTCGGATATAATCTCCCCGACCAGAGAGAGATACAACTCTTTTTTCAGATCGATATGCTCCAACAGGGCTACATAGGATGAGGCCTGTTCTTGATATCCGACTACAGATACGAGACAAAGGAGGTAATGGTCGTTGCGGTATGGGAAACGTATGGCCGCGCCGTTTCAGAGATCAAAGAAGTGCGAATTCAGATGTTTGGGATTTGTTCTGTTTGTTTAAAAGATAGAATGTACTGCCCGGAAATTTCAGGTGAGGAAAACATTTGCGCAGCGAGTCAAACTGTCAGCGTGGCCCGAAGGTTGACGATTCCCAACGCAAAGTAGTTTAAAGCCAATGTGAACTTTTAAAGGAGAATTTGAATGAATCATGGCGAGTTCTCCGTGTCTAGGCCTATACCTTCAATAAAGAGGTCAAAGGTCAGGTTCAGCTATAGTGCCCTGGGAGCTGATAGGAATCTACTACTTTCTCGTGGACTTTTCGGCGAGGCAGATGCTGGGTGACACAGCGCCTGACCTTTCAACATGCTGCTGCTTAGATATTCAATGAGCAAGGACATACTGGTGGAAGATATAATGCTGTTTTTTTTTTTATACGAACTCCCGATCAATCCAAATTCATTTTTTATTTCAGGAAACACTACAAGGCACGATGGTCAGGCGTATCTTTGTGCCTCCTTCAGCTATCCTGCACGTTAAAGCTGCAATGTTTTGTTTTATTTTGGCCACTTGGGGGCAGCGTAACTAACAATGATAATACAGAGATCTGTTTGGAGGTGTAAAGCAAAACAGCTGACTTCTGGAAACAAGGCCGATGAGAGCTGTGGGACTCAAGAACATTGTGAAACAATTGGTTCAGTTTAGGTAGCAAATCTACCCGGTTACTGTTAACAATGAAACGTGACAACCATAACAACGTAACTAGCGTGATGAACGACATCCAGCCCGTAGTTTATTTTCTCACGTAACATAAGAGTTGTAACGTTACGTAACAAACGTAAACTCAACGTCGCTTTAAAACTCTTTTTAAAACACGTTTATGAAATGTCCAAAGAGCAGAAAATGCTAACTTTTATACAGTTTGCAGGTGTCTGTTTTCGATGGAAATTTGACCTTTAATTATGCAATTATTTGCACGGGTAATCTGTAAAAAGATATAATAAATGACACCAATAACACATCCGGATTTGTCTGTAATTACTGGTCCTTGATCTCTTCATTGTGCATCTCTCAAAAACAAAATCTGCTCATCCTTCATTTCTTTCAGAAGTTTGCTGAGTGACTTTATGATTATTCCATCTTGTGATATGCTCCTTTATTTCATGAACATTTTAGATTCTCATTATTTCATGTTTATGTCCCTTTCCTGTCTTCCTTTGTATGGCGAGCCTCATTGTTTTCTAACTGTCTTCATCAGCTGCAAGTTTCATCCAGAAGGAAGTCCCAGTCGCATTTTGCTTAATTAGCCGCTGCTTTTGTGAATCAGATACCAATTTTAAGATAAGAACGTCATCAGGAGTGGCTTGGATCTCCTGTAGGTTACGAGTAGTGAGCCGACATGCACGTATAAATGTCACACGTTGATAATTCTATAATTCGATTATTGCGATTGCCAAACAAATGGGAAATCCCTCTCTAGTTGTAATTTTAAAGGCTCTCCAGCAGCTACGCCTGCGCACGGAAGAGCTAATCAGCAATTAGCGATTAGCCGTCTCATGTCGTGTCCCGCCAACAGTGTCACTTCCTGTCCGGCCGGGCCTCCGCTGACTGACACCCTCCGGTTCTCTCACCGGCACGTATCCCTCTCAAAAGAATCCGACGGAGCGAAAAAGACGGTCGGCTCATGACGTCGTCCGCGGGGGCCTCCTCTTCCCTCCTTCTTTTTGTTTCTTCTTCTCTAATCATGGGCGAAACGGACCTCGGCTCTCGGGGAACAAAGGGCGGTGTTTGTTTTTTTCGCGAGGGCCTTTTACTGCAGGCGCGCTCCTCCGTGTGCCGGCCTTTGATGTGTAACACACCGCCGCCGCTCTTGCTGGACTATCCTCGGCAAAAAAGCGTGCAGAATGGAGGGAAGAAATGCAGAAAGGAGAAGAGAAGTGTTTTCTTTCCTTCTCAATCACCGGTAAACGTCTTTACGGCTGATTGTTTAAGCCGGGGAACCTTTCATTTCGCTCCGATCTGAGATAATGACGAACTTTTCAACTCTAGCTGCAACAAGTCAGACTTGTAATGACGATCATGTATTGGG
This sequence comes from Taurulus bubalis, assembly GCF_910589615.1. Taxonomy (NCBI): domain Eukaryota; kingdom Metazoa; phylum Chordata; class Actinopteri; order Perciformes; family Cottidae; genus Taurulus; species Taurulus bubalis. The sequence goes on along the minus strand of NC_136598.1, from coordinate 24,079,247 downwards.
TGTTTTTTTTTTTCCTGTTAATCCCAAGGAAGCATTTCTTTTGTGATGCATTTTTTGACCCCTGGTTTCACAACGTCTCCTTTGCACACTTCCTTTTGTTTCGTTTGTCGAGACCGACTCTTGAGTCACATAAAAGCGCGATGATTTCTGCGAGGACAAAAAAAATCAAAAAACCCTAGTTATGGCAAATGATGCTGGGACTCGCATCACGCCGATTGTCTGATAGGAGGGATGATGATGATGATGATGATGATGATGAAGAGACGGAGGCCGATAAGGTGGCGTTACCTGACAAGTCCCCCAAACACACATACACACTTCTTCATCGTCTGCTGGATGCTACGCTTGAGCTGATGCGGAGAATGCCTGCGCTTTGTGTCTGTGTGTGTGTGTGTGTGTCTGTGTGTGTGTGTGTGTGTGTGTGTGTGTGTGTGTGTGCGCGCTAAACAGAGAAGGTGTGAAAAGTCTGACTTCTAATTCACCTCCCTCTGCATACGGGTTAATTCTTCCTTTCCATCCGGCTTACTTAAGATTTGAGAGAATGGGGGTGCGGGGGGGTCTGAAGTGGCAACAGATGCATACATGTGTGTGTGTGTGTGTGTGTGTGTGTGTGTGTGTGTGTGTGTGTGTGTGTGTGTGTGTGTGTGTGTGTGTTATTGGACCTTCCTCAGGTTCAAATGTCTCTCCAAAGCCCCATGGCAGTCCCACACATGCAGGCTGGTAATTGTTTAATCGTTTTGAATTCGACGATTACACTTTCTCCACTCGGCTGTGTGTGTTGTTGTTGTTGTTGTTGTGTTTGTCTTTTTCTTTTTTTGCAGTCTCTCTGAACACACAGGAGCTTGTTTGAGAGGGGGAGGAAACAAAACACATCTTCAAAACAAACAAAAACAGGCTGCAATCAGACAGTCTCAGTGAAAGCTGTTTGTTCTCTGCAGCGGTCCACAAGGGGGCAACGTTTTGTAGGCCAAACCTGTGACATCACCCAAAAATCCACACTGCACACTAATTCTAAGCAGGTTTTAGAGCATGCATGCTCACCAGAGAACACTTGCTTTTTTTCCCGTGTAAAGGCGATGGATGATTATTTCCAAAGTCTCACCACCAGCCTTAATTTATTAGATTTTTTTGTTTTTGTTTTTTTAAGCAGCTGTGACCTACTTCTGTGCAGATATTGAATCATCTTTTGTTTGCACAAGTAGATTGTTGTTGTTGTTTTTTATTTGTTTTTTAGTAATCTGTGACAATGTTGCCGCCCTGTGAAAAACATGTCTCCAAACCGATAACTTTTCATGAACTATAATGCCCTTTTTCAGATTATCCAATGTTTAATTTTTTTGCCTAAAAACATATAGAAACATATCATCAACCAATAAAGGCAGATTTAGTCTAGACTCACATCTATTTATTGATTATTTTAGGTGACACAGGAGCAGCTTGTTGAGTGCATCACAGCTGCCAGAAGACTCGATAAAGCAACGATAAAACATCACTTTATTCTTTTATTTCTGAAGGTATCACTCCGCCACTTAACAGAGTCCCAACAGCTGCAGGCAAAGTGTCGCAAACTCAAATAAACAAAAATTAGGACATTTTTCAAATCATTCAATTCCGTCCTTCGTCACAGTAAACCTCAGTAAAAAGTCAAAGTTCATCCACCGATGAAAATCTAATTGTACTGGAGGATGGAACTGTGACAGCTTTTTGGGGATAGTACGGGTGCACCAAACACCATAGAAGAAGAAGAGACAGAAAAGGTAAAGGAGACCTTTTTTTCGATATTTCATAATGTAAAATGACTCCGTGCTCATGGAAGATAATTTAGCCAGATTGTGGTAACGCCAAACACGGCCTGCACAATGCTCATAATTACCAGCTGCTATTAGACGGCCAAACGGGATTATTTCTTCAAAAGAAACATTAGCTGCTTTGAGGAAGAAGGAGTGTGAGGGATTGGGCCTTCGCTGCTGCCCCCCCCCTAATCTGGCAGGAGACCCCCACAGTCACACTCCTCCACCTGGCTCCCATTACCCCGCCGCAAATCCCTAATCCCTCCGTTTGTTTTCCCAGATGAGACCGAGAAGAATGGAGGAGCGAGGAGGCGGAGGAGGGAAAGGGAAGGCAGGGAGTCGGGGTCGAGGGTGACGGTGATAATGGTGATCTGACAGTTATTTGCCAAAGCTGATTTACAGCTGCTTAATCTTTGTGTTGATAAAACATAAACGTTGCTCCCATTTATATATTAGGGAGACGAAACGCCTGCGTCTCACCCTGTGTGTGTGTGTGTGTGTGTGTGTGTGTGTGTGTGTGTGTGTGTGTGTGTGTGGCTGGCCTCGGCGGCCTCCCCTCTTTAATAAAAAGTATTGTTTGTGTTTCCCCTGATTGGGAACACATTGGGCCTTGGGTCGGGCCCTGCCGGGGCTGGGGGTCCGGGGTCTAGGGCAGACCGGGGGTCCTGTTCTCCGGGGGTCTCTCCTCTGGTCCTTCCTCCTCTCTCCTCAGAAGTCCCGTCTGCTCGGGGGGCCGCGAGGGGCGGCGGGGTCGCCCCCGAGAAGCGTCCCGCCGCGGGATGACCCCGCGCTGCCTCTATCGGGGGGTAACCTTAGTCCTCTCCGAACGGACCCCCCTCCCCACCCCGCAGGGATGTAATGCACACACACACACACACACCAACCAAGTCACCAAACAGCCACACAGGGTGATGAAATACACGTGCGCACACAAAATCCACATACATCCACGCATTGTTCTCTTTGAACCAGACTGTTAAATACACACATACACATTCACACCCTCTTGTTCGCCCCACACACACACACACACACACACATTACCAAAGAGACCGTCATGCAGGTCGAGCCAAGCTCTGCCTGTGTGGCTTCGGCTTTGTCGTCCTGACGACGCCCCGATGTTTGAGATCCCCGCATCCGATAGTGTTAACATGATCGAATCCAAGCTGTTGGAGCCGAGAGGCGAACGGAGAGAAGAGAGGGAGAAAGTGAGATTGAAATGCATTTAAATAAAAAGAGTGGGGATATAAAATAAGCGGTGGGGCGATAAGGACGCCAGTGAGGGTTGTCGGAGACGAGGAAAGAAACACATGGACGCTTTATTAGCTCATGGAGTCCACGGGCAGCGGCGGCGCTCTGACATGAGCTCATGTGTTTGGACAGATCTGCTGAAGGGCTTTAAGACCAGTACTGAAGCCTTATCTGATCCAGAGATAAAGTCTCTGGCTAAGAATGAGAGGAAAACACACACACACACACACACACACACACACACACACAGGGGTAGCCACAGTGTGAATGAATGGTCAGTGGAGAGAGAGAGAGGGAGAGAGAGTAAGTGGGTCCTGGGAGACCCCCGGACACCGAGTCGGCGCTGATGGGTGTGTGTTGGTGATGATGTCAGCGTGAAATACAAAAGTGCTGACGGATATGAGAACAAAAGTCACCGTGGACCTCAAAGTGTGTGTTAATGTTATTTTAAGTCGCGCAATTTTATGAATGAATGTGACATTTGAATGAGAGTGTGTGCTACACATGTACTGTATTATATATATATATATATATATATATATATATATATATATATATATATATATCCGCTGTGCGTCAACGTTACGTCACTCAGAACTTCCTTTTTTAACTTATTTACCAAACTTATTGTCTCATATTGCAGAAAGGGATATTTCCACGTCTTTATTGCTCATGAAACGTAGAAGTAAATAGCTGCTAAACTCCCAGCACAGTGTTATCTTTAAATATTATTATTAAATCACGTGAACATGTTCTAGTAGAAACCCAAAATACGTGTGTGGACCTGACTTTTTTGGTGTGTTTTCTAATGCAAAGTAGAATATGACACAAAGTAGAATATGACACATTACTTATGTATCAAGAAAATGTTACTTAACTTGAGAAAAAATGTTGTTTTTTCCCCCTTGTTATTTAGAAAAACACATTCAGATGAATTTGGTGTCCTTTGCCCTTCATCTTATTGTCATCTTCTAGTCATAAATTCAACTTTTCCACCGCAGATCATAACCACGGTGGCTCAGCTCCGCGTCTCACGTCAACATACGTACGTCTGACCTTCTGCACGTCTCGGCGTTGCATCGCCTGCAGACGGCACGCATCACAACCAGATCCGGGCGGCCATGTTCTTGCCAAGGTCTTCGGTGCCCAGCGTGATGTTGCTTCCTGCAGGAAGTGGGAGAGCGGAGGAAAAAGCAAAACAGGACATCTTCAGATCTGTCAGGGGAGCGGCCCCTCTCCTCTTCTCTGCCCTTTGGGGAAAATCGCACCAAAGGAAGCGCTCTCTCTCCCTCCTTTTATCCCCACCACCCCCTCCTCTTTTTCCCTTCCAATACTCCTCTTCCCCTCCGAGACTCTGAATCAAACGGTGATGGATGTCACCTCGCGTGATCTCCGGCTCTGACAGCCACCTGTTCCACAGGCGGACTGTGACTCGTCATTAATGTGGGTTAAGTTAATTAATAAAAAAGGCTTTTTTTTCACTTTTAGCTCTCATAAAAACACAATATGTAACACTGTTAAGACATTGTGATGTCAAACATACACATGAGTGAATTACAACAAAGTGGCAGTGTGTCCTTGTACAGTATGATGTTAAGTAGAGTTTATGAATCAGTATTTGCAAGATTTAAAATAGATTTAAATTTTAAATATTCACTGTAAAATAATTGTTAAAGCTTGATTCATTAGAAATCTATTTTAAGTAATCCCTTTTCTCACACGTTTACAAAACACTTTATTTCCTGATTCACTTTTATTTGGCTTAGCTTGTTAAAAAGTTTCCCAAAACTACAATATTTCTCATTTTACTTGTTTTGCATTTTGAACTTCTCCCTTAATTTGCAATATACGGTAAATGGACATTTTCTCATGTCCTTTACCTTTCACCACCGTGTAGAAAAGTCACATGAACATGTGTAATATATGAAAAAAAGCACCTCAAAACATTGCATCTCCAGAGGATACAAATATGTGATGTACTGAGTTTATAGCTGGATCATCATTCCACATTAATCACATCTGTATTTCCTTCAGTAACTGGGTGATTATGGCCGGTCCAAGTGGAGCCAGAGGGAAATCTGCTGGTTTCCAGTTGGAAACAGTAACTCTAAACTCTGCTCTCATCCCCGAACCCACTCTCTCTAACCATCGTCAAGGTGACCACAGCCACTGTGTGTGCTGTGCATGTGTGTGTGTGTGTGTGTGTGTGAGAGAGAGAGTGATTTTGCCTCTTCGTGAGGGCTCCTCCACGGCCTGGTTTCCCTGTTTGTTATTGCGGTCGTGACGGAGGCCGGAGAGCTGGAGTTGGGGAGGTTTGTGTGCAAACCGGACCTCCGTTGGCCCGAGCGTGTTCTGGTTTTTTGGAAATCTCGCAAATTTAAACTGCAGTCACTGGATGTGTTTGAAGGCGGACATCTTTTTTCTCGGCCTCCGTGAAAAGAAAAAAGCGACGGACAAATTCAAAGGGAGGAGCCTCTCGCTCAAAGTCCCTTCGCGGTACCCGACTGTTCAATTGTTTAATTTGTTTGCGGTCATTTATTCCCCCGATTGTTGCTTTCAAAAGTCAAAAGCATATACTTATACTCCAATCTAACTCCTAAACTATGTTTTACTTTGTGTCTTTATATCTGTAATACGGCACTCTGTCCACATCCGACCACTTTTGTTCTCCTTTGGGTTCTGACCAAACACGTACAGTGGCCGACAAGTGCAGACACGCTACAACTGTCGGAGGACATTCCCATCGGGAGAAAATAGAGAAACGATGCCGAAGAAAAACAATACGGGAACATGCTGCAAATGAAGAAAACCTGCTGCGGAAAGCCAAACACAAATGAAGTCGAAAACACCCCAAAAAAAGCGGGAGAAACGCTGCACATCCAATCAACACGACGGAGGTTCAATTTCTTTTCGGACTCTGCAGCATCTTTGCTGTCAATGTGTTTGTTTTCGGTTGTTTTTAAGTTTGCAGCATGTTTCTGAAGCAACAGAACATGCGTGTTTTTAGGGCCTTTCGCGGCGTGTTGGCACTCGCAGGCCACCGTACACACACATGCACACATTAAGCTCCAGTGCACGGGGGAGCCAACGGCTTCTGTTGCACCAATCAGTTAGATTGTCATTAGCAAAGTAGCATAGCATGGAACTCTGAAGCTATACTCACGCTTAATGAATAATGAGGAGATGGAGAGATAAAGGAGCAACACATGAACAATATAGAAGGCTGATGGGAGAGAGGGAGGGAGAGAGAGAGAGAAAACAAGCAGAAAGACCATAATGGACAGCTGGTGTTCAGTGGAGACTGCCTGGCTTCCCGTTGCTCTCTTTCCAGGCGGCGATTAGATAACATCTCTTACCTTATTCACTGCAGCCCACATGCACTCTGCTCTATTGTACACGGGTAGGCCGGCATGTTGGGGAGAGGGAGAATAACCTTGCCCGGTTGCCCTAACAACAGCAGCGCGGTTCAAAGGGAGGCTGCACGGAGAGAGAAGCAGACGAGAGAGTTTTCTGGTTCAAGAACCCAATGGCTCATTTAAAAACACTTTTTTTTTAACTTAAAAAGATTTCTGATATCGTTCCCCATCAGGCTCACGCAGACCACCGCAGGAGAGGCCGCCCCTATAGCACGGCATACACAGTACCGTCTATGCTGTTCTGCACCATTAACACACACACACACACACACACACACACACAATGTTCTCACACACAGCTCATCTGTAAAAGTCCCTCCATTCACCTCTGATTCCTCTCAATCTTTCAACTTTGCAGATTCCCCCATATAAAGGTGTGCGTATGTGTGTGTGTGTTTGTGTGTGTGTGTGTGTGTGTGTGTGAACACGTGCATGTTTTCTAAAAAGAAGTGTGTGAGCGGCTAACAGCGCTCCCCTCCCGCTCCTTGTCAAGCCGACGCTTTGATCTGTCTTCAGGGTGTCAGCTGGCGGCCATGTTTGTTTGCCCAGCGAGGTAGGCTACCTGTGTAATTACCTCTAACGAAGTGACTTGTTTTGATCCGGCCTGAAATCTTATCCCCCGTGCTCCCGAGCTCGGCCGGGATGAAGACGTGGAAAGCGGCTCTGAGGTTACTTGGGGATTTTGAAGCGGGGGCCCGGCTGTGGCTGCGACTAGTTCGGCTGTTTCACGGGGAAGGAGAAGGTTTCACTTTTTAGAGGAAGTTTATGCTGTGAGGAGGGAAATGTTGGCACCACCTCACCTTCTTTTCTTCTTCTCCCTCCCCTCATCTACCTCTTTACCGCTCTTAAATATGCAGTACACACACACATACTTCTGCTCCTGTGAATCATTTAAGCGCTGGCTGCAGTTCAAGAAAAACCTCAAAGAGAATGTTGTTGGCAGGAGGCCGCAGCACTTCACCTCTCCGTAAAGGTTAGCGAGAACACAATGTGTTCCTCCTCTGCTCTGTCCTCTCCTCTCCTCTCCTCACCTCACCTCCTCGTACCCTCGCTTATCGTCTGTGCACGCAGTCCGTTCTGTCCTCTTTCCTTCTCCCGCCCTCTCGTCTGGTCTCCTTTTCAATGTGTCGCTGTTGTTGCAGATAACATGAGTGTTCATGCATTTAAATGCAGACGGGCCTTTAACCAACACATATTTGGTTACTTATCTGAATGCAAAATAATATATATATGTATATAATCAAGCATTTGTTCACTAACAAGCTTTAAATTGTTGATTTTTCACTAAAGTGAGTGATAAAAACTGGTAAGTGAAGCATGCAAGTTTTAATTTTGCTGTTTTTATTTTATTTTGCTGTGTAATATTCCCTATAGAGATTCAAACTTTCAAAGGGGTTATATGTGATGTTGTATGTGTGAGAATAATTCGCAAATTTTACCCAATTCAGGGTCGTTGTTGCTTTTTTTTCTTCTTCTTTTGATGGACTACGTCCATGTCAGAGGAGTTACTGTGGAAGGCCGTAGAGCTTCCCATCGGCTTCCTGCAGCCGATAAGGAACGTAAACAAGCCGGGGCCACCAAAAAAAATGAAATAATAATAATACACATCACCCTGTGCACTGGAGCTAATGATGGGGGGGCGATGGTAGGGGAGAGGTGTGTGTGTGTGTGTGTTGGGGGGGTCTCACACACAATGATCTGAGTGTTTGAAGGAGAGGGGATGGACTGTACAAAGTAAGGAAGTGACCCTCACACACCACCCGCCGAGCATCCCCCTTAATAAGACTTTTCTTTTCCTTTCTTATAGGTGCACACACGTTCACACACCTCAAAGTGAGGATACACATGTGGCTATATGTCTGTGCACCCCCAACCACCACCAGCATCCACATCCCCAGACCTTAATCCGTGCGGGCGGGGATGTGAAGGAGTTGGGTGGAATCTGGTGGTCAGTGTTTATTTGCTCTATCTCTCTTCTTCTTCTTCTTCTCTCAGAGGAGAAAGAGCCATGTTGGAGACGCCACATGAGGGCTGAAGGTACATCCTCCTTTTTTCCTCTCCACCTCATCCCTTTATACCTGCTGTGAGGAATCCTGTCCTTGGCAGATGCGGCATAGATGAAACAGTAAAGCATACGTTTAAACAGTTATAGATATACAACAGATCTGCAGTGACTCATGCAAATATGTAGCATGTCAAGAAAAACTACAATGACAAAGCATCAAGAACTAACTCTGCAGCAGGCTGCTCCACACCTTCCATTAGCTGCTAAATGAATCAGAGGAAGTGGCTCGACTTGATTTTTTTTGTGTGCAAAACTTCTATTTTAATTTATATTAAAAGAGATCAAGAGCAGTTGATAATCATCTGATCCTGCAACCTCCTGGAATAAGACGATCCCTTCATTTCACGTATATTCAGCAATAGAGTTCAATTAAATGTGTGCATGCATGTGATAGTATCTTTAAACAGCAGGGGTCCCTTGATTTAATTCAGTAAAAATCTTCATTCTTTTATCATGACAACTTAGTTTTTGCAAACACGATAATAATTATTATAAAAAAAATCATTAAAAAAAGGTTTAAATGTTGCAACTAACATCACCAGGGCACTACTTCTACAATCTTAATGCTAATAATAATAGTTGTTATCACAATTGTTTGTTATAATAAAGTGTATTGTGATGATTAACTTATACTATTTTATTGCATGAGAGTTTATTGCATTTATTTTTGCAATTCATAATGCTAATCTTATGACAGTGATAATAATAATAGCAATAATGATAATGCATTTAGAAAATAAATGGTAGCTCCCTCACCAGTTTGCTGTCTGGTCCCTATAAACGCGGGTGCCGGAGCCCGACCGAAGCCTCTCCTGCCCGGGTGGCTGTCCTCCGGTCCCGACCTGACCCGGTGGATCCGTCCGCCGCATTCCACGCGCACGCGCTTTCATAAACATCCTAGTTCTGCACCCGCGAGGGCAGGAAGTGCGCGAGGACAGGAATTCCACTCTTTCAAATGGCATTACGTCCCGTCGCAGTGATGGCTCCTCACTTGTAGGCCCTGCGGAGAGACATGGACACAATGAAGCCTGCACATAGTACATGAATGCAAATGATTTTTTGCACGAGTGGTATTATTATTATTATTGGAGTGATTATTCTAGACGTGTTGAAGTATTTAGTATCCTTATCCAAGAATAAACTATGTTGTATGTGATCTTCTCAGAGTGTGAATAGTGTGAGTCAACTCAACTTTCATCTAATTATAGGGTTAGAATTAAATATCAAGTCAAATGTATAATTGTATACACATACGACCGATTTGGTCATGGGGAAATAATTAATAAATTGCCTGGATTTTAAGTAAGCACGTGTGTAAAAAATAAACTTTGGGTGCAGAGCAAATTTCAATTCACGAGCCCAATAAGCCTTATTAGCTATTAATTGTATCCATGACTTTATTTGTAATGTTATTATTTATTAATGTATTTGTTTATGAGGCTATTTGTTTATTGCCTTCGCCCAAAGTCCCTCCTCGGAAGAAAAGAGGCTATACTATCAAATTAACATTCCTCGGCGCCTCACTGAAGCCTACAAGCAGTTCAAGTTTCAGGCTCCTTGTTTTGTTTACGGATTGTCGACATGCTACTTCTTTTTTTTCTTCTGTTTTGTTTTTAGCTTTTGTTGTGACGTGACGCGCGTGCATTGCGGCAGCTCAGACCCGGGAAGGTTACAGGTAATGGAGGAGGAGGGGACCAGGAACTTAAACCTGCATGAAGACAACACGTCACGTCTGTTTGCGACATGTTTAGCCTGACGGTGGAGCTCCGTGCTCGTTCGGCTGGAATAGGCCTCTGTCATTATTTATGGGTTATTATTAATTAATTAGCCATGTTTGTGACGACAACGTAGCTAGCTTCATTTTCTAGCCGCTACAAGATACCTGGAGACTATGGAATATATCTCATTGAGCTATGTGTCTGTTCTTGGGGACGTTTGTTGGCTACATTGTAGCCGCAAAGCTCTGCTCGTCGGCTCGTTGCACAGCAACCGTCGCGTTGTCATCGCAGGTGTACTCAATTACGTTAATTACACCTGCGTTGCGTTCAAGGCCTCGGAATGTGTGCCTGCTGGCTCCCTGGAGGGACTGTGACTCACTCGCTAAATAGTGTTGGAGCATAACTCATTTGATAAACGTGTTTACTCTGCTGTGACATGTCAAAATGGCTGCTGGGGGGAGAAAAAGTTACAGTGTTATTTTTATTTATTTTTTAAGGTGATGCACGGGGACCATCGCGGGGTCTTTTAAATGGGTTATGGGGCCCTCTGCATTTCAATTGATTTATATATATATATATTTAAATATTTGAGTAGTTCAATGCAACTGTTATAATACTCTGATACATGTCACTCTGGAAGGTCTTCCCTCAAAAGTATGTTTGGAGATTCCTACTTCTATTTTTTGTTTAAAGTGCAGGCAAGAAGACCACAAACTTTCTCTGGAACAATAAAAGAAGACTAAACAACGCCGAGGTAAACCAAAACACAGAGACAACGGGGTCTATGTTGTGGTCTACTTCTTTATTTATTTTTTACAAACTTGCAAACCACCACTGTGATAATGTATTTTTTACTAACACCACAAATAATACAAACAAAGAGAAAGTAACCCACTCTCTCTCTCTCCTGTCACGAGACAGTCATTATTTTACACTGGTGTCTTTGCTCATCAACAAGCATCCATGTAACATATACAAAATAATAAAATATGAATAGAATATTACCATTGGTTCAATTGTATTATTTAAATAATTGTATTCATCCACAAATTGGCTGTCATGTGAGCTCCGTTAATTAACACCGTGAATGATGTCATGCTTTAACTAAGCCAACTACTTACAACGCAGTGGGCAAAACAGCGCTGTTGAGATTATCGCGCAATGCTCTCCTGTTTTAAACATGTGCAAAACAAAAAAAACATAGAAATAACGCCGCGCGGGTCGCTGACTCTGCGCGTTAATTGCGCGCGGAGAGACGGGTGGCTCTCCCCGCGGCTCAGCTGCCGCGGCCCGGCTGAGGGTGATGACACACATGCCAATGCTGCTCCTCCTGCACGGAAATACACTCCGCGGAGAAAGCCGAGGGGACCCTCATGGGTGGCCCGGGGAAATGGATCCCTTCTCTACGGGCACTTCCCCTCTCGATGCGAGCTCATTAAGCAGCACTGTCTGTCCAGAGATTTTTTTTTTTTCTGGAATTATTTGCTTGTCTTTGGGGTTCGAGGTGAGGAAGTGGGAGCCTCCATTTGGCCCCGTGTGTGGAGCCATATATTTGGCTAAAGTTTGACTAAAGCTGGATTGAAGCTTGTTGAAACAACTATTCAGGGGAGATACCATCAACATGCATTATGTCAGGTATTCACATTTAACATATATGTGAAATATATTGCCCATAAACCATTATAAATATATATCTTGCACGAAAATATCCCAAAATAATCTGATAAGTAAATTATATTTTTCTTTTCTGAGAGGTTTGCTTTCAAACCCAGAAAGCCAAACAACAGATAATGTATGTCTGATTGTGCCTTTTATGCATTTTAATTTATAGATACATATTGAAATGATACAATTCCATCAGTGCACGTTTCTCCCTTTCCTTTTAATCCCGTATGAATGCAAATATTAATAACCATACAGGGCTATTATGACCCGAGTGTGATTTTAAAAAATCACAAAAGAAGAAATGTTTTATTCAACGTGTTAAAAAGAGATAATAATGTTTTCATTCACTGTAGGCGGAACTCAAATCGGCGCAAATCACGACGCACGGCGTCGCCATTGGAGTCTGTCAGTGGACGTGAAGAAGAAGGAGAGAGAGAGAGAAAAAAAGAAGAAGAGGAAAGGGTTGGGCTTACTGCCTCACAAACCACAACTCGGGTTGCGCCTCCATCAGAAACCAGTTTAGAAAAATCCCCGTTGAAGCGAGAGAGGAAGGTCTGGTGCACGTCGCCCGCTGAGCCGCATAATAAAGCGCTCTTTCTCTCTGTGAGCAATATTTTTTTTGGTGAAGACGGCTCTCATCCCGCGGTGCATCCTGAGGTCCCGCAACACACCATTGTCGCTGCTCGCCGAGGTCGCGAGCGCCTTTTAATTAAAGGTTCCACCGGACTTGTTTGGTTTTTTTTGGTGCGCGCAATGATGGCCACTTACCAGAACCCGGAGGATGACGCAATGACCCTAATGATCCACGACACCAGCAGCACCGCCAAGGAGAAGGAGCGACCCAAGGAGGAGCCGGCGCAGGAGAAGGTCCCGGAGAAAGCGGACCCGTCCCAGAAGCCGCCGTACTCCTACGTCGCTCTCATCGCTATGGCCATCCGGGAGAGCTCCGAGAAGCGCCTCACCCTGTCCGGCATCTACCAGTACATCATCACCAAGTTCCCCTTCTACGAGAAAAACAAAAAGGGCTGGCAGAACAGCATCAGGCACAACCTGAGCCTCAACGAGTGCTTCATCAAAGTCCCGCGGGAGGGCGGCGGGGAGAGGAAGGGGAACTACTGGACGCTCGACCCGGCCTGCGAGGACATGTTCGAGAAGGGGAACTACCGGAGGCGCCGCCGGATGAAGCGGCCGTTCAGACCGCCGCCGACGCACTTCCAGCCGGGGAAGTCGCTGTTCGGAGGCGACGGCTACGGCTACCTGTCCCCGCCCAAGTACCTGCAGTCCAGCTTCATGAACAACTCCTGGTCGCTCGGGCAGCCGCCCACCCCGATGTCCTACACGTCCTGTCAGATGGCCGGCGGCAACGTGAGTCCCGTGAACGTCAAGGGGCTGTCCGCCGCCTCCTCGTATAACCCGTACTCCCGCGTGCAGAGCATGGCGCTGCCCGGCATGGTGAACTCTTACAACGGCATGAGTCACCACCACCACCCGGCGCACCCGCACCATGCCCAGCAGCTGAGCCCGGCCACGGCGGCACCGCCTCCGGTGTCCTCCGGCAACGGAGCGGGCCTCCAGTTCGCGTGCTCCCGCCAGCCCGCGGAGCTGTCCATGATGCACTGCTCTTACTGGGAACACGAGACCAAACACTCGGCGTTACACACGAGGATTGATATTTGAAAAGTTTACTGAAATGCTCTGTGTGTGCAAACAGAAAAAAAAAGAAGAAGAAAGAAAAAATAGAAAAGAGGAGTCTTGAGATGGAGAGTAAATTCCTGTGATTTCAAAAACAGAACCAAGAGTATTTTTTGTGTGTGTTTGGAAGAGACCCTTAATGTGCCGATGGAGAGGTAATGCGCGAGTTTTTACAAAATGGAATCGGGATGCAAAGAAGTCGCCATGCGGGACATCGCCAGGTAGCACGGCCTCTGGGAGCCATTTCGTGCGCCTGTATTACACTCGGACTGACGGCCATAACTCGGCATTGTTGTCATAATTGTGCCTCTTTTTTTTTTTTTTTTTTAATGAAAAGCGATTCCACGGGTCGCAGACATTGCTGACATCGCTTCGGCCGCGTTATCGTGTGCGTAATGGGTTCCTCTTTACGCACGGCTGTTCCCAACTGTTGCCAAATGAAAACGTGGACATAAGATGCCCTAATTAAGTCAGTGCTTCATTATGTAATTGAATCATAACTCAATCTGGCCCTCTTAACTTGCACTGAGCAAGGCCTGCACCCACTGGGTGAGCTCTGTTGGGTTAAAAGGTGAAAGTGTGGGGAGAGATCCAGACCGCCAACGATATACAATTCAGGGTTTTTCATAATTATTGATCCCACATGTATGATATTATTTCCAATTATGACGCCAGCCAGTGCCGGGTTTTGTTCATCTTTCTGATTATTATTATTGTTATTATTATTATTTTTTATAAACGTGATTAGCTTTATTGTCTCATTCATGTTGGGGCCATGTTTCATTTTAATTAGCACTTTTCCCTTCTTTTTCTAGGTTTGTGAATTTCTTAATAAACTTGTATTTCTTAAAGTAATAACAGTGGTCATGAAGTAATCTGTTTTTATATCGCCACTGTTAAACAAACAGCATTCAGCAGCTCTGTGAAGGTAAAGCAGCATAAATATCTTTATTATTAACATATATACAGTTTATTCAGCAATGCCAAGGATATAATATTCATATAAACATTGTGCAGGGCTGTGAGGTTTGTCTCTGCACGTGTTCCACTGTTAAACCCGTCAAATGTCTGATTTTCCGGCGTTATGTTTCTCGGAAAATGTATATAAATATTAATGAATATATTTAATCAGTTGCTCATTTATTGCAATTAATGCCCATCTATGTATTTTATCTCAACTGTGTGACAACATGGAAATAGAGATATAAATATAACTTCACATCTATAATAACTATAAGTAAAAAGGACAATAATAATAATTTAAATAGACATTTTAAAAATGTAGATAATAACAACGATGTGCATTTACAGTGTCATTGATTATTAGTGTTGAAGACAGATAATTTGACTTTTAATTTAATATGTTCTGTGTGAACACTGACAAGCATACATATAAGTATTTCGTGTTATCTGCTATAATAACGATGAATATTTATGTGTTTGTCTCTATTCGATGTTGAATATAAAGTGTTATTAATATAATTCACAAATGGAGCCGTGTCAGTAGAATAATGCCGATGCTTCAGGCTATATGGGTCCGTTATTGTTTTACTATATTTTTTTTCACGGCTCACGTTCACGACAGGGGAACCACAAAATAATAATATCTCAAAGATCTGAAATGTTAAGTTTTACACCCTCAATCCGTGATTGATTGATTGATGGTAACGTGTGTGTGTCCTACTTTTATACCACTAAATACAACAACAGCAAAAACACAATTTCCATAATACTAATAATACTCCCAATAAAACTATTTTTTTAAAACTTCGATATCATGATGCATTTGTCCACTAAATAAAACCGAATCACTGGAAATCAGATCAACAAAGACAGGAAGTGTCTAATAATAATAATAAAAAATCTTCTTCCACGCGGTCATAATAATCCTCTGCAAAACGTGACATCTCACACACACACACGCGCGCGCGCGCACACACATTAGAAGAGTCCATGTGTCCCGAGGATGGAAGTATGAATTCAGACAGACAACTCCTCCTCTTGTGTTTTCTTTTAGCGCGAGACCATTAAATCATCTCGATAATAAAAAAAGAGACACAATGACGAGTTCACAGCCACGTGATCGCGAACCCAGACCCTGTCTGGGATCGCAGCCCATCTGGTTTTGGGACTTTTACTTTTAAAGGGGTTTGTCTCACAACAATGAGTTTATGTGCACACACCCAGTTATAGTTATTGTTGCAGAATATATGTATTACCTTCTTGTATATTAGATTGTGGGATCAGCGGGTCAGGAGTCCAGGTCCAGCGTGATCCACCCCAGTGCTGTCAAACACAGGCTCGTCATCAGAAGACAAACAATTACACACGTGAATATGATATTAATATAGGCCGATGTTTGATAAAAAGACATTTGCAGAAATGGTGGAATATTAATGAGGTCATTTATTGATGTAGTGGTATTCGAATTGGTGAATCAACTGCCAACAATACAATTTAGGGGGTTTTCATAATTATTGATCCCACCCACATATTGTTTCCAATATGACGATGATGATTTTTATTTTTATGTATTTTCTTCACCATGAAACAGAACACGAACGGGGTTCTCGGTGTGTTTGGAACAGGCTCGACTTCAATTTAAAGAGGGAAACACAGATGCACGAGCGCCAAAAATTATACGAATAATGAAAATACAGGAAATTATTACAAGGACATAATGGGGGGGAACATCTCATACACACCGATTTAATTTACAACGTGTTTTTTTTTTACTACACAGACATCTTTATGTGTGTATGTGTGTGTGTACCCACTTTTTTTAGGGTTTAAGTTTTTTTTAAATAATTGCATCGATACAAAAAATACTTAATATGAACCTTAAAATATAAAACAATAATAAAATGCCTTGTTGCTGAAGTCCCTATAGTAAACCTGCACATATATTTGTATAACACAGACTTGAGGAGGATCTTTTGGGTTTTCAGGACGCATTCATGTCTCTATTTAAAAAACAGTTAAGTGAGAGATGCATGACAGCAGCTTGTTCCCTCCATCCCAGAATCTGCATGCAACCATAATTGCACCTCTGGAATAAAGGCCGCCTGGGTGATTCTAGGTTGAATAGTTTCTGTGAGTCCAGCAGCCGTCGGGAGGAATGAAGAGTGTGGAAGTAGAGACGTGACATTTACGCCAACGTGTGGCTTCCGGACGGGTCGGAGCAGCACGTGGGACCCTGGCCCGGCCGTCCGGTGCGCGGAGGCAGCTGAAGACTCGGAGCCGTGCGCATCCTCTGCTTCCTCACATTCATGTTTTGTAAACAGAGAGGAGATAAGGGCGCGTTTGAAAGGCAAGTGTATTCTAAACACTCCTCCAACATAAATACGAGTGTTTCTACAAGAACTTGTGTTTCAGCGCGTCTAATAACCATAAACTATGATCCAGATGCTTTTTTAATTATTATTTTAATGTTGTAATACAGTTAACACACCAAATTAATGTTGTTTTGGGTTTTCTTTTTGGAAAAAAGGACACATGTCACGTTTAGTTTATTAATATAGTTTTAGGAATATATATATATATATATATATATATATATATATATATATATATTTTATTATTAACATTTGCCAATAACAACAGAAGCTTGTGTGTCTATAATAAGTCATGGTGGTAGATTAACTTAGAACTGCTTTTATGAAACATACTTCTGCAACACATGCCTTCAAGTATCACACGTAAAAATACACATTTATTTTATTTTGTGTGTGTTAGACCTCGATCCTGCATCTCCTCTAAAGGCCGACACAAAAAGCCTGAACGTGGACTCCTCGGCGGCAGCAGCAGGTGTGCGTTGGCTCCGAAAGGTTGTCAGTTCATCGCTCGGCTGGAACAATGGGCCTCCACACCGGATGTGTCCGGGGCTGACAGAGATAAGGCCGCGAGGTTCATGGCTCCATGGGCCTGCTTTATATACATATATATATATATATATATATATATATATATATATATATATATATATATATATATATATATATATATATATATATATATATATATATGCATAGTCCTTAATACATGTTTTATCTTAATATGCCACTTAAACAATGAATAAACGGATTAATATGAGTTATTTATAGCATAAAAATACGTGAGTTAATTAATTTAGTCTCATTGTTCCAGTAGAAACACTTTGTTGGCACAGTTAAGCTCGCGCAAACATTCAGAGAGTTTATCATGCATGACTATTTTGTGAGTATAATAGCGTAAATAAAAAAAAAAAGTATAAGCTAATTTCCCATATAACCTAGTCATTAAACTAGCAGTTGCATTCAATGTCACAACACGACATCTTACACACGCGTAGATAAATAAAGATGTAGTTGCACGTGCTGAATAAAGGCCGCCTGTTGATTCTCGATGATTTCCGAGGTGGAAACGCGCGCGCGGTTCGGCTTTCGCTCGTCTTTTTCCGCCGAGCGCGGGCGCGCGCGCTGAATGAGCTTGGCTCGCATCCTGTGTTGTGCTTCCCAGAGATGACAGATTATAATCAACACGACGAAGGAGGTCAACTCATTGTGGAGGGAACACATTTGACCCTCGCTGCTTCTTCTTCTTCATCATCATCCTCTTCACACATGCACGCGCACGCACGTACACGTACCAGTTAGGTGTATGCCTGCTTCTTGCACTCGTCCCGGGGCCCCGACACGCTCCACGGGGAGCCGCAGATGAGACCCGGCCGGTCAAGTCACCCGCATTGGCTGCAGGTTTCCCATGATGCCTCGCGCGCAATTGAATTCTTGGCATTTCTGGCTCATGTTTTGAGATCGAAGAGCAACAGTTCTCATCAGCTCGAGCCCATTGGAAAAGGTCATGACTGTTTGGTTTACATCTGCTCCAAACAGGAAAATATGCAACGATTTGATTCGCAGAAAAATCCGGCAATTGTTCAAAATTCGCACGAGTGTTTTTTGCGTCCTTTCTCTCTCTCTCTCTCTCTGCAGCAGATCTTCCTCCTCCTCCTCCTCATCCTCCGAGCTATTTGCGTGCCGCTACTCAACACGGAGCTGTTTGTTTTCAGAGCGCGTGCTCCTCGGCTCGTCGCGGGTGATCTACGTGATGTTTTCTGATTCCCATCTCGATGACAGCCGCGCGGAACAATAGCCGGCGTGCAATAATTCTTTAATTTGCCAAAATAATTACAGTAGCGCGTGTGGATGCGCTGCGTGCGTGTTTTGTTGCTGGACCTCTGGCCCGTGCGAGGGTTCATCACAACTGTCTCTGCGTCTATAAATACACGCGCAGGGTCATCTATTCGAGGGGAGAAGAAGAAAATATAAAATCATCACGCACCGACCTCTGTTTGCCCTCCAGCCTCCAGCGGGCCAGAGCTAGTCTGTCCGAGGGAGCGTGAAGGGGTCACGCTGATGAAGAAGATTTGTGATACAAAAGAATATATTATATATATATATATATATATATTTATATATGTTTTGTTTGTTAAAACACATTATATGTATGTATAAATATATATGTATATTCTTTTTATATATTTAAATATATATATATAATTTTTGAAAGATATATATATACATATAAATAAATACAAATTATATATAAATATATGTTTTAATATATGTATAAATATAATGTTTCAAAGATATTTACACATATATATATATATATATATATATATATATATATATATATATATATATGAAAATATACATTTTATGTCCATTTTTCAAATGTATGATCATGAAAACATGAATGGATATCACCATCTGCTCAGATATACTTTTGCCGGGAATGTGGCGGAACTGGTCCGTTTAGATGCGATAAAAAAAATTGCAAAAATGTTTCCTCTCTCTTGATTATGAGTCTGCAAATTGCTTTGTCGGGGTTGAAGTGGCAGAGGCCTTCTCTTCTCTTTCCCATCGCGCTGATGGAGTCTATTTTTAAACGCCTTTTCCTTTTTCTCGCCCTCTTAAAAACTTCCGCAGGGGGTTTGGCAACAAGAAGCTATTAAGGATAACCCTCCTCCTGTTAACATCCAATTAATCAAAAGATGGGGCCGAATTCCCACCGCGGTCATTAAGGGAGCCAGCACCTGTTTCTGTGACACTGTAGAATATATATATATATATATATATATATATATATATATATATATATATATATATATATATATATATATATATATATATATATATATGTATATATATATATATGTATATATATATATATATATATATATATATATATATATATATATATATATATATATATATATATATATATATTCCTTCAATTCCACAACCGTATTAGGAAACAATTCACATCCCTTAATGAATCAATTACATTTAAGGGAGGATTCGGTCAAATGTTGGCTTCCATTGTAAGAGCCCTGCGTCAAATGAGTTTATTCTCATTTCATTATAGCTACCCCCCCCCCCCCCCCCCCCCCCCCCATCCTCCAAGTCCCCGGGTCAGACCTCAGACCCGCGCATACGTCCTTCAAGCAATTACATACCTCTTGGCAAAGACCTCACAATTAAACAAATGATGATATTGTGATATCCACAATTATACGCATTCACATAAGGTCCCCTTTCAAGTCCAACATGCTTTTTATTACACGCTCATCGTCTGGAGGGATTATGCACAGTGTGGTTTTTTTTATGAGGGGGTATACTTAATCAAATAAGGGGAGCAGTAATGGAAGCATGCTGGAGCAGGACTGTTCTGAATGGGCTGCTCCTTTTTGAGCGCATGCTTGTGTTTGGGCAAATGTCAGACAATGATAAGTTATGGAGAATAGCATCTTTCATTGAAATAAGTCACATTGGTCACATCTTTTTTATGTTTATATATATATATTACAGAAGTCACCCACATACAGTAATCATTGGTTCTTCTATTTTAGACTGTTTCCCCCTCGCTCTCAATAGAAGTGAGCTGCGTGGGTCTCTGCTGCCCCCTGGTGGCCAAAGCCAGGCTTTCACTGTGTGACGTGACTCAGCTCTGCTGCTGTTTGAATCAGCTGCACTCATGTTGTCTAACAACCAGAGACACCATGAAAAGAGCTTCTGAGTTCATGGCCATGAGTTTATTCTAAATATTATGGGATGTTGCATGTACATCAAGATAACTGCCTTTCTAACAACCATATAATCACATATGTACTTACTTACTTACACACAGAGGGATGCACCTGGAATAATAGTTATAATAATATTATAGAGCTTACAGCAAAAGCATACTGTGTACATGTTTGTCATATTGACAGGAAATAGTTGACATGTCACTGTAAAAAAATAAATAATAAAGATTAATGATGGCTGAATTTCATTTGGTTGCTTCGGTTTCACGGTCCTGTGTTTGTCATCAGGATTTACTGGGAGACTTTGTTGACTTGTGCTTTCAATATTATGACAATCAAAATATGAGCTTTGTGAGTAGACCTGTGAATTCAATATTTTAGGAGGAATGACTCAGGTGCCCTTGAGCAAGACAGTGTCCGAGTCTCGCTGTGACCGTGTGCGCAATTAAGTACATAATATACTTTTAGCATATGTGTTGACTGATGAAACAATGTGTACAACATGTTAATAAACCCGCCCAATATTTACAATGAAAACAAAAAGTATACTTCCTACATATCAGCCCTGTTTGAGATAATAAAGTATGGGATGCAACACCACATTGAACCACCAGGGGGCAGCAACGCTCACTATTTACTGACAACTAAATGCTTTGAACTGGGTCGCACACATTTTCATTAATATCGTAAGTAATAACTATCTAAAATACGGTATTGTCTCATGACGATGTTTCCTGGATGAGTCATAGTAAATATTAAATAGTAAATATATATATTCGTGGATGAGTAATACTACATATTCATGGATGAGTAATAGTAAATAGTAAATATAAAGATATATTAATATAAAGATATTAAATGCAACGTTCACTTCGGGGCTGAACAACATTATGCTTCCGGGTGAAATCACTGTTCATAAGTTTCGTGCCGTCGGTATGTTGGCTAATGGAAGAAAGCCGGCTGCACCAATCAGCGTCAGACCTCAGGCAGCCAGCAGACCGGAAATGGAGCCTTCACAATAAAAACCTTAGGAAAGTTTCCTATTTTTTTTTAAACAGGGATACATTCAGACTGTGTTATGTTATTGTGAATTAACATGAATATGTAGCCTTATGTTATGTTGCAAAATACGTAATTATGTCTTTCGACAGAGAAAACACTGAATATAAGAATAAATGACTGTTTCCACTTCCAAATGTTTTCTTTTAATTAACATAGTTTAGTTTTTTACTTGAACGAAATGAACAGCAGACTGACAAGGAAATATTCCACAAAGCTACTACTATTTTTCTTACATAGAGGTTGAATCTGAAAAGCGCTAGAGTCTGCAAAACAAATCTGTGTTTTGCAAGAGGTTTGATTTGACTGATGACATGTAATGTACAGTGTTATGTACACGAGGAGCAGAATTGTCACTGTCTGCTAAAATAGGAATTACAGTATTATATCGTCATTTGTATAATGTATACATGTTGTAATCTCTGGAAGACTTTTTTAAGTGCGCTCAGAGTGTGTTTACTTTGTATGTGGGTGTATTGGGTTGACTTTTATTGTACATTACATAAAAACAAATCTTAAAAAAATGTCTATGGGTAGACTCGTCCACCATCTCCTGGATCAGTGACTACCTCACAGGCAGACCAGGCAGCAATACGGCTTTATAACAAGTCACCGCTTGCTAGTTCCTCCGTGGATTAGTTCATCACTGTACCATATATATTTTGCATTTTGCACTTTACACTATCTGGTTATCTAGTTCACTTATTTACTTAATTAATGAATACACTCCTCAGCTGTAAATGTAAATATATTTCATTCCAGTTAGTTGTATTCTATTCTATTTTATTGTGTATATTTAAATATACATACATATATATATATATATATATATATATATATATATATATATATATATATATATATTACTTTATTTGAATTTGTTTAATTTGTATATCTCTCATCCCAGTTGCTTCTTTATATATTTTATCTTTTATCTTGTGTGTTTGTATTTCAAGTGGTAAGGCTCTACTGATGACGACAAAAAAATGCCTCTTTATCCTCTTGGGGATTAATAAAGTATATATTCATTCATTCATTCATTCATTAACTGCAAAATATGTAGCCTAATCTGATGACATTATCATTTCCATGCACTTATTCCCAGACATCATGTTAATAGTTTAGTACTGACTTCTTTGTCAAAATATTTGTAATCATATTAATTCAACTACAGAGTGGATTTGTTCCCCTTTAATCAAAGCGTTGAGTCCCACATGTCATGAGTTTTATTTTGTAATCACTGAGCGGAAGTCCTATTTTTCCTCTCTCCTGTCACTCTCTCTGGCTTGACGGCGGTGGCGGAGGGAGAGCCGGCGGAGGAGAAAAAGAAGCAGCAGTGGTGGTGATTCACCTTCTGAAACAAACAGGAAGAAGGACCGCGCGCTCCTGTCCACCTGCGCGAGGAGGCAGAGACACGCGCGTGAATCTACTCCGAAGACACAACAGCACCTTTAACTTTCAGCCGTTTGGTCGTCCGCTCCTCTCTTCACCGACCTCTCACCAGAGAGTGACCAGAAAGGTGAGTCCACACTTTTTTTTTAATGGGACAGCTTTTTAGCTTCGTACTTTTTTTTTTCACGACCTCACGCCAAACTCCGTTTATAAATATGTCAATTTAACGTCTCAATGCTTAAGCTATCTATATCGATTTTTTTAAAGCATTAACGTTACCCTGCCTGCCTCTGAAAATAACTAAAAAAAAATACATTATTTTTAATTATTAATTGTATTATTGTTTCATCCGTTATTGTCAATGTAAAAAAAAAAAGAAGCAACGTTCACGAATTGAGACTGACGATGTTGACGACCACACTTTGTGAGGAGCCATTTTTTATGAATTCCAACGGCTGTTCCCGTGTTAAAACGTATGCCGAATATACCGGGAAACCCCGTGGATTTGACAAGGCTCCAGAAACGGTCAGCAGAGCCTTTCCCTTCAGCCGCAGAGCGAGACAACGACAAACTTTTTATTTTTCCCAACCGAGGTTGGTCGGCGCTCCCGCCACGCGAGACCAGAGGGCAGCGGTCCGGGATTACGCCTCAAACGAACTGCTTGAACTTTATCAGTGGTGGTGCCTTTTTTTGGGGGGGGGTTGGGGGTAGGTGCTGGAAGAGAAAGTGTTAATTGTAGTTAAACTGACAACAATGTCAGAAGTACTTATTTTGGGCTATTTTAGGCTGTGCTTTGCTGTAGTGTTCGTTGCATCACAGTCAAGTTTGTGTTCCATATTATGCATCCCCGAACAAGTTGTCACGAGATCCTCCTGCTCTTCTTCAGTGACCCTCCTCCTCCTCTTCCTCCCTGCAGTGGTGTCCATGTCCAGAGACACTGATCTATTAACCCAGAAGTAGTTTGAGGGATCACTGGGACACACTCTTTACTCTGAACTGTGTCACCACTGGTCCGGTTTTATTGTTGGGAAATGGAGGAGCAGCAGAGCCCAATAAAGGGGATCTGAAACTTTAGCGAGTGATCCATCGAGTCAGCTTTTCTTCTTTTATGTTTCCGCCGTGTCCATGTGAACCTTTTTGGGTTTGATTTCATTCGCAGACCGACAACAGCACAGACTGAAATGCTTTCCTCTTTTTTTTGTGTGTGTGTGTGTACAGTTCAGCTGCTACTTTAGGTTACGTGATCCTCCTGATGTTGTGCAACTCGAGCCGATTCATAAAAAACCCCTCCATGAATCAACAGTTATGGAGTCATTTGAGATCGTTTCGGTCACACTGTGTCTGTTCTTTCTGGGCAAACGCGCTGGATCGATGCCAGACGTATGTCACCTTCTAATACCTGTGTGTGTGGATGCTTGTTTGTTTGTGTGTGTGTACATGCTTGCAGGATGTGTTCAGCACCACTTAGCCTGAAGGTTGACTATTGTGTGTTATTGTCTAGCGTTTCTCCCCCAGAGGCGGCTATCCATTTGTTGCGAGCAAAGTTACAAATTGCTGAGCATTAAGGTTTGATTTCTATCACATCTATAGGGACAGGCACTCCATCTCGTTGTTTTATCCATGATTAGTTTAATTTCCCGGAGATCTTAATAATACTTATAACTTCATTTATGTGGCACCGTTTAAACAAAAAAAGTGTTTTACAAAGTTTTACCAACAATGGATACAATAAGAACAAAATAAGAAATGACAATAACTAAATAAAGCAGTAATCATGACATAAATGCACTTTATCCATATCAACCTCCCCTAACCTATTGAACGTGTTACAAGTGTCAATGTGCGGCGATTTTGGCTGAGTATTTAATGTCATGTGAGACTCAGTCTGACCATGTTTCATTGTTTACAAACCTAAAACACACACACACACACACACACACACACACACACACACACACACATAACCTTGATGATTATGTCTGATCAGAATTCCAAAAACGCATCGTCTTCGTCAGAGCCACACGGCGGGCGACAGAAGGAGTTAAAGAGTTCCTTTTTGTTTTGACGTTAATTTATTTGGTTGTTGATGCCCCAGCTGATGCGTGAAGAAGATATTGTTTTGGATCCTCCTGGCTGCCCTCCTTTTTGGCGTGCCGGTCCCACGTCTTGAGGTCAAATTCGAGAACACTGATAAGAGACTGGCTGACGTCAGTACGAAGACATCCGCCAACAATGCAGCTATTTACTCCCAAGACGGATCTTTAGTCACACAAAACAACTGGGTACAAAATAAAGGCAGAATTCTAAATAAGTTGAAGCAAAAGAAGAAGTTTTGCAACAGCGGTGACGTCCACGTTACGCATCCCAGGGTTGAGCGGCGCTGTGAAGTGAGGTCACTTTCAGTGGGAGGCTTCTGATTGGTCGTTGTGGTGCAGGATTGCGCTGCCTTGGGAAAGGTGGAGACCGCAACTGGAGAAGACGGGGGGAAAAAAAGTGTGTTTTGGTCTCAGCGGGGTGAAATTATGAGGTTCATCTTGGAGCAAGAAGGCTTGTGGATAATAAAACATTATATTTGTGCGTCACCAGACACTTCAGGTGGCGACGCTGCAAGTATTTGGACAGCGATACAGTTCTCTTAGTTTTGGCTCGACTCCCCTGACCGGGTTGGATTTCAAATGAAACAATGACTGCGAGGTGAGGGTGAGGAGGAAAAAAACAAAAACTGCTGACTTTCAATTTTTTTAAAAAGGCGTTCACATGCATGAAGCTCGTGGGGGAATTGAGGTCAACACCTTTTAATGTCTCCGACCTTTTCTTAAAACCTGCACGATGCATTTTGTACAAGCAAAACTAAAGATGCTAAACATTCAGGGTTCAAATCCAAGTACGGGACACGAAAATGAAGGAGAAAAGGTGGCTTTTTTTTTTTTTACGGCTTAATCTGGAGAATAATTGGATGCAAAGTGGCTGACAGGCTGACGAGTATTCTCCCTGCCTTTTTTTTGGGGGGGTTGAGGGTGTTTGGTCTCACTGATTGCCTGCTGTGTTGAAATACTGCTGGAGCTCTGAAAGGCTCCATTATTGAGCGACCAAGCAGCATTAGAGAGGATGCTACTATAACAACACATTCATATGAAACCGCCTATTATCAGTGTATCTGCTTGGAGTGAAACACCTGTCTGTGTGTGTGTGTGTGTGTGTGTGAAATGTATTATTTGTACTATCCCCATTATGTTCTTTACACTCTCACTCATTCACACTTCCTGCTGTAATACTTTTTAAAGTTCACCCCTTTGTCACAGTGAAAGGTTGTGTAACATCCTCTTAAAGAGTCGCATGAAAGGGAGACAGTTGGTGTGTGTGTGTGTAAACTGGCTTTCACAATTTGTCTACTGGTTTGCATGATAACAATTGTCTTTGTTTTTTGAGCAGCACACAATCTTACCTGCTCCCGTTGCTGATTGAGGGGAAAGGGAACGTTCACTTGTAAAAACGTGCCGACTGCGGCCTTCCCGCTGGTTATGAAACTGTACTCGGAGTGGAAATTTTTGCCACGGTAACGAATGTGACTTGACGGTGGGCTGAGAACGAGCCTGCTGGAATTCTCCACTGTAACGCACAGCAGGCCGGGACCTGCCGAGGAATGCAGAGAAGACAGCAGGAGAGTGTGAGAGACGTAATGAGCACACAGAGAGAGAGAGAAATATAAAAATGGAGTGGTTGTAAAGGAGTCTGCACAGTAACATCAAACTAACGGCTTCCTTTTTAATTCATTCCCAGTGATTTTAATACTGCGCACATAGCCGACACCGCATACAATTTGACTATAAAAACAACAACAACTAAGAGGCATCTGATGCGTTCCCCCGGCCGTGTACTCGCTCTCTGCTCAACGCTCGTCGACGAGATTGTGAACCAAAGTCCAACTCTCCGGTTGCCAAGTTGCGGCAACATCCGAGCGTCGCCCATCGCTTAATGCGATGGAATGAGGGGAACGGACTGTTGTGTTGCTGTTTTGACATATTTGACTTCTTATCCATAAGATCAACTATGAACAGGACTGTTGAGGAAACGACCGTCCCTTTGGTAGCCTGTTATTCCTCTAACTGAGCAGGTCGGATTGTTTAGATTATCGCCATTACAGATGATCAAATAACAGCAAGTATAACCAGGTGCGCTGTCCAGTTGATGCAGAAGATAAAGACGTCTTCTAATTTCACATTAAGAGAACTTCTGACGTTGGTAAAACAATTACTGAGGTTACTGCGATAGTGTAGATTACAGCTGATCTGGGATCAGATGCGCAGCGCTCTCCTGGCTAGACGCTGCCTGTACGACAACATGGAGACGTCTATCACTTGGCTTCATTTCATATCGCACATCTGCATCATATCTACTGCAGCACCACCATGTTACCGTCATTTGAAGGAGAATTAAAGCTCTTGTCCTTCGTCCACAGGCTGCATACCCTCAGTCTGTATTCGCAGCACAGCAGAGAGTCCGTCATCACATCTCATGTTGCCGTCTATCCGTTTTTCTTGTCATACGAGGCGACATGTTGTCTGGGAATTCGGTCACGATAATGCAACTAAGTTGTTTTCTGCCTGCTCCTAAATCTGATTACGTTTCATATAGAAGGGAAACGATTATATTTAATATATGATCGGCCTAATTCCGCTCCATCATGTCAGACAACATCTTAATGGAAGACATCTGATCGCGTCGGGTGTGACACTGAGTGAGGAGCAAAGGTTTTGGGAGGTTTGTTAAAGGTATGGAGGCAGACAGATGTTTGTTTACTTTTCATATTATTGCCTCTTAATGCATAAGAATGGTTGCATTTGGAAGTTATGTCAGTTATTTATTTTTTTTTAAAGCCCCTGCATTGTTTCAATTACTGGTGTCACAATGACTGAAGAGAAAATCGCATTTCAAACACACAGCAGATGTTCCAAATAAAGTCTTTTAACAGTTTATTTTTTGTACACGTTCTCTTATTCAAATAAACCGTCAAAATGTGTTCATCTTATGTTATTCTGCATCTGAGCCGAGATGGACTCTAAAAAGGAGAGAGATGAAAAGCAGAAGCGTTCTGGCTTATAAATAAACACTTTGAATAAGAGGGGGAGAAAAAATGTTTTAGTGGTTTATTCATAATCTTCTGTAAATCAAACACAAACGAAAGGTGCATAACATTAGACGAGACAAACGACAACAACAGTGCCCCTGTGACACCTGTGCCTGCCTCGGTTGTTCGTCGTCTCCTCCCAGATGCAGGAGAGTTTTTTTTTTTTTTTTTTTGCACACCATCCATCTTCGGCAACCTCCAGCCAAAAATCTCAGCTTCACACTTCTGTGGCAATGCATTCTCATCGGGCCGGTCCCTGTCTGCAACCGCTGACCTGCCAGACACACACACACACACACACACACACACACGTGCTTTGTGGCGGGCACGCATCGAGCCTTGTGACGTCTCCATTCGGTTGCATGCATGCTGGTTATGTGCACGTTGCATTCGTGCGCCGGCGGTGCATTCACCACCCACCTTTCACTGAAAACAACATATTCCAGTATAAAAACATGTTGATGTAAGGGTCTGTTTTAGAGACGGCACAGGGATGCAGTACAAAGAGCATTTGGAATGATGATTATAATAACGGTGAATTCATTATGCGCTCTGTCACACGAGGTATGAAAACATTTGAGAAACTGTGGATCTGAGGAGCTGGAAAGCGTTTTGTGTCTTAAGCCAGAATTAAGGGGAAGATGATGCTAGTCTAGTGCACAATAACTTTAGAGAATCACATTTATCCGGAACCGGTTGTCCAACTCCGGGATGTCATTAAGTCCATAAGTCTGGACTGACTCTCTTTCTCGCTCACGTCTGTATTCCTTTACCTCTTTGAAGCTGCGTGTGTGTGTGTGTGTGTGTGTGTGTCTTCTGAGCGATCAGTGGTGCTGTGCCCCAGGCTGAGACAGACCTTTGCTCAGTCAGACAGTAGAAGGTAACTGATTTACAGCGTCCGAGGGGAACTTTTGTGAGCGCACAAACGCACTCCACCCACCTAAGGGCCGCCTCACAATGGCACCTAAAAATAGAGATGGCAGCAAGTGCTAAGAAAAGTGAGACTGGGGGGGGAGGGAGGAGGAGTGGGTACGAGACAGACGTGCATTGATTGAAGGACGCCATACTCCCAACTCGGCTTTGATGACGGTGAAACCCCGGTGGGAGGAGGAGGGGTAATAAACGTCCCACTGTGCTAAGGAGTGTGTGTATTGTGTTTTTTAGAAATGAGACGGACAGTGCTCTTTTGTTTACGGGGGAGGCAGTGATAACGCCGATCGGCTCTTCAGACCACACTCAGTTTTTAGGGCGTGCTTGAAATGTGCATTCCTCTCTCGCATTCCTCGTTGCATTTCGCCGCTGTGTTCAGCAGATCGTTGACACCGTTTCGATTCCATTCCTCCGTAAAGGTGCTTCTCGACTGGAGTCGATGCATTCGCTCGCGTTTAAGGCCCTCGGGGTAAAGTCATTGCTTGGTACTGTACAGAGGAGCGCCCTTCAGGAGATTTGGTTGTGTTAAGCAACGCCTTCAGGCTTCGACTAACCACCTGTTTACAAAAGGAGCTCTCGGCTGCCCTTCACGGCCCGAAGGTTGGAGGAGAGTTGAGGATG
This sequence comes from Taurulus bubalis, assembly GCF_910589615.1. Lineage (NCBI taxonomy): Eukaryota > Metazoa > Chordata > Actinopteri > Perciformes > Cottidae > Taurulus > Taurulus bubalis. The sequence continues at coordinate 24,049,451 of NC_136598.1, read as the reverse complement.
TTTATGAGAGCGGTGAGGAGTGAAAGCAGGCTTCCCCCCCCTCATGACCGATGAGATAGAGACGGGGTGAGGGAGAGACTTATTAGGATTGGGCATTCCTCGCATTCCTTTACTAGAGGATGGGTGGAGGGGAGGAAGGGAGTGTGTGTATTGGGTGTGTTTATGTGGAAACGGAGAAAGTCATATCAAAGCAGATTCTCACTCTGTTTGTGTAATAAGACGGACAACAATTTAGGGAGGTGGAAGGATTTTCCGAGGTTCTTAAAGTGTCAGTGCGTAAGAAACCTCCTCTAGAAACACTCGGAGCCAACGTCATCATCCACTGCTGTGTGCAATGTGCTGGAAAGAGTTTCAGTGCCGCTATGGCTCAGAAACGACCTTGATTTGGTGAACGCAACCGACTTATTCTGGAAAATATATACGGGTGTTTGTATAGCGACAACAAGAAATCCATTTCTTTACATAAAGAACAAGGCAGGAATCTGTCATTTAAAACACCTGTTATTCTTGGCCATGTTCCAATAAGATGCTGTATATCTTTTTTTTTTTTTTAAACCCGCTCAACCTCCAGAGGTACCAATACGTTCTCGTGGAACGTGTTCTCCTGTGTTGTATTTATATCACACATCTTGAGTAATTTGTTTTTTTTCCAATAAATACTGATCAAGAGAAGCTTTTAAGGCGGTTTCATTCATTCATTCTCCACTGAATTCTGTGTATGTAACTTTAAAATACACAAACGCAACTCTTTCTTTAATTAAATTAAGTAGATATTTATCTTTTTATAAAAGAAACAACCTTTTTATTTTAAGCGGTCAATATTGTCCACTTTCCCCCAATAGTATGTGATGTTTTTGACTCTGAATCAGATGCACTCCTATAAAGATCAGTAGACTTCTCATAAGAAGCTATTTTCACGTGTTCCTGCTGAAATAGAAGAATACTGTGGTTTGACATTTGGATTTTCTCTTTCATGAAAAGTTACAAAACTGACCTAATGGTGAGCAATAAACCCAAATTTCAGGGTTCCAAGAAATCCATCTAGAGGGGTGTGTGTGTGTGTGTGGACGTCATGGTCAATTTTTACAATCTATTATTAAATCACGGATTCGGCATCAGACCAAAAAACCCCATTGACGTTAGACTGCAGTTGTTTCCAGATCGAGCAGAGCTAACTTTGGGGTGAGGCCCTCCGGCAAAAACGTCATCTCTGAACCAGCCCATAGTGAGTGCTCTGTCTCTCAATTTCTCCTAAAATCGCTGTGTAACACACACACTCGCGCATGCTGTGGATCATGTGATGCTTTGAGCTGAGTCCAGCCTGGTTGGCGAGTTAAACATTGACTGTCTCTGGCCTGAGATTTTATCGCTGTGCGTATCGCCGCACTTCCTGGAACTGGTTATCCTCCCACGTGGGGTTTTATTGTAATTGTTTGTGGAGGCAACGCCAAATCGGCATATATATATTATTTTTTTTCCCACACAACATCTCTGACTCACTCACCAACTGAAGCAGTTGTTTTTGTGTCACACCCTGATAGAGCATCTTAACCTCGGGGGGGGGGGGGGGGTGGACAGGAAGTTTACTGGCCTCAATCAGAGTGTGTATATATGTGTGTGCATTGCGTGTCACTGCGTGTTTTTGGCCGTTGTGTATCCGTTTACCGTATCACTCGGTTCACATCTTGGTTTGGCGACCGCTCTTTGAACTGTAGCCCGGGGCACATAGAGGTCATGTCCTCTTTTTGTTGTTTTTGAACTTTCACATGTGGGTTTGGGGGCTTACTAGACTTTCTGGAAGCCTGATGTACTTGAATGAGGAAACAGTGACGCACGACCAATTTACCAAGTAATTCTGTCACTATTTCTTGGTACAATATGTACGTTGCCGGTAGATGTTCTTTACTCGCCAAACAAACACATTTATTGAGTGGCTGGTAACATTTAGCCAGTAGACAAACACGTTAATGTTGCACCCTGCTCACCACCAAGATGAGAATATTCAGTTTTCTATCATATGTGACAAAAAATAACCAATAATTACAATGCGGGGGCAATGCATTTTCTGTTGATAAACTATTTCATTATTCGACTCTAAACTGGCGATCTAGCTACTGTAAAAGTTTAACCTTGAGTTGTTGACATCTGTGCAAGCGACGCCTGCTCGTAAAGGTTTGGCTCGAGGGTTCCTGAGAAGAGGACTTCCACTCGATTGCAACATCGAGTTGCAGAAGTAACTTCAGATTGTATCTGTAAGATACAAAAATAAAACGAAACAAATGGTTTCAACACACTGTAGCTGTGACCCAGACTTTCTTTGTTGGTGTAATTTTTAAAATGACAAAAACATAGCGTGTCTTTACATGGCTTTTATTATTATGATTTTTTTTTTTTAAAACCACTTCAGGCTACAGCGAATATGTCAATATCGGCAGTTATCGCACGGAAATGCTTCCAGTTCATTTGCTTGTTGGCCACAAACGGAAAAGGTGAATCATACGTTGTTGTTTCTCCACACGTGGCGTTCATTCATTCAGACATGTTTCTCGTTGTTTTCAGTCTTCCCAGATGCATATTCTTGTCGAGGCAATGTACTTGCATCATTGATTTCCAAAAGTGATCTGCGCAATGACCTTGGGTGGAAAGTGGAAATGATCCGGTATCATAGGAGGCAGAGGGCATAGACGGTAAGGGAAGAGGGAGCGGGGTCAGGAGGGTTCGCTCTGCCCTTTCTGTTGTCTTATCTCCGATGACGCGGCGGCCGGGGGCCTCTGTCTCTCGTCTCAACTTCTTCTTACGTGCAGTTTTTTCGCGTACTTTTTGTGGGTTACCCCGTCCTCTAACGGTCTGTTTCTTTTTGTCCTCTCGTCCATCAGATGCAGTGTCCCAGCCGCCGCTATCCAGACACCCCCAGCAAGGAGCAGAGGCACAGGAAATAAGAGACTTTAGGAAACAGCAGGTAAAATCTCTCTGTGTGTGTGAGAGCATGCTGTATCTTGTAATTATCTTGCCAAACTCTACCTGTGATGCTGTGTGTGTGTGTGTGTGTGTGTGTGTGTGTGTGTGTGTGTGTGTGTGTGTGTGTGTGTAAGTGGGAGAGGAGGAATGGAGCGCTGACTTGGCTGGAATCTGGGAGAGTAGGCCTCGTCCGGACAGGCGGGGAATGCGTGGCAGCCGGCCAGCCAGCATGCTTCACTTTCATGTCAGAATACCTCGGTGCTCTCTCACTGCATTGTTTTGTTTTTTTTAATTTCTTTTGGAGCATCAGATTTCCTCCTATCTGCTGTGTAACTGTGGAACTTGTCTGCACAGTAACTGCAGCAGCGGTTTGACCCAAAAGAAAAGACAGTGTTTTTAAAGACGTTTCAATATCGTTGTGTAAACTGAAGGATTTGCTTCAACCTGCAAAATGTAAAACCGTTGCAGAATGTAAACAAGAAAAATAACCTTAAAATGAATAAGAGTTAGACACGCCTTCAATTCAATGTGGCTTTAGTGTCATGAAACAAACAAGTGCATCATGATTTTAATATTAACACAACATTAGCATAACATTAGGATTGTTACATAATGGTAGTACAACAAAATAGGTCTATAAATATATATGAATGACATGACACTGGTTGCTGAGCCCTTTTTTGTTTATTTTTTTGAGCAGATGTGGTGATTTAGATGGTTATCAGATGAGAAGAGCGGGAAAAATAAACTTCTTGCTGAGATCCAGGTTCAACTCAAGCTACACATGCACGAAACAAAAGCATGACTTTTGCTATCACCTGAGTAAATGGGACAGGCTCTTCCTCCCAAAACACATTTTCCTTCTTTATTTTGAGCCTATAAACACAAAACCCTTTTTTTTTAATGTTTCTTTCTCTCACTCACATTGTGACTAGAGTGAAAATTGGTATTTTTATAATGTCATCACTGCAGAAATACTGGGATATAGATTTCAGGTCGCATCGCCCACGGGTGCAGGTTTGACATCTATGAGCATAAAAAAAAGACATTTTCCTGCTGTCAATCAGTGCCACCTATAATCAGTACAGAGGCCTCCCACCTGCGCTCTCTGTTTGTCCTCCTTTCCCTTCACTCCCACTCAAATGTGGAAAAAGGACTTGATCCAATTACTCGTGCAATGTTCTGTCTCCGGTGATCTTTCCATCCGACACCGCCGCATTATCGCCGCCGAGCAGAAGGCACATCTTAACGGCGCTGCCAGGTCGCCTCAGAGCTTCTCGTAAGACAAATGAGGAACAGTTGCTGCTGACTGTTTTTTTTTTTTTTCTTTTCTTCTAGAAATGACCTTTTGAAACCCTTTATTTTGACTCTCACAATCCACGGAAGCCCGGCTCAGGGCTCATTCTCAGGAGTGTGTTTGGGTGGCATTACCCTCATGGCGCTGACCTTCACTGCCCCCGACGTATCACAGAGGTTGTGTGTGTATAATTAGACCAGACTTGTGTTTTCAGCCGCACAATAGAAAACACACACTGCCACAGTTCACTAATTATAGAATATAGGGTGTAGCGACGGGAAGATTACTCGCACGCTGCATTGAATGCTATTTCTCTGTTTGCCGTGACAAGAGATGTGTTTGGCATTGATTCTTGTGGATAACTTTGGCTTGTGTGTGTGTGCAATATTAATAGTAAAACGGCTGTGTGCGTGTGTGGAGGCACACATACGGGTGGATGTATAAACTGGAGAGGCGGACACCAGCGTGTCATTTACTGCAGCTAAGTGTTCCCAGCAAACCCGGTCACCTCTACAGCGAGATGACAGCCGGAGCAGAGCAGCGTCTTCCATTTCCAGTCGTGTGTGTGTCATTCAGTGCCAATGTGTGGCCCTTTGTTTATGAGGGAGATAAATGGTGGTTTTTGGCAAGATGCTTGAAGTATATACCAGCGCTGTGTGTGTGTGTGGGAGCCATCCCCGCTGCCTTCGCGACAGCTCAGTGTTATTTTTGTCCGTTTTCTTTCCAGACTCTGCACTGTTTTTACGAGAGCTTCTGGCAATGACCTTCAACAACCTCTCAATCAGCTCTGCTGGTCTTTTGCTGAACTGTCTGAGTACGTGTGTGTGTGTGTGTGTGAGAGAGAGACTAAAAAGCATTAATGCCGATCTCCTGATCGATAACAATGAACTCTATTTCGTGCTATGATGGTTAGACTTGTAATAAGGGCCCTATTAATCCATAACAAGTAATCTGTAGGTTTCGTTCTAGTGTGAGTGAGTGATTGTGCAACCCTGTGTCCGTCCGCGGCTAATCTTGCATTCTGCTGCATTTTACATGCGTATTGGTGGAATTATCTTTTATTTGAAGCCCAAATAAACACTTCAAGTCAAATGAATGCCCGCGAGAAGGAGGTGAGACTTTGTATGTATTGAATTGAGATCTGTTGTGTGGGTGAAAAGACACTTGTGGGTCGTTTTCATTCACACCTGGCAGAGATCTGCACTCCACGAAGTGCATCATCTCTATTTACAGCCGTAGTCGTGGATTCTTTCTGGGTTGCTGTTGTCGTTTTTGCGACATCTTTTGATAATATGGGATTGAAGTAAATCATGAGAGATGACGACGTAAGACGTTGAATCTTGTTTTCAATGGAAACAATATTGACCTCAAGACGGGAAAAACATGTTCACTCCCTAATGATAGCTGTTCGTTGTTTCCTCTTTCTCAGTTTCCAAGGAAAGGCTTCCTCTGTAATTTAAAAAAATTAAAATGCGTCAAATGGAACAAAGGCTAATACTTAAGTCACCCTTCTATTCCTGGACATTTCATTTCTCCATTTCCTGTTTCACAGAATCAGATTGACACGGTCGAATTTGCATATATGGGTTTGTTCCCCACTGTAAGGTATCCTCATGCCCGTAGTGTGTTTTTTTTAATTTTTGTGTATCGGAGCTTGATTTGAATAATGATACGAGTTTTGCATAGTGCTTCGCTTTTCAGTGACCGTACGACGGGCGCCAGCGACGTTTGGGGGCTTTTGCTCGCGTGCTTATCAGGAAGGCTGACGCATGTAACGGTGGTGTTATCGGCTTTAATCAGTAGTGCTTTGACTAAAGAAGCACCTTATTTACATGTGCGGAGGCATTAGGCTGTGTGTGTGTGTGGAAGCTACCCAAGGTGAGTAAGCCACCTGAAGCTACAGGTCTCAGTCTGCAACATACAGTAAATCATGTGGTTGTTTTTTGTAAGGGGGGAGGAACATTGTGACCAACGCCATGTGACCCTGTTGCCCCCTCCAGCCTCAGTGGTTTTAACTGTGTGTGTGTGTTTGGGAGGGTTTTGTGTGTGACTGTGAAAGAGAGAGAGAGAGAGGAGGAGGGCAACACAAGGCCAGTGTTTGTGCAGGGCACGGGACTGTCCTCGCTGGCATGCATGCACGTACACACACTCTCACACGCACACACTCGCCAAAAAAACAAAACAACAGAGGCTTATTGTGGACGGCGAGCCCAGTTCGGTCCGCCGCACTACAGTCACACATTGTATCACACTCCGCTTCTCCATCTCCTCCTTTCTCTTATCTCTCTCTCGCTTTCTTTCTCTCTCTCTCTGGTCATCACAAACGACGGCCCTCTGTCTGTTCTTCTTCTTTCTCTCTCTCACTTCCCTCCACGTTATATTCAACTTTACTCATCGCTCTCATTTGCATCTCTTTTTCAAGAACACCGCACTTTCATCTTGTCTTTTTTTGCGATATTTAACCGTCCTGTAATTTCCTCTAGATGTCAGCTAATTGCCCTTTTTTTAATTTATTTGTAAAGAAAAGAGGCTTGTTACCATGGTCACTAATGCAGCAGTATTGTTGTAACCTTGTATGCTCCTCTCCTCCGTTGTGTTCTCCAGGTAACAGAAACACGGCGTCCCAATCTGATCTATCCGCAGCACATTGAGGCGTAACGTCTATGCAAGTTTATCACCCGTCAACACTTGACTGGTGCTTAATGTATGGAATGTGCTGTCGGGGTGAACTCTCCTTACCTCACATGTGCGGCACGGAGATCGAAGACTGAGGGACTAACTCTACTCCACTTTAACCCTCTGCTGGGTCCGAGTAACCTTTGGGGGGTTTTCCACGTCTCTTCAGTGTCGGCTGATAAACCGCCGAAACGCTCGCTGTTCGTCTTTCTGACAACTTTCACCAACCCTGTCGAACTAAACCCTCATTTTACAGAAAAAAAAAAGATGTTTCTACACTGTTTATACTCTCTCTCGCTCTCTTTTTTCTCTCTTTCTCTCTATCTCTTTCCTTTTTCTTGCTATCTTTCCTTTTTTCTCTTTCTCTCTTACACCCTTTTACCCACTCTCTCTCTCACTTTCTTTCGCTCTGATTTCTCTCTCTCTCTCTCTTATTGGCATGAACAAAAACAAGTTGTTGGCAAAGCACTTCACAGTATATTACGCATACTACTAATTATATACACCGGTGCCAGTTATACTGAGTTCAATACAACTTGACACAGTTGACATATTTTGATTATGCGTCTCTCAGACTTTGGCAGATACACATTTAGCTGCCGGAGGAGCTGCCGTCTCTTCACCAAGTGGCAGTTCATCTCTCTCTCTCTTTCCTGGCTCTTTCCTGGCTCTTTTGAAGGCACACCCTTAAATTTGCACACACCGACCCTACTTGACACTAAATGATGTGATTTGCATGTAGAATTCTATGAAACTGACTTTTTGGGGAAGTGAATCAAAACGACAGACCTTGTTTTGCTCGTTTTTTTTAATGATTACGTTGTCATTATATTCATCGTAGATCTGTATCCTAAATTGACCTCTAAGTCCCGTCAGCACGTGGAGATTGAAGCGCAACATTTCGTATCGATACAGTGATGTACAAATATGCACTCAGGTATTTCTGTTGATTAGCTCACCCGCATTGATTTTAAACGTAGTGGACAACACATGACCACACAGTGGAATCAACACCTCTGGAAACCAGTTTCCACAATAACTGAAGACCATAACCTTCATGAAGGTAGTATTTATCACAGGACTGTATTTATGCCGCATTAGTTCTGTGATGACTCTGCTGTTTTTACACACACACACTCACACACACACTTGCTCTCATGCGTAACACAGTGCAGTTTGTTCCGGGCAGGTTCAAACCGAAGCAGCCTTTTTTTAAGTGGAACTTGTGAGTTCATGTTTTTCGATACGGGAACTTAAGTACAGTACGTAAATGCGCTCGGTGTGAAGGAGGTTTTAGGTGGTTGCCAGGCAACTGATTTTACAAAATAAATGTTCACCACAGTCGGTGACGTCGCTGCAGGCGCTTTGTGACGAGGGTTCAAGATGCAGAGACAAGCTCTTGGACAAAAGAGAAGTTACAAATGTGTACTTCCATTTTATTCAATGTGCAAGATTTTTTTTTGGAGATTTCATTCTTAACTGAGTTGATGTGTTGAACAATGTAGCTGAAAGATTTGAGCCCACATTTAGGGGGGTGTTGTCGTTCAGATTACGCATACCTGCATGGTCCTCTAGAAATGCACATTCACAGCTGCAGTGCACAGACCTACACGCATCTTTATTGCCATTAGCGAGGATTGCTGGAGGAATTATCCGCTGCTCTCAGAGCAATCTGCGGTGAGCGTGGAAAGGATCTTCCTCTCCGGATGCCCCTCAGTCTGTCTCGTTCCCTCGCTCCCTTCCTCCCTCCCTCCCTTCCTCCCTCATGCAGAAATAGATGGCAGGGAGTGCACATTAAACCATCATTCAGAACTCGATACGGTCGCACTGCGGCGTTGCACTGTCACGATCCATCTGGGCAGAGTGACTCGTCGTGATGTCACGGACGGTGGTGCACAGTTGTCACAAGAGATCTCCTCTTTTTCTTGATGTAACAATTGGCAATTTGGTCGGACACGATCAGTGGGGAGGTGGCGGGGATTCAGGTGAGTTTGATCGCAGGTGAAGCAATAGAAGGATGTTCGGATTTGCTCAGCACAAAATGTCTCGGTGAAACCGTCATAGCTGCCAGTTATTCGAGGTGTTCGGGGTCTGTCTAGTAGCAATCGGTGGGGGGGGGGGGCTGGGGATTGGGTTGGGTCGGCCTTCGGCGAGGAATGAAGATGGCTGACATACCGGGGAGACGAACGGAGACGGCCTCTGCCGATAGAATCAAGAACATTCCTGAAGAGAAAATGTCAACAGTAGCGCCGTACAGAGCGACCTGTGTGTGTGTGTGTGTGTGTGTGTGTGTGTGTGTGTGTGTGTGTGTGTGTGTGTGAGAGACAGCTGAGTCGGACTGTTATTCCTCCAGTTTTCCCCCTGTGTTACTGTTGTCGTGTATTTTTATGAAGTGCGGTCATACGGCCACGGGATAAAGGCCGACGTTTTGATGCAGCTGCATCCTCTAAGTTTTTGTCGTGTCCACACACTTGCATGTGTAGGACATGTACATATATACACAGTCCAGTTTTTGTGACTGAAGCACCCATCTCTGTTCTGCCATGAACAAAATCTGTTGTAATTACGTGTGTGTGTGTGTGTGTGTGTGTTGTGGATTCTGTTCAAACAAACCTTCTAGTGCAGAAAGGCCACGGCAGGATATTTGATTCCCTTTGTACTCCAGTCGGTAAGATCATGTTGGCTTTGACGTTTTAAGAATAACTCTTCAGGAATGAGAATAACAGCTGATCCTCTGATTCAGTGCTCATCAGCTTCTTTTTTTATGAATGACTGATGGGGACTTTTTGCTCTGGTTGTTTGTTTGTCACTCATTTCCTGTCTCGTGTCATTGCTTCCTGTCTGAGAAGTGGGCATGTGTCACTGGAAGGGGTTAGTGTGACGGAGCGCTGTTGGCTGTCTGGACGTGGTTGGTTCACACACACACACAGAAACCTTAGAAACTCACTCGCACACACACTCACACATGCTCCCACTCCATCGCTCCATTCGCGCTTCCTCTCAGTATGCATGAAGACAATTTGTTCTTTACTGGCTGTGAGAATATCTTTACGGGTATTTGGTTTCGAGACTCTTACTCGTCTTTGTTCCCTGCAGGAAACTGAGCTAAAATTGCGGTTTGATTGGTGACATGAGATGAAACCTGATCCCTTTGCAGGAACTAAGGTGTTTAAGCCTTAATCAGTGTTAAAATGTAACAAAGAAAATGTACTTGAGTACTGTACTTCAGTACAAATTTGAGGTATTTGCACTTCACTTGAGTATTTACATTTTATGCAGCTTTGTACTTCACTAAATTTCAGAGGCAGATGACCGTTTTAGATTATGATCTTTCCTCCACTTCCTGTCCATTGAAAACCACATATCTCCAGATTTGTGGATTTTAAATTAGATTTCTTTTTCCCCAAATAACTCTATAAACTAGACCTTTTTATGAGTTAACTAAATTCCTCTACTTATTAAGAGGAATAGGGCATTTTAACATTCTCTTTGATCAGCTGGAAAATGCATCCAGCTGAAAACTGTTTCTGAGCTCATGAGAAGTTGACATAAAACATATTTTAAATCTGCTTCAATGCTGTGGATTAAACTACCAGCAGTATGTAAAGGAGTTAAGATTAGCACAACTATAAACATCGAAGGCAGGGAAATACAACATGATCCCAGCAGTAATATTACTCCGAAAACATCAAAGTAAAACACAGATGGGGAACTTTACCCTGCACAATGCTTTTACTTTTGATAAGTACATTCTACTGATAATACTTGCATACTTTTACTGAAGTACTGTGTGCTTTTCACAGTGTGGTATTTAAATACTTCCTCCACCACTGAGTCGGATGCAGCAAAGCTCTACAAATAAAAGTGTGAAAAGGTGCAGGGTTAAAAAAAACTTCACGAGTGCAATATGAGACGTTCACCAAGCGCTACTTGTAAGTACTTATTGTACAAACACTGCAATAACTGTGCACACACACACGCCACATTACATTATTCTTTTTTTAAATTTAGTTAACTGCGTGAGTTAAAGTGACCACTACACCTGGATGTGTGTTTACTGTCTACAGTCCACACCTAAATACAGTAAGTGCTGCTCCACTGGTGACTCGCACACACTCCCGCCACACCTCTCTCACGCACGCACGCACGCACGCACGCACGCACGCACACACACATGCATATATTCCGCCAGGTTTTCACACAGCAAGTATATTGTGCACAAAGCTACAAGGACCTTTCATTCATCTCTACCGCTGTGAGAGGATACGCTATTCTGCAGAAGAGTTTTTTTGTAATCCTTGATAAATAGAAGCATCCTTTTTTAAATGAATGTCTGGGTGCAGCACAGCGGCGTCGGATTTTGTTGCAGCGTCATGATCTGTTTCATTCTGTGCCGCTGTGGTTAGCGGCTGAGAGTGAAACCGGATGTGTGGCGGTGGCACCGACAAACCCATGCATCTAGAAGACTGATAACGGATTATAAATCACGGCCTGGTAAGAATCAGGGCTGCAATTATTCATTGTTTTGATTATTGATTACTCTTTCAGTTTCAGTCCTTTTAAAAAAAAAAAAATATATATATATATATATATATATATATATATATATATATATTTATAGAACATTTACTGTGAGATAATACAGCGATTGGTAACAAGTGCTCACACTTCTATCACATCCAGCCAGGCAATGCTTGTTAAATTACTTTAAGTCATTAGGTAGCCAAATAATTTAGCATATTTTCACCATCCCATCTACACGCACGCACGCACGCAGACACACACACACACATACTCATTCTGCTTGCCCAGAGGTGGAAACGCTGACTCAGGCAGTCTCAGCATTGCCTGTGTGATTGTCTCCATACTAATTTGCTGGAGAGTACAGTGTTCGTAGTGGGGAGGTGACGAGGTCTCAGATCCTCTTTTGAACTTTATTTTTAGCACAATGTGGAAGAAAATGTGTCACGGGAGCCTTAATCACCAGCCGTGACCTTTTTATACAGACACACACTATTTATGTTAGCCCTTCTTTTTTAGTCAGTCAGTCACACACACACACACCATTGTAGAGAGCCTCACAGGCCTCTGACTGTCAGACAGAGAGCTTTAGAAAGAGAGTGCTGAGTAACACCAGTGTTTAAATATCCATAAATGCATCTGGGAATGAAAGCCTTCACAACATGTCACTGGTTCAGAGGAACCAGTGCTTCCATCACAAGCAGAGATTTGCCTCGTCTGTGTTAACGGAAGTTTGATTTTAGTTTTGTTTTTGTGGCAGCGTTCTTCTTTCTGTTCTGTGTTCTCATCTCCCTTCTGACGTGAAGGCCCGCACGTACGTAAAGAAAATGATGACCCAAAGTTGAACTGCATTTTCTTACATTCACACACAATCTGCCTCGGGTTGCAGAGAAAAGCGGGCAAAGCGCATGTAAACAGGGTCAATATCTCTGCACCTTGGAACACAAATAGGGGGTCAAAAGGGTCAAAGTGTGCCGGGGAGCTTTGAACCTCCGTAGTGAAATGTTCTGCTGCTGTTTGCTCGCTGTGTCGATCCCTTCAGGATCTCCTGTTTGTTGTCACATGAAACTCTCTCTTTTCTTTCTTTCTTTCTCCCTGGTCTTGCAAAACACTGCCCTGTTCCCCGCTGATCCGCCCACTGAAACCTGACCTTGCAGCAGACCTCTGGCTGTCTGCCACCATGTCCTCAATAACCCTGCTCACCTGTGAATATAATGCCTGTGAGAGAGAGAGACACACAGAGTGAGTGTCTCTCTGCATCGCAGCAGGATGAGACGCCGTTCAAGCTGTCTGGTGTGAAAACGTGTTTTCTAGACGTGCACATAAACAAACTTACACTGTTGTCACCGCGTCAGACGGTCATGCTGGGTGTCACGTTACCTTTCCATGTTTGTAACTGTGCACCTTTTGTGACGACACCGGCTCGCCATTGTCGGCCTCCCCCTTTTTTCTTTTTTTTAACCGGTCGTCTGACTGGTCTTGTTGTCTCGTAGCCGCCAGGAAGTGTGTGTTGGAGTTGTTTCATATGTCAACGTTCCCGCACGGTGTAATATGGGTGACCTGATCATGTCTGCGTCACCAAGTGTTTCCATTTTTGCACGGCCCAAAAAATGGCGAGCGTCCGAGTTCGTGGCTCCAAATGCACAGCGGATACATGATGCACCATCCTCGGGCGGGCCGCACGGCATCGGCTCATCTGCCGGTGGCTGGAGCACTTAACTGCGAGGGGAGGGAGGGGAAGACCATTAGAGGCAATCAGGGGCTGTCACTTTTAATGGGCGGAGATGGACCTGTGGAAGAGTTAATGCTCTGGGCCCACTCGAGGCCCGGGTAATGAGAGAAAGGCAGGTGGAAGTGGTGCTGGCGGTACAGCTGTGGTGGAGGCACACGCCCAAATGGAAACCAGGCTGTGGGCAGTTTTACACCAGCAGCTGGGAAAGCCACTTACTGCAGCTCTGTGGAGCCCCGTGCATTTAACATGTGTGTTTGTCCTTGAGTTGCATGTTTATGCCCATGTATATCATGCGCTAGATGTCTAGTCCTGTGCATCTCGGTTGCAGACAGAAATAGACTTTCTCAGCAAGCACTTTTGAACATGTAGAGAGGAACTGTCACAGGCTAACACCAGACACACACCCCCCTGCTGTACTTGATAATTACCTTAGCAGCAGCCGCGCTGTTGGTATGTTTTGGGGATGGCATACTTGTGATGTGCACTTTTATGCAAGCATTATCTGTCTCTATGTGTGTGTGTGTGTGTGTGTGTGTGTGTGTGTGTGTGTGTGTGTGTGTGTGTGTGTGTGTGTGTGTTCTCTGCCAGATTGTCAGATGAGAGGAGCGGAGGCTGACCTTTTTGTTCTGTTTGCTTAGTGGGCATTCCTCTGAGCACTGGCCCTCGCCCAAGTCAAACCCACCGGCCTCCTGCTGGACTCGGCACAGTGCTGCCTCCACAGGGACTCGGTGACACTGAATAATTTTTGAGTCAACTTGTTGAAGAAAAGAGCCCTGAAGAAAAAAACCGCACAATCCTGGGTTTTCTACAGCTGTAGGATTGACCGTCTCGGGAGATGAAACGTCATCAGAAGAACAGTCTTTCTGATATTTGTCTCTTTTATTCTCTTTTTTTTTTTTTTTTTTTTTTTTGGCAGTGAATTGATATGATCTGTGTTTGACATGTCAGCTGTGATTTTAAACTGAGCTGTCTTCCTGATTGTTTAAACTAGGCTCGGATTAGCCTAAACAAAGCCTTTAACACGCTGATGAGAAACATCTTTTAGGTTGTCAGAGGTCATTTTGTTTGTTGAAAGGATGAATGACGTGTGACCTCATTCAACCAATGCTTTCTCTTAGTTCTGAAGTTGTTGTTTTGTCAGCTCTGTAATTAAGTTTTAAAGGCTGAGTTACACTTATCCCCCTCAAAAATACACCCTTCGACTATCCAAATGACCTATTGAGAACAAATACATCTGAGCAAATGGGTACGTTTCTGTCAGTAAACATCTCTTGCGCTCATTAAAACATAACTCCGTCCTCCTCCAGGTCCTTATGGTTGAGGTGGTGTGTGGTGCCCCTTGCCATGCCTCCTGCCATGACAGACCTCCTGGACATATGGGCGGCCCACTCGCACCTGGCCGGCCACGATCTGGACCAGGTCACTGTGGACTTCCTGCTGCCCACCGGCATCTACATCCAGCTGGACGTTCCGCGCGAGGCCACCATTCAGCACATCAAACTGGTGAGTTTGTTACAACACGACGAGGAATATATAAGCGTTAAAGAAGTATACTTTATTTATCCCCAATTAGTTTGTCACAGTAGCAACAACTTGCATAGAAGACACAAAACATATCAGGAATGCAAAATATTCAATATATACAACAGAAGTAGAGCGTATTAATTTAGTCTATACCTTTTCAGTCTTTCTTTTTCTGTCTTTTTAGATTGTGGTTTTACTTATTGTATGTAATGATTGACTGAATAAAACTCTACAGATGTTTAATAGATTCTCGTAAAATCAACTGTTGTGTTCCACGTTATTGTCCTCACATGGCCTGTTGTCTAACTCACTAATGAGAAAAGAACAGTCTACATCCCCCACACACATACACATATTTAAAGGCACACGCGTCACACACAGCTGGTCAGTTATTATCTGATCCCTTTGTGGTGTGTGTGTCCAAGTAGCTGTTGCATTTCAGCACGCAAATAGCTCATGACATCATGTGTGACTGCAGCGAATTCTGTGAAGCAGATGTCAAAAGTCACAGACTTGACGGGTCTCTTTAGAAGTTCTCCAGGAAATGACTTGCGTTGTTTATAAAGTGGCACAAAGTTTGTCGCCGTTTAAGATTGACGGTCTTACCGTTTAGGCGGGTTAATGGCCGCCGATGTGATTTCAGCCGCACAGAAGTGGCCCGAGGCAGTGAAATACGATAGCTCTGCAATAAGTACAACCTCGGTTACGTTTAGAGAGAAACACATGGCGGCGTAATGTTTCACTGCAACAGCTTGGTGGAAGGGCTTAGGAGTTGAATCGGTTGAAACAATTCAAAATGATTTGTGTTAAAATTAGTTTTGAGTGTGTGTTTTGGGGCTGTTGTAATTCATCGGTTTTGTGCAGACACTCGCAGTGAAACCTTCTCACAGCTGCGTTTGTTTATATTTAGATGGACGTACACAACGACCACTGCGTCGAAACATGTTTCTCCTCAGACATGCAGGCACTGTGTGAAACACAAGCCTGAGGAGGTTGTTGGGGAATAGCAAAGAAACGTGTGTGTGTGTGTGCACACATAACGTTTGCCTGCCGTATTTTGGAGAAATCATTTCTGGCTCAATCGGCCCTGTGATGTGACCAAAGATACCGAAAGGTTTTCACTTCGACGTTCCTTCTGAGCAATAATGTGTGTTTTTTTTTCCTGGAACTATACAATAAAGGCCGGTTTCTTCCCAAGTTCAGATCAAGTTCATTGGGATTAGTGTGTAGGGTTTACTCATGAATAAAAAGCCTTTGTTGGCACGCACAGATGAAAGATCTTCATTTCCAGAGGGAAGCATGTACAGACGCAGCGGAAAGCTATGACAAATGATATGTCGCTGCAGCAAGAGAGAGAAGACGGGAGACTTTGCTAATAAATGGAAGAGGGAGGAGGAAGCCAGCCAGCAGCGGTTGGTATGCAGGCCGGCTTCACACCAGACTCTATCAGTTATCAAGAAGAGCAGGTCGCCAAGTGGCTGCATTTCATACTAATAAAGATGAGATTTCCTATGAAAGTGGAAAATCTAAATTGTTCCATGTGTAACTAGTTGAGACCGCGATACTTTTCCTGAAGCATGTTTTGTTCTGAAGCTCGTCAAACATGAGGTGAAATCACAAGTGTTCCCGGAGAAGCAGATATTTGTTTGGAGGGCAAGAGTGTAGCCGCGTAACTTCAGACAAACGCATTCAAACCTGACTGAATCGACCCTGTGATTGCGCTGTGGCTGCACAGGGACATGAATCACGGCAGGGCAGGCTGGTGGGTATGTTTATTTTTTTATTATTCACATCCTGATCGGCTCACCCAGAAGCTGTGTCATGTTTGCCGTGACTCATGGTTGTTCCCGATCAAGAAGCGGACACTTTCGTTGGTATATTTACGTCCTTGTTCTATGTTCGTGTGATTTGTGTTTGGTTTTGAGGCGCTTGTTAGAAGAAAAAAAGAAGGAAAGGACCGTGAGAAATAAACTGTATATGAAATAAGGATGCTGTTCATTCCGGGTGCATAGATTCTACGTAGAGTTGTAGGTTTAGATTAATGGAGACAATTAAAAAAAGTCCTCTGAGGTGATCAAACATTTATTAAAGGTGAAAAAAATACTTACTTGTCACAAAAGATCTGTATCTTATATTCCAGCAGTTGTAAATATATATTGAAATATATTTATAAATATATGTATTTCATTTTTATATATATTTATTTTTATAAGTAAATATTTTTATAATAAATAAATCTATTTATAAAATATATAATTTTATTGAAAAAATATATTTATTAAAGAAAAAATATATGTTTTTATAAATATATTTAATAAAAAAAAAGTTATTGTATTTAAATGTTTGTACTTCCTGTCTTTTTTTCACCTTCAGTTTCAACAAATGTTTGATCACCTCAGGACATTTATTGTATATATGTTTTATATATTTATTAAAAAATATATTTACACACACACACACACACACACCCCGTTTATTCCGGTGGCACACACATATTCTAAGTACGTCTGGCTTTAGATCAAGACGATAAAAAACACTCCCTGTGGGTTTTTCACCCCAATTCTTCTTCTCCCTCCAGCTCTTATGGAAGCAGGCTCAGTCGTTCCCACTGTTCCCCTCCCTGGGCGATATGGAGAGCCACATGTTCGTGTGCGTCAACCAGGCCGCCGTGCACGAAGAACTGGAGGACGAAACGCGCCGGCTGTGCGACGTCCGGCCTTTCCTTCCGGTCCTCAAGCTGGTGACGCGCAACTGCGGCCGGGCGGAGCGCCTGCTGGACTCCAAAATCGGCGTGCTCATCAGCAAGGGTAAGACAGGGATACCCCCCCCACCCCCCCTTTTTTTTTCACGGTTTTCCCATTCATTTAAAGTGGTAGGCCATCACACATGCTCCCTCCCTGATTGACCCGTGAGCTGTCCCTGTTTGACATTCCCAATAAATAAAGGCTCTTAAGAGTTGCTAAGTGGGACAGTAGATCTTTCCGCACGCACAACACGCCTTAAGCACCTCTTCCAGTATGCTAAGTATCCGCGGTACTCGGCACGTTCACCGCAGACGTCGGGACGCGAGGCCCGTCTGCAGCTGGCTCCCATCAGCGGGCCGCTCTGATAGGGAAGCGTGCGGATTGACTGGACGTCTCTCCCCGACATCTTCCATCACCTGTCACTTTGCATCATCTCCGGTGATCGATCGGTACTGTAGCGAAGCCCGGTCCTCTGAGGGGATTTAACATTTGTTGAAACTGAGTATTCATTCATGCGTAAAAGATAAAAATAATAATAATCGTATTGGACACAAAAGATTAAGTTAGACGTGTATGTCTGTCATATATCCACACAGTGCAGTAGCTGTTATCGCTGCAATGATTTGATAGTTAAAAGATTACTCTGCAACTACTTTGATTGCTACAGCAGTTTTTCAGGCAAACGTACCGTTTCATCTTCTCAAATGTGAAGATTTGTTGCTTTTCTTGGTTGAACAAAACAAGCCATTTAAATGCGTCTCCTCGGGCTGTGTGAGGTCATAACGAGCATTCTTTTCACTTTCAGGACATTTCTAAAGACTCAAAGGATTCATTGATAAATGATAAGAATAATATCTTGTTGCAGCATCAGGGCAGCATTTTATGCATTCATGCACACATTTTGTATTTATTTTTATTTCATTTGATGTAGTCACACTGTGGCACAAGGTCACACACTAACAGACACGCTCAGCCCTCTCCTGACCGAGATATCCAGGATTAAGGAAGTCCTTCAGTCGCGGCAGAGCTCTTCAGAGGGAGAGATCGGGGCTCTGAGTCTAATTGAAGGAGGCTTGGACGATATTGATATTCTCTCCTTCCTGGCTCTGCTTTGGTCTGACATGATCTTTAAAAAAAAAGGGCTTTTGTCAGAGTAAAGTGGTGATTTCAAAAGGAACCCCACAGGCACATCTGGATAGTTCACACACACACACACACACACGCACACGCGCACCTAACCTTGTGCAGAGTGCAGTAACAAACTATTACACACGGCCAACCATGTTTTTTTCTTCTCCCCCTCTCCAGAAAGTCACACGTACCAGCTTGCACAATGCAGCTAATGTGGTCCAGAGCCCTTATTTGAATGCTGAGGGTCATATGAATGTAAAATGTTGTTTTCATTACCAAGAGACTATTGTGCAGCGCCCTTTTGATTTAAAAAAAGAAAGACTGAGACAAAAGCTCTACAGGGAGCAGAGGGATAAAGTATGATCAGACTAACTGCAGTATATATCTCTCTCTCTCTCTCTCTCTCTCTCTCTCTCTCTCTCTCTCTCTCTCTCTCTCTCTCTCTCTCTCTCTCTCTCTCTCTCTCTCTCTCTCTCTCTCTCTCTCTCTCTCTCTCTCTCTTCCCCCCTACCTACCTACCTCTGGCATTTGAATATTCGGAGGCTCTGCTTTAATCCCGTGAGTCACACATTCAGTGCTGCTCGGTGCTTGTTTATGGCATCAAGTGCTGCACAGGTGTTTGAATTCACAGGCTTTAGCTCGCTTTTAAAAATGCATAATCATGCATACTAGAATATGCAGCTTCCCACTTGACAGAACTTCTCGAGCTTCATGTTCACGTGTTAAAACTCCCCAAAAAACAGATTTTTATTCAGAATCCGTGGCTGTTTCTTAAGGCATGATTATTATTTGTATTATATTGAGTTCTCATAACAGGAAGACTTCTTAAATTCATGATGTGTGCTTATTTATGGCGGCGCCGTAACGAGGTCCTTTCCCTTTCCCGCCGCCAGGGCTCCATGAGCTCGATGCCATAAACGACCAGGAGGTGAAGGATTTCCGCAGCAAGATGTTTCGCCTCAGTGAAGAGAGGATGCAACAAGTCCAGATGATGACGTGCACGGAGTGGCTGCAGGCCTGCTTCTCCCCGCAGCTGGAGCCGCCGGCAGGGTCGGCCATCACCGAGGGGCTCAACGACCGGCCGGTCGACCTGAAGGTCATCATCCACTTCGACCAGTCTCAGGTGAGGGTCTGTAGTCCACAGCTGGAGATGTGGGGACACTTTTTAGCAGCGCGTTTGTGACTTATTTACGGATACAGATATGAGAATAATCGTTTGAAAAACGGATAGACCTTTTGGTGACTGTTGAATCTAGGTCATCCAACACAGCACTTGCAGTACTTTGTATTGTGTCCACAAATGTTTTGATCATAATTAACCAGCTAAAAACAGGCAACAAAGTTAAAATCACTAACATAACCAGTGTAGACTATTCAGACACATTAAAATCATCAATTGCTCGTACATTGAGGAATTGTGTTATTAATCTCTCTGTTGCATTCAATGGAAAGTTTGCAGAAAAATCCTCCCATTAGAAAACCCAAGAACTCAATATTGTTTGACACAAAACGTAACGGCAACAATGAAGTGTATTCTCAAGTTCATCCGGTCTACTTCCTGTTCCAGACATCCAGGACAATTGTTTCTATATAGAACATTTTTCCGGAGGGAAGAACCTTACAGGACGAGACCCAGGAGTATTTCTCCCTCTACAAATCCTTGATTTTATTATTTGAATTAGAAACATTAAAATGTAATGATGGAGAGAATATCCGGCTCCAGCTCGCATGGAAAGGGCCGGTTGATTTGGTTTTGAGCATCTGAGCGGGACGCCTCCCGGGAACCTTCCCATCAGAGGTTTTCCCGGCACGTCTGACTGTTGAGAGGCGCCTGCCGTAGAGCCAGAACCCGCCGGAGAGATTATATATCTCGTCTGGCCTGGAAACGCCTCGCGGTTCCCCGGGAAGAGCTGGAAAAAAAGGTGGCTGATGGAAGATTGAGAAAGAGAAGAATTATAAACCAATGTGTAATAAGAACTAAATGCTTTTCATGTCCACCTCGTCTTAGGAATCAGGGTTATTTGAGGTCATATCTATTTGCCTTCCAGTAAATTGTATAAACGCAATAAACTCTTAAAGATAAATGAATTAAACATAATTGGGCCCTTATTGTTTAATGACTTTACATTTAATATTATGGGAACTGGCACTTGGATGAATTACGTTATGCTGGGAGGGATACTTGTACTTCTTGGTAGAGAGACAATTTCTTAGTTTCCTTGTAATCGGGCGCGGTCTTTAAGTTAAGTCGACGGGGCGTCACACACACACACACACACACACACACACACACACACACACACACACTACAAGATCTCTCACCAATGAGGTCGAGAAAACGCACACAAAGCACCGTTCCCCTCATTCATGCAAATATGCAGCGGCCGAGATCTGTCGACAACAACTTTTTGTAAATGCGACGCTTTGTTTACGCCAGGTTTCCCCCTCCGAGCGGCATCTTGAGCTCTCATTGGCCGGTGTGACTTACTGCAGCGCACAAAACCACCTTGTTTGAGCAGAAAGAAAGTCGCCATGTGACTCCACCAGCGCAGGCACATGCACTGTGGCTCAGCTGCCCTTCTTTTTTTCTTGTCTCTGCTCAGTTGGCAGCTCCACATGAGCCCAACTCACAAGTCATGTGACAACTCTTTAAGTGGGTCAAAACCATCAGCGAAATTATGCCATCCTCCCGGACAGACACACACATCAGTGGCGTGGCAGCTCAAAGGACCCTAGCGCTGATTAAAATGAACTTTTTTTCCTGCTCCTTCTCTGAACTCTCTGACTGTCTCCTTCCATCTGTCTTTTCTCTCCGTCTCCTCTGTTATATCAAATATGTTATTTCATTATGAAACAGATGGTCTTGTCCCTCCAGACCTGTGTGTGTGATGTTGATCAAAGCTGATACACACACACACGCGCACAAAGACGGGCCATCTGTGCCACGACGCTCAGGTGGACATTGGCAGGAAGTCTTATTTGGGAGGTCAGACACAATAAGCCACATTATGGACAGGAAGTGTGATGGTGTGGTTTGTTGTTCTAAGGTGAAAATGACCAGTGTTATTTGGGTTATTCATTATAATTGTTCTCTTAGTCTCTCACTGCATCCTCATCTTATCTTCAGCGTCTAAATAATGTTCAAAAAGGTAAAGTGCTGTCATGATCTCCTGGTGCCGTTGGTTTCGTCGTTCCATCGTAATGCCATGGAGCCTTTCCTTGTTAATTATTAATGGATGACGTTTTTTTATTTTTTATTAAACCCCCAGGAAATTATATTTCCCTTAGGTATCAGGTCAGTGCTGAGCTATAAATAGAAGTTATATTAGACTGTGGAGGAGGCGCGCACACACACGCACCCACACACATCTGCACACACAATCTGCACACACACACTCCATCCGCACATAGTGTGTTGCAGGGTGAGTTCATTCAGCCACAAATACACACACGTCCATCAATCTCTGGCTCTCGCTCTCCTTTTCTCTGCTCATCTCAATCTCCGAACCCATCGCTGGTTAAGCCTCTGGGAGCGAGGAGGTATATTTCTGGGGTTTCTGTGTAGCCGACGGATATCTGGGCCAAGACTTCCTTTCACTTCGATTAGCAACCCGAGATGCAAACCTGGAGTTGAGAGACGACTTCTACAACGGGGTCGTTTCACAAGGAGACAGTTTACGAGCTAATTTTAAATATGAAAAGTAAAATCGTCGTTCGTCCTCTTGCTCACCAAGCGGACTGTTTACCTGTTTTCAACCAAACGTGATTGATCACTACTACTCGTAAATGTAAACGAAAAACGATTCCGATGCCAAAATCTTGTCTTGTTTCCTACAAAAAATTAATCTCATCTAGAATTCTATATATAAACGGTTGTGTTTCTGTACAGAAAGTGTTCACTATTGTCTAAACCTTCAGCTCCATTATATTATGTGATCCAGCAAGCCTCCTTTTGACATATTGTAGCCCAGATTTGACCAAAAAATAGGTTTAAGGAACTTACTGTTCTGGGTTCTCTATTTCCCCCATCTTGTCTTGCAGGACTCGGCCAGTCTGAAGGTGCCCACGTCCTGCGTCCCCTCTGAGCTGATGGAGCAGGCCCTGAAGAAGTGGCTGACCACCCACGGGCCCGAGGAGGAGGAGGCGTGGCGGGGTCAGTACGTGCTGAGGGTCAGCCACTGTCTGGAGTTCCTCTGCGGAGACCAGCCCCTGATCCAGTACAAGGTCAGTGGCTTTTCATGTCAGGAAATAGCAGAGCTTGTACTCCATTAAATAAAGCTTAAATATCTACAGCATGGTTAGTTGGCACAACTATTCTAGGTCTGACTAAGTCAAATCATTTAATATCTGTAACAAAATGCTTGTTTTATGTTTCCAAGAAGACGTGTTGGGATAAACAAAAATATTTTTGTAGCGATGCGGGTGATGGATTTTGTGTTTACAGTATGAATACAAAAGACTGTTTCTAAAAAAAACAAATATTGTGCAACCACTATTATGGCTACGTAGTGCCTCAGGCACAATGAAATAAAAACACACAACTTTGGAAAAGCGTGAACAGGAGTCTCCTCCTTCTCTTTGCCCTCCATATATATAAAGCTCTATGTTTGATGAAGGTATCGGCCATGTGGGGAGTTTTCAGTTGCGATGGAAAGAGCGGTTATAAACTTGTTGACATACGGACATCGCACAAAGGAGGCACCAAGTGGGCAGGATTACAATTTCAACGCCGGAAGCACAATATGGGTCAGAGCAGTTAAGGCGTACGTTGGCGTGCAAGAGGAGAGATATGTAAATAGAGGCTCAGTTTAACGTACAACAAAGGAATACGTTTAATGGCCACGAAACCCGACGGCAAGGTTTTATTGCCGGCTTGGTGTTCAGCCAGCTTTGTTTGGTGTCTTTATTTCCAAAGTATTTGAAATGGGATGGGTGTGTGTTCATTTGATCTTATAATTTCACATGTTATGGCTTGTTAATTAATCCGTGCTGTAAGTTCTCCAGCCAATCCTTTCTGCACTTTATTCTTAGTGCAGCAATGCTTTTGCAGTCGAGATGAAAGATGAAAAGCTTGTTTTTGTTTGTGCATGAGCTTAAATATGCGCACAGCTAATAAGATCCCCTGCCCCCCGTCCCGTCTTGTGTGCAGTACATCCGCACGTGCATGCAGGCCAAGGAGTCCCCGCGCCTCACCCTGGTGCACACCAGCACCGTCCAGGGCATGTTCGACAAGGAGATCTCTGCCATCGGCGCTGTGGTTGGCCGCAAGTCCTCCAACCCGCCTTTACCGCTACCTCCCAAGAGAAGGGTTCCCACGGTGAGTCCCGTAGTCACTTCTATGTTGTGTGGGATCTTGTCTAGTCTACATCTGCTTATGGGTTTTTGTTGGGTTTTTAAGGAGACAAATTGGGAGTCGTTAGTGGCTGAAGTCAAGTCAAACTAATGTTGTCATGTGTTGGAATTCCTTTCATATCCTTTTTTTTATTAATGTGGTTGTTTTCTTTGTCGGTCCCAGATGCGGCACACGGCACCATTAGGACTCCAGCTGAGGGTGTGATGCGTGTATACAAAAACGCTCTCATGTTCTCTAGTTAACAATCGCTTGATATCCGCCAGAGTTTTTGTTTCACCCAGACGATTTCCGCAGACGATTGACTCCCCTGCACTGAGCGAGGCAGGTGTGGAGGTTTACCGAGCAAACAAGCACTTGGCAGCTGCCACCTGTCCTTTTATGAGCCGGTGTTCTCGGTGCGCCGGAGCGATGCCCTGCCAGCATTTGCCGCACTGTCAGAAAACATTGCGAGCTCCTCGCTGCTGCTGCCAGGTGCACAGTGACATCACTCCTCTGTGTGTGCGTGCGTCCACATTTTAAATGTCAGGTTGAATTTAATTGGCCTTCGTTAGCGAAGTCTCCCGAGGCTTTTAATTGCCCGGTGCCATGCTGACAGTTGTCTTTGAAAGGTCTGTAAATATCACAGGTGTGAATCCTCATATCACGTGTAATAATAATAACAGGTGAATAGTTTGCGAGCATTCGATCTGTACAAAGGAACAAAATGGCAGCTTTGAATGTTTTAAAAAAAGCCCCAAAACCAATTTGTAAGCTCTCTGTTGCGCCATCCGTGCTCTCCCAGGGTTTGCCTTCAGAGGGCCGCAGTGGGAGCCACGATTATACTTTAGTTCTTTTGTTTATTTAATTACGTCTGATGATCTTTTTCGAGTTAGCAGGCAGACTTTTATGTCTGCTGTTCACCAGATTACATCAATTATTAGCCAAGTTAAATGTCCTGATTCAAGAAATAGATTACAGATTTATGGAGGGACGACTTCTCCACAATTCGAGACGGATACATAACATTTCCCTTTCATTAATTGTTTTTTCCTGAGAGGATTGAGTGAGCGTATACAAAGAATGCTTTGAGATACTTTAAATGATATATTAAATTATATACTATAAATTCATAACTTCCTCCTACTTTTCCCACTTTGTGATTAAACCTTGTTGTTTGTTTACAGTAAAAAAGAACGACCGGTTTTACCACACTTTTTTTTATATGAAGAATAAGTAATAGGTCTAGTAATCGGTCTATAACGCTGCTCGATAAGAAAATGGTTTGTTTTCGTAGTTCACAGGACAGGAACTGTTTTTATTTCATGTATTCCGCCTCTACAAGTTTTTACATCTTTGGTGTATAACTTGTGATGTCCGTTTTGCTTTTATTGTTTTGGCACTATTGCTCAAGCATAATAAAGTTGAGCTTATCTTTATTGAAGCCTTCCTCCCCTCCTGGATAAACTGCTGTGACACCTCGCCTTTACTGGTGAATATCTCCGTTTACGGCTCGCTCAAAAATTCACCTGTCGAAGTAATAACTGAAATTTTTTTAGTTTTTGTTCCAAGATCTGTACCAACACAAAGATGAAAGATTGTTGTTGTGTTTTTAAATTCACACATTCATATGTGTCTGTGCCGGCGACAGCTGGGACCCGAGGCTTTATGTTTTCGTGATGTCTGTCCAGCCCATTCTCAAGAAGCCTGCAAGGATTTTTTTTTATTTGGCAAAAAACGCCCAATGATGGATTCCATGATGAACTGATTAGTGGACCTTTGGTGGTTGAAGGTCAACGTGACCTCACAAAACATGTTTTTCACTAAAACGCAAGAATTCATAATGCTATTTATGACAATTTCACACAAAATTATCAAGTGATGACATTTTGGGCGGACATAGACGTAAACTGCGGCATGACATGATTAGTTGATTGCGGTTTTAGTTCTCCTAACTTAATCTGGTTGTGTGCTTTATTTATCCGTCACGTTGTTGAGCGCTTTTAATAAGTGCGACACAAACGAACAGTGCAGCAGACGGGAGGAGACGGCAAGTGATATTTACTTTCAGGAAAGCAACCTGGTATCGGATGCAGTCGTGTTGAAGGAAACTTGACTGACAAATGGGCAAAAATAAAGTACAGCAGAAAGACAGGGAGGGGTTGTGAGGATACACAACGTTCAGCTTTTGTTTCTGCCTGTAATCACCGGGGCGGACAAAATGTAGTCCTTTATCTGACACGCGGCAACTTACACGCACCTTCCCGCTCCCGCCAGCGTGTAAACACGCCAACGTCCACATGCACAAAGACGGCGGCAGCAAACGGCAGGAAGTGCGCTCGTTAGTCATGTTCACGGACTCCCTGTGTCATGTGATGCTATTTTTTTTCTGCTGACCCTCGCAAATCCACTTGGCTTGACATCAGAATGACCTGCCTGACCTCCCACATTGTTTGTGTTTTTATGTGCGTGCGCAGGGAACCGGCGGGTGTGAAGAAGGACCGTGGTGTGGAGTGCATATTTTCACAGCAGCACTATGCTAATACCGCTCACTCAATCCAAGTCTCTCTTTCTGTTCTCTCTCCTTCCCTCTGCAGCAAGTACAGACGTGCGTGTGGGACGTGTCCAGCCCGTTTAAGATAGTCTTAGTGAATGGCAGCAAGGTGAACGCCGAGGAGACTGTCAAGGTAAACGCTTGCTTTGTCCACATCCTTAAAAACCTTTTCTATTCCTGTCGTAGTGTCACTGCACACACAGAAAACCTGCATGCACAGTTGTTGCACACAGCTAAAACTGTTATGTAAAGACTTTTGCATGCATGTTGTGACTCCTCCCCCCCAGGTCCAGGTGAGGGCGGGGCTCTTCCACGGCACGGAGCTGCTCTGCAAGCCGGCGGTGAGCAGCGAGAGCTGCGGCCGCTCGGACCACACGTGGAAAGACAGCACGCTGGAGTTCGACCTCTCCGTCTGCGACCTGCCGCGCATGACCCGCCTCTGCTTCGCCATCTACGCCGTCATGGATAAGGTCAAGAAGCAGAAGTCCACCAAAAACGCCCACATAAACAAGTACCAGACCATCCGCAAATCCGGGAAAGTGGTAAGAAACCGGCTCGAAATAAGGGCCTAAAAAGTAATAATGTCCTCTTCGATCTCCGCTATCTTTACTATATCATTATATCGTTGACAAATGATTTGTTTCTCCTCTGTGTGCTTCCAGCACTACCCTATAGCTTGGGTCAACACTATGGTGTTTGACTACAAAGGCCAGCTGAAGACCGGAGACATCATCCTGCACTGCTGGTCTTCCTTTCCTGGTATATCTATTATATCTGCTAGTTATGGACGGGCATTTTAGGTCATTTGAAAATGTAAAAAAAGAAGCTGTTTCTCACACACACACACACACACACACACATACACACACACCTTCTCCACTCTTTTGGTTGTTGATGGGGAGCTTGTGTTTTGACTCGACACACAGCATCTCTCCTAATGCGAAACAAAGTGATTACTAATATACGTTGAGTGTATACTGATGTCTAAATGGAGTATTCAAATACTCAAATGCCCATCCCTCCTTCTAATGCAATTAAGCCAAAGTAACTGCCAGCACGCAGTGAACATGTGACTTCATGTGTATCTTTGCGTGTCTCCCCAGATGAACTTGAAGAGATGCTGAACCCCATAGGAACCATTCAGACCAACCCGTACTCTGAGAACGCCACGGCGCTGCACATCCACTTCCCAGAGTACTCGTCGCACGCCATCGTCTTCCCTCCCTTCGACAAGGTCAGACAGCGATCACTGCGTGTGTCCCACTTATTGTGAAACAATGTTTTGCCAGCATTAGGACGTGCCGATGAAGTAAAATTTGCAATGCGACTTATCTGCAGCCGCGCACTCAAACACGCCACCGCAGCCCTTGAGACTACGTCTGATCTCTCACGGTTAGAGGAGACTTTGTTTGTATGAAGACTTGACTGCAGTTGTATCTGTCACTGCGGCGCCTCAGTGCTCTTCATAATGGTACCTGGTGATTTGTGATGAAGTGGCGTCTGTAAGCATGAGAGGATCGGGACGTGCCCGGCCTGCCTAAAGCGCTCGATCTGTTCACTCGTACGCCGATCACTTACTGTTTGTTTTTTTTGTGTGTGCAGATATTGGAAAAGGCTGCAGAGATCGCCGGAGCAAGTGACGGCGCATCCATGGTGAGTTCATACAGCTGCAGCAGGAGGTATTTGTGTGGACGTGCCCGAGCATCTTTATGCATTCATGACGCGTACAAGGGCAGACCCGGGGAAAGTAAAGTAATACGCGCGTTTCAAGTTGGCCGGTAACAAATGCTGCATTGTTTCTCTCCGTCTCCCCCTCGCTCTCTCACACACACCCACATCTCTAAACAGACACACACCATCGGTGTAGTATTATCTCGCACTGCCAGTTTCCCTGGAAACCCATTGTTATCACTTTGGCAGGGTGTAGCTGCAGAATTATTTCAGTCCCCTTCAAAACTGCAGACTCTAATCAGATCGCTTGTATGTTTTCCTGTCGCGCCGAGCCCTCGAATAAGAGCCCACTCCTGGGCGTGTTTCAGCCGGTTACGTAATCCTGTGTCAGGTAGAGGGCATGCCTGAACTCACTCCTTTTTAATATGAGGGGTGTGTGTGTGTGTGAGGACGGACTAGCACCCACTACTAGTCAGTGTTGACTCTTTCCTGTACGTCAATGTGTGCGTCAGTAACGGCTCATCTAATGTGACTCCTCTGTAAAGAAAGTTTCTGTGTTTTGCATCGACGTTAATGGCTGTTTGAAGCACATTGTCCTGTTTTTAATGGGACCGCATCAACCTTTTTTTCCCCCGAGACAGCGTTAGGCCTTGGTTTGTGGATTGTATTGAGCTGCATGCAAGGCATTTGATGCAGAGATTACTGGAGGCTTTGATACACTACTGCCACCCTGTGGTTATTTCTGGTAACTGCTCATCGCATCTTCCCAATTTTTCTTCCTCCTCTCCCCAACCCCACTCATTGTTCCTCGTTGTTTCTCGCAGGGTCGTGGGGGTAAGAAGTTCCACATCGAGCTGAAGGAGATCATGGAGCGTGACGCGCTCTCTCAGCTGTGTGAAAACGAGAAGGATTTGATTTGGACACTACGCTACGACTGCAGAGAGAATTTCCCTCAGTCGTTGCCCAAGCTGCTGCTCTCCGTCAAGTGGAGCAAACACGAGGACATGGCACAGGTCGGTTTGTGCAAAGTCGGCTCTTTCCAATGTAGAATTTGGTGGCGCCGTGCATAAATTAAAGTTAAAGTAATTTCATAGTTTTTAACATTATTACAGGCTAAGAAGAACACATTGTCTGTATGATGATAGTACTTGAGTTTTCTAGCTAGAGACAAAAGGGGGAGAAATGTCTTTTTAAAGAAAGGGCAAACGCTTTATAGTCGCTGCATTTTAAAGATTTGATTTTGATTTGAAAAGTATTTTTTAAACTTTAACTATATAAATATGTTTTCATGTAGATTGTATTATAAGCACAGCCTGCACATGAAATTCAGTGTATTTGTCATCTCAATATGGATAAAAATGATATTATGAATTAGTTTCGGCAGCACTTTTGGCAAAATGTATTATTTTCTACAATGTTGACATAGTAGTTTTTAATCTAACTATATTATATTTAAATGGAGTTAAACATCTCTCACTATCATATTTTACTTAATCAGCCTCGGAATACAAACATTATATAGGGAAAACATCACACCTGCATGTTGTTGTCAAACACAAAACACAAAATGTTACTTTCTCACCTGATTGACTGATCACAATTATTATTAGTCAGACTAAATGAGCAGCCATGTGGGTGATCCCAAGGCGTATCCAACTTTTATAACAAAGGTTGTATTCACCGAGCGACACAAGGACGACATGTAACTCTGATTAAATGTCTGGGTGTCAGCTTCTAAGCGTGTGTGTGTGTGTGTGTGTCTCTCTCTCTCTCTCTCTCAGCTCCAGGCTCTGCTTCAGATCTGGCCCAAACTGAGTCCCAGAGACGCTCTGGAGCTTCTGGACTTTAACTACCCTGACCAGTATGTCAGAGAGTATGCAATAGGCTGTCTGCGTGATATGAGGTAAAGATATGTTTCTGCCCACACATGCTGCTTTTTTTTTTTTTTTACATAACACACTGGCCTTCTGTTTGTCTTTGCCGTGTGTTCTTTTCCTGAAGAGAGATAATGAAACAAAAACTGCTCTCTCCTCCCTCCCCAGTGAAGAGGAGCTGTCTCAGTACTTGCTCCAGTTGGTGCAGGTGTTGCGCTACGAGCCCTACTACGACTGCGCCCTCACCCACTTCCTGCTGGAGCGTGCCCAGGGGAACCGCAAGATAGGACACTTCCTCTTCTGGCACCTGCGGTGTGTACAGGCGCGTTGCGCATTAGCAAGAAAGGGAGAGAGAGAGTTTGTGTGCTTGTGAGAGAGGCGGCTCCTCCAGAGGTTTTTCCTCCTCCTGACGGTTCTGCTGCCCTCTGCAGGTCGGAGATCCACATGCCAGCTGTTTCAGTCCAGTTTGCCCTCATCCTGGAGGCCTACTGCAGAGGCAGCATCCCTCATATTGAGGTTCTAAAGAAACAGGTAGGACACACACACACACACACACACACACACACACACACACACACACACACACACAAATGTGCATATATGTCTGCAGTTCCATAGCTTTTACTTTGGTCGTCCTCGCACGACAACCAGAATCGTCTAGTCAGCGCCTGGCAGGACTAGATTTGTGGTATTTTTGGCTCGTCACAGCAACAACAGCGCCGCCCTCCTGACCTGTGACCTTTTGCCCCCCCCGCGCTGTTCATTCTGACAGTCACTCCTGTGGACGCTTCCTCCTACTTCCTCATCATTTGTGTGACATCTTTCCTGTGTGGAAGAGCATGCACAATGCTGACAGTCTGTAAAAGGAGAATGAGCTCAGTCGCCCTCAAACGGGGTTTTAAAAAATAAAAATGTTTTATTAGTGATTCTATGTGTTGTAAAGTGAGCTTGAGTGCCATTAAAAGGCTCCATTAAATGAATTTGTATTAAGTATTGTTCTGACTGTTCCAGGTGGAAGCTCTGAGCAAGCTGAAGTCGGTGAACGAGCTAATCAAGCTGGGAACCATCAAGACCGCTCGGAGCAAGACCAAGGAGGCCATGTTGACCAAAGAGGCCATGATGACGTGTCTGAGGCAGATCGGCTACTCGGAGACTCTGTCGGACCTTCAC
The DNA here is from genome assembly GCF_910589615.1 of Taurulus bubalis. Lineage (NCBI taxonomy): Eukaryota > Metazoa > Chordata > Actinopteri > Perciformes > Cottidae > Taurulus > Taurulus bubalis. The sequence continues at coordinate 24,018,270 of NC_136598.1, read as the reverse complement.
TCCCCTCTGAACCCCAACATCCTGCTGTCCGGCATCAAGTAAGACGACTGACTCAAACTTTCAGATGCGGTGGAACTCTTTCTCCTCTGTTTCGCGATGCGTCATCCCCTGTCTCTCTTTCTCCCCCGTCAGTGTGGAGAGGTGTCGGTACATGGACTCCAAGATGAAGCCTCTCTGGATTGTTTACAACAACAAGCTGCTGGGCGGAGACACCCTGGGAATCATCTTCAAGAATGGAGATGGTAGGAATCAAAGATTGGGCACGGAGGGAATACAAGGGACAAAAGGGTGGGAGGAGGATAAGCGGGAGAGATGTTGTTGAAGGTGAGGGATTGAAATCACTTTAAACCTTCAACAAAAATAGATGCTCGATATTTTCTTTTGGAATTAAGAGAATGTTTCTCTTTTTCTAGACCTGAGGCAAGACATGTTGACCCTCCAGATTTTGAGGTTGATGGATCTGCTATGGAAGGAGGCTAATCTGGATCTCAGGTGAGGTTTTTTTTTGTGTGTGTGTGTTAAACAGACAGACATTGTCGAGCTTGTTTGTTCCTGCGCTCTGTAGGGAAGGGGAAGCTCCCTGCAGCAGAGGTGAGACGCTAAATCACCCCATGCTAGTTTGACCTCCAACCCTTTTACACACACACACACACACACACACACACACACACACACACACACACACACACACACAATATCTGCATTACATCCTAATCAAATCCACACGTTCACAAACCCCTTTTCTCGCTCCGTCATGCGCCGACACATCTGGAGCCGAGCGTTGGAGGGGGCGCTTGTTTTGACAGTCGAGCTTGAGGGACGGTGCTTCAGATTACAGGGACACGGGTTCAGGGTTGGGACGCGGTGACGGGACAATGCAACGACCCCACTGCGATGCGGTGGACGTTAGTGGCGTTTGGTCTCCATTCGTCAAACTGCTAATTGAATCTAGAAAGTGAGCCGGCTTTGAGCGTCGGGTTCGCGGCCGTCGGATATGTGAGACTTGAGGCCACGGTGTCGGTAAGGAAGGTCACGTAATTCTGCGTCCTGCTGATGAAGATCTACTGCCATCTTGTGGAGAGAAAGAAGATAAATAAATCAACATGAATGAGGAAAAATAATCTCATTCGTAATCACCGTGTCCTGCACCATAATGTTCCCATCTGTCTCAACTCTGTTAACGGTTTGACATTAAATATAAAAAAAGCATACAAATAAACCACAGCTTTAATATCTTAATCTCATAAATACATCAGACTGGAACTCGATCTACAGCAACGCACACAGCTGCATTTTTCTTGTTTTGGGGGAATGCATTTCATTCATGTGTTGACATTAATTTAACAGAAATCCGGAGCTGTGACTACTACATGTGATATTTATTCCTGTAGATATATGCAGGAGTGTTTCAAGTGTCAACCAAATGTGAAATGGGCTATTTGTAATTAACTGGTATTTAAATCACAAGAAAATGTAAACGGACGTAAGTGTGAATGTAGTGGCGTCATTATTATTGTTTTCAAAAAGAAAAATTGGCATTTCAATTTGTATTAATGTACACGTACTAACATTATACACAGACGCAAACATTTGGTTTCACAGAAGGTAATATAAATAATAAATAGCCTTTTTTTATTATTATTATCATAATGTGTTCTACATTCAGTTGAATTGTTTGCTTCTGTCTCTCCGCAGAATCGTACCGTATGGTTGCCTAGCGACGGGTGACCGCTCCGGGCTGATCGAGGTGGTCTCGTCGGCCGACACGATCGCCAACATCCAGCTGACCAGCAGCAACGTGGCGGCAGCGGCCGCCTTCAACAAGGACGCACTGCTGAACTGGCTCAAAGAGAGGAACTCTGGGTAAGATGCCGGTCCCCAACGGGAAAAACTATTTTCATCGGAGGAGAATCCAGAAAACAAAAATGTGCTTAAATGTGTCCTCTGTGTGTTTTTTTTACTTGCAGGGATGCTCTTGAGCGGGCCATCGAGGAGTTCACTCTGTCGTGTGCAGGCTACTGTGTAGCCACCTACGTCCTCGGCATCGGGGACCGCCACAGCGACAACATCATGGTCCGCAGCACCGGGCAGGTTGGCTTTGTTTCATCTGTATAAAACCACCCGGTCTCTGTTCGTTCTTTTCCTGGCGTCCTCGTCGCTCACTCATTTTTGGTTCCTCCTTGTCTCGTCAGCTCTTCCACATAGACTTCGGTCACATCCTGGGCAACTTCAAGTCCAAGTTCGGCATCAAGAGGGAGCGGGTGCCGTTCATCCTCACGCACGACTTCATCCACGTCATACAGCAGGGCAAGACGGGATACACCGAAAAATTTGGCAGGTTTGTTCCACTTTAATCTGATTTTATTGTTGATGCTGGCACCTCTACCGCCCACTGCTGGTGGGAGGAGGTACTGCACCAACTGTGAAGTCCTTACTTGGGTCTCATTTCTTTTTCTGCTCTCCCTGCTAATAAACACTGGAAAATTAGATAAGAAATGACAGTTTGTTTTTTCTAAAACGGCACATACGTTATTTTTTTAAAGATAATCTTTCTTTATTCATCTTTTTTTCATGCTTATGTAGTAACCTTTTTCTTTTTATCTTTACTAAGTGAAACATTAAAGCTCAGCATGTCTGTGTCCAATGGATTTGGAATGATACACACATAAAGTTAATTTAGCAAGCTAATGCTAAGTTTAATACTTTATATTTATTCGTCATATTCATTTGACCCAGTTGATTGTGTTATTAATTGGCCTGTCCCTCAAATTATTGTATAGTGTGATCAGATGGATTGATTTAGATGCCTTTGTTTGGACCATAAAAGAGATAAGTTTGTGTGTGATCCCAAATCCATTAGACGGAGACGTGCTGAGTTTTAGGAGTACATCTACACCAAATGAGATATTTCATCTCTAAAACACAAACTGTGTAGAAAAGACAAGCCAACATTTATATTTGTTGTCTTTTTCCATGTCCATTTGCTGGGGAGCAGAAAGAGTGCAGAACTGGTTTCACAAGAGAGTTGAGCCCCCCCCCCCCCCCCCAAAAAAGTTCTGTTAAAGTCAAATTGATCTGTAGTTTATTGGAAGGAAGCTTGACTATCAGACACACTGGTCAGGCGTTAACACACAAACATGATCAACAGTGTCGTGGGTTATTGTAAACAATGTATTCAAATATGCTGAGGAATAAATAAATACAAATATTTTTGATTTATTCCACTTCAGAGAAACGTCAAAGAATACAAAATCCAGTCTCGCTTGTTGCCCTTTTGAAAGGAGTGCTGGCCGATGTAAATACTGTCGGCCTACATCGCTGCTCCACTTTAGAAAGCCAAACCTGGCCTGTTATTTGTCATAATAATAATAAAGATATTATGCAAGAGATATCGTGAGTGTGTGTGTGTGTTGGAGTCACCTATGAAGTTGTTTACAAAATAGCTAAATGCCCTTGTTATTGTGACCTATATTCATTACTGTAACGCAGGAAACAACAAGGCCTGTGTCACGTAAACTCTTTATGTAGCTGAAGTTCCTGCGGTTCAGAAATAGTCCACATGAACCCAGAGTGTGTGGTAAAGTAGTTGTTGTCTGTATGTGTGCAACAGTAATGAACTTTGATCCGCGTTGGATTTCTTGAACTAGAGATATAATTGGACCCTGAAAGCCCTTGAAAAGTAATTTGAATTTAAAGGTGCTGGATCTTAAATAATCCCTCCTCCAAAGCACACCCGTAGGTGTATTGCTGCGTACCTGTTTGACCATTTAGGTTTAGTAGTTTCTTGCAATATCCATATGCGTCTCTGTGTTGGTCTTGCAGTTTCCGTCGGTACTGTGAGGAAGCCTATCTGGTCTTGAGGAAGAACGGGAACCTCTTCATCACCCTGTTTGCCCTCATGCTGACCGCCGGACTGCCTGAGCTCACCTCCGTCAAAGACATCCAGTACTTAAAGGTAACACACACACACACAATGACAATGACATCACAGGACGACTCTATTCGGCAAAGAGAAAAGATGAGATGAAGCCGAATACAGTTATTAAAAACGATAAAGTGCAGTGAAAACAAAAGTCTCAAACCACTAATGAACAAAGCGGTTTGTCTCAGTCGACTGACGGAGGAGAAAGAAGATTAGTCGACAGAACTTTAGACAGATTCACCAAAAACGATGCTTTTGGTTCTTTTAGTAGCCAATCAGTCAGTTCAGCACGAAGGGAAGTCATATGTGTCTCTCTCTCTCTCTCTTTATCTCTCTGGCTGTCTCTCTCTCTACCTGCTCTATATGAAAGTGTATTGAGACATTTCCCCTGTTGAGTTTCAATGTGCTCACCTTAAATCTTAATGTCTGGATATTCACTAAATTAATACTGTAGGTTACGAACCAATCCAGTACTTCATACTATGAAATACTGTCCTATTAGGCAATGTATACAACCAAAAAAAGATCATGAAGGACATCATTTCTGTTTTATTTTAATTGTTTAGTAGTTAGCTACAAATATCTGACATTCTGTGTCCATTTCATCCCAAACCCTCCTTCCTCTTCTTCCTGCTCCTCCTCAGGACTCTCTGGCTCTGGGTAAAACCGACGAGGATGCGCTGAAGCAGTTCCGGCAGAAGTTCGACGAGGCCCTGAGAGAGAGCTGGACAACCAAAGTCAACTGGATGGCCCACAATGTGGCCAAAGACAACCGCTCCTAGAGCCGCTTGAGATCCCTCACAGGGGTCCTGGGGGGCCCAAGAGGAAGTAGGGGCCGGGGAAAAGGTGTGCAGAGGAGACGGGTGGTGTCCGCCGCCCTCATCTGAAGAAGGGAATGGAGCAGAAACCAACCAAACGCGAGCAGATTCACCCTCCACGCTCTCCACACACCGAGTGAACCACACTCTCTCCGTGCTATCTCCTCGCCTCGCCCCTGCATGGTGCCTCCTTTTAAAAAAAATAACAAAAAAATAATCCCAAATTCACGGTCTCGTGACATTTCTGTGGAATCACGGTGGGTAAAGTCGCTTTGCACGTTTTGCACAGCAACAGCTGATGGAGCACGCAGCCAAAGGAAGGGAACTGAAGCATCCACTCTGCACACACTACTAATGAGCTGTCCTCACGGAGCGGGCCGCCGACGAAGACGACAAAAATAATAATCACGTCTTGGGGTGGAAGAATTTGTGTCCGACGGACTTGAAACTGGGCTTGTATGGACTCTGAGGGGGTGCTTGGTTTGACCACGCCCCCAGAACTGCTTTAAGTACAGCGGAGCGAACAGGTGGGTGGAAAAGACAAAAAAAAACGCCCCACATGTCTTAAAACGATGTGCACACCGCCCACAGGAAGTGCATCTTAACGCCCCTCGCTCCCGCTGCCTCAAAGTGTGCCTCAAAACTGCGGGAAGATTGTATTTTTTTCATGAGTTTTTCTTTTGCCATTTAAGAATTTTATCACGAGACGTCTTATGTGCCAGACTACTCTACTAGTCCACAGAGGAAACTCGTGTTGGGGAAATAATGACGATGAAAGAGAAGGATTGACTGGAGGAAAAGACGCCCGGAGGACTTTTTGGTCCAACTGTTTTGAATCTCAGTCGATTTGAACACCGGAATTGTTTCGTCGGAAAGACGCGTACGAGAACATTTCAAATATGTCTTTTTAATGAACTAAACACTTTATTTTTTAGTTTCTTTTATTTTGAAAATGACAACGTGCATTGTTCCTTTCAACGTTTTCAAATCGAGAGCATTATTGGACAAAGTGTTGCAGCCTGTGAGTTCATCACTCGCCAACTTGTCTTAAGGTCTAAAAGGACGCCGGCCTTTTTAAAGCGCCGTCCCACTCATGCTAGCAACCATGACAAGCTCGCTGAGGAAATAACTGATGCTTTTTTTTTTTAACATGTCAGGACCAAAAAAAAACAACGGGAAAAAAAGCAAACGTTTCGGTAATTTCATCGTTCACATTGTGTTTTTAATTATGTGTCTGAATTGAATGTGAAAACATGTGCCGCGCTCTTTTTAAAGTGTATTTGTTTTTATACGAGCAGGTGTGGGCGGAGTCTGGGGTCGGTGTGGGCGGGGTTTTATCAGGAGGGACATTACACTGCGATGCAAAACGCTACTTCCTCGTCTCGACATACGATGCTCCTCAGCGTCTGCATCTGTGTTTTGATTTTTCGTGCAATATCAGAGTATATGAACCATATCTTGTTGTACAAAACTATAATGGTTGGTTTACGTGTGATGCAGCTGTATTTGGCACCACTAGCCTTTCAAAAAGTCTCAGACACTGGATATTGTCAAATGTACAGGCTTTTATTGTTTTGCTGGTTTTTGTTTTCATAGGAGTTTTATTAAAGTTATTTTCCACCGTGCTGCATTTCCGCCTGTCGTCCATTTCTTTGTTTTCTCGAAGGGTAAGATGATGAACGGCAGACACAAAATGTAGAACCAACTAAAGATTTCTGCATCAATACGTTATGCTTTCATCATCTCGGGCATTTTGAAGCTGTATGTTTTGAACGTGAAATGCAGCAGATAATGTTTTGACTTGTCACAGAAGAAGAAAATTATAAAAGCAACAGGTGTTAATAACGAACAGTAACAATGGCTTTGTTCTATTAAGTTGTCCCAGTGCCTCAGGAGGCTGAAACTGAAGCCGTTTAATGGAATCTGGTTGTCATTATCCTACAACAAAGAGTTGCACAAAGAATTTAAACTTTCCTCCTTACACAAGGAAAATAAACGGTGCCGCACGGAGGATGATTTGAGGCCTGATCATCCTTCAGTGTCGACTGCGCTCTTCTCAGGCGCCTCTCCTCACCGATATCAGTGAGGCAGCTGAGTATGGATGACATCAGAGTTTATAATGTTTCCAGTTGGGATGCTTTCTACAGGTCCACACATGTGTTTACTTAAAACACAGCTGTTTGCTCCACGTCATAGACCAGGAAGTGTGTCTTCGAGTCCTATAAAAAGAAAATCAACGCCTCTGGTGACCTTTTATCTCTACATACATTCAAGGATACAAAGCGGGGGGTCTTAGGAAATGCCCCCCACCTCACCATGAAGCTTCTTTGTGCGTAAGAGCTTTCTTACAACCTGAGCTGTACAATGACACATTTGTCTTTTCGCTATAGGGAACAATAACAGTCTCTGCCTTCAGTGAGCGTCATTTGTTTGATCTCTATTACTTGAATTGGGGTGTGTGTGTGTGTGTGTGTGTGTGTGTGTGTTCACTGCACATTGTGTAATTCAATAACCCATTAGTGGGATTGGCCAGACACAGTGGCAGATATCCGGTCCAGAGGAGGATGTTGGCGGGGGATGTCAATTATTGCACCCAAAAATAATCTGATTACGTCTTTAGCCCCTGCATGCACAAATAAAGTATAAATATGTATATATGTGTTCATATTCATTTCCATATATAAATAATACACATATGGATATACAGTATACACATATGTCCATATATATATATATATATACATATATACATTGTGTGTGTATTTATATATGTATATATTATATATATCCATACCCAGATGTGTGCACCGAGCCATCCTATGAAGGGGCAATTGGCTTGAGAGGGAGAAATGGTGTCATGCTCTCCGTGCCTCTCCATGTCTTTTCATAAGTGTGTTGCACAACAGACCGAGAGGAGAAGAGGATGCAAGGGATTAATAACAACAATCCTCGAAGACACAAATAGATCACTGCAGTGCCATAACAGATGTGACGCAAAACCTTTTGTGTGTGTGTGTCATATGACACACAAATAACAACACATATGTAGCGAAAGGTACCACCAATTTGCGAGATTATTTTCCGAAATTGATACTCTTAAGTGTAATTATCCTCAACATACATCTTTTTTTCAAATAAAGAATTAGTTAAGAAAGCGCGTGTGCAATAATTTGTATGATGTGACGCAAAGCCGGGATTTTAAACCGTTTTATTTACAAAAGTTTAATAGCAATTTGCGTTACGTAGCTCACGCGGCTGAGTAAACGTTTTTTTTCCGTCTGATATTTAATGTTCCTTGCTCAGACGTTTGCACTTTACATAATATAATATAACGCTGCGCTACAGAAACCGGCGTGGGATTCCACGTGCTACGGAGGGTTTGTTTATATAAAAACGACATTCAGCAAACTGGGCCAATGGGCTTCCGTTGCCGCGACTTCGTCATCGTCGCCGTGGAAACCCGCAGTCGGCGGACCAATCGGAGAAGCGCGAAGGGCGGAGTCTCAATTGAGGTCAAGCGCTGAGCTCGCCGATTGGCTCAGCCGGCCAGTGCCAACCGTCGGGGCGGAGCCGTTGAGCACTGTGTCAAACCGTCTGCCTGCCGTCTCCTCATTCAGGAATGCCGGGAGTTTTTCACCGACTGTCTCTAACACCGGTCGGGTTTTGCTTCCACTAGACATTCGAGGACGACCAGTGACGTGATTTATCTTTCTTCGCGGGCAAAACAGGTTGGTTTCGTTCATCTCTACCTCTCGGTTATCGTAGAAAATTAAGAAATTGAGCGCGATAAATGTTTTGCGTAGAAAATGACGTGCGCATGCGCGACCAGTGGCTCGCTCTATTTATCGTACTTTTTTAACTTACAAAAATACCGTAGTCTTCGTCCAAAAAGCATTTTTGGTCGCGGGCTTTGAACGATATCGTTATTTTTAGGCAACTGTGTCAGTGTACCGTGCAGTGTGTGTGTGTATTTTTAATAGCAGGTCAACGTGTGTGTATTTTTAATAGCAGGTCAATGTGTGTGTGTATTTTTAATAGCAGGTCAATGTGTGTGTGTATTTTTAATAGCAGGTCAGTGGAGTTAGATGGGGAGGAGGGGGAGGGACTGTTTCTTCCTATTTACACATGTATTTTTAAATGGTCTTTTCTTTCATTATAACCTTTATGTCGTGCACGCTTGTCCATGCTGGAAATACACTGCAATATAATCTTAGTAGCAATGTATCTAGCTTACTGCTTTTCAAGACCCTGACTACACACACACACACACACACACACACACACACACACACACACACACACACACACACACACACACACACACAGTGATTTATGATTATGAACAGATAAATCAGCTGGGAGTAACATAAGCATGATACACTTTTGGCAATGTAGTTTCAGCTACAAAGGCATGCTTTGTAAGTCATCATTACAACTTTAACTTAAACTTGTCATAAACAGGTACATACATTAAATTGGACCCATCCTAAGCATGTTTACAATAGTTTAAGCGACAGCCATCCCTATAGTCGGTACTCTCGTCCTGATCTCATAAGGTATAGGATGCATGTGATAACTTGGCAGGGACTGTGATGTAACCCGCTGCTCTGATGATGATGAGGATGTAATGAAAATACTGGAGTAGGCCATAACAAAACATGAAAATCCTATTTTTCTGGGACATTGTCACAGTATCCTCTCCTCTCCCGATAACACTTGACTAATGTTCTGCACTTTTTTAAATGCTTGTGTAATTCCTGTATTAAATGAACCCTGTGCATGCACCACACAGGCGGGGTAGCTTGGATACAGGTGAAAGCATGTGTTTTAATAAACAATGCTGCCACTGCTTTGTGCTTCACCAGAAGCCTAATCCATGTGACCGCGGCAGCGTTATGTAATGAGTGTATTGGGTCAGATCTAGCTGAAGCAGGGGCTGAGCTGGAAGCAGAGGAAGCTCACTTCCTTTATACGAAATAAAGAGTTTCATGTCTGTGCGGATGTGTTTCTCTGGGAATTTCAAAAGATTTTGTGAGAAAGTTGTGCAGGGAATTGTTTAGATTTGCTTCAAACTATTGGGAATCTGGGTTTTGTCGTGTGTGTGTATATATGTATATATGTTACATCATGGAGGGTGGATCAAGATTGTGATGTGTAAAATCATAGCAAACCCCTTCTAGCTTGCATGCCCATGAAATGTTTGTTTGGTGACAGAACCATTGCTAGTTTTAACTTTTTTTTTAACCCTAAATAATTTCCCTTAAACTTTGAGGGAGTTACATAAAACAGCAAAGCGAGAAGGGTAGACCGGCTGATTCAGCCCTTCTTTATCATCCACTTTAAAATAAATGAATGCTGAGATCCAACCAAGGGTACATACACTGGCGGATCAGATCAAAGTGGCGAATAATCCCCACTGAGTGCTGCCTATTTTTAGGACCTTGTTTCTGCTCAATCAATAGTGCACTGTGTTGGGAAAAGGCTTTGTCTGAGTAGTTTCTCCTGTGTTTCCTTTTCAGACTCCTGAGGCAGCGACTCCTTTTTTACCTGCTCGTGTAATGTGCTTCACGGCCTCGCCAAGTGGAAGGTAACTTAATCCCCCCCCGCATCGTTTGAACTCTCGGTTCCACTTTTTGCCGCCATGTCTGAGGAAAGTGAGCCAAAGCACTTCCTGTACTCGACCCTGGAGGGGCTGGAGAGGAACCGGGTCGGCTTCCAGCCGGAGGCGGCAGCCACGAGCACACCGGCCTCTCCGGCCTCCCCGCTCAAAGACAGGAAGAGGCCGCGCGCGCCCCTACGCGAGGACGTAGAGATGGGCGGCAGCGGCTCCAGCGGGAGCGGGACAGAGTCCCACGGCAACGAGTCTCACGGCAACGGGTCCGTGGGAAGCTCCAGCGGCAACGGCAAGGATTCGGCCCTCATGGAGTCCTCTGGCAGCAACAAGAGGTGAGGCCACTACTCGGTAATGGTCTACCCATCATTTGAACCTCATTTCCGTGTCCTAGATGGTCCATCGCCCGGACCATCTAGGACACGGAAATGAGGTTCACTAAATGTAATAGAAGGGCCATTTTTCTCCTCTGATTCATTTTTTGGGCTGAGTCACTGCTGTCGTCTATAGCAGGCTGGTTATTGTATTCCTCATCACGAGCCACTGCAAAAACACACCGTTTCATCTATAAATGACTTGTTGGTTGCCGTCAAAAGCAAAACATCTCTACGCAGGATTTAAAATGATCTGGACTCACAAGAAAAGAGAATAAGAAAAGAAAAAAGGAGGTCGGTTGTTACGTAACCGGGCGCTGACGTTTCCTCCAGCTGTGCTGAGGCCGAAAAGATGCGAGCCACCAGACTTTTTGTGCCTCCCTAAATTAAATATAGTAACCAAACGTCTCCTTAAAAGTTAAGTTAACACAGGACTTAATGTTTTTTTTGTGTTATTATTTACGTTGGCGAGACCTTCATGCTGTCTGTAACTCAATACATCTGGTTGATTGTTTACACTACACATCATCAACCCTGGTGATGAGAAGGTCTGGACCTCGTCTTTGTCGACCTCGTCTATATTTGCCCCGAAAAAGTGTAGAAGAAGTTGCAATCAACCCCCATCCATGATTTAAAAACGGGACGGCTCCAGCAGTGTCGTATCTAATACAATTGCAAGGCCTTCAAACGAGTGATAGCTTTCAAACAACAATTTTACAGAAAGGTTCTCTATAGATTAGCGGTGCACCACCCAGTGCCCTGTACTCTTGAACTGTGCCACATTAGCACGTCGCACTCATGGTTTACGTTCTCTAAACACCAAGTCCTCGACTCCCTTCACATGTTTACTCTTGCCTTGTTGTTGTTTGTGGGTTCCAGCTCAAACTCTCACAGCCTGTCGCCGCCCAGCAGCTCCAACGCCTTCAGTCTGATGAGCTCCGAGCAGGACAACCCTTCGACCAGCGGCTGCAGGTTAATACGCATCTTTCATCTTGCTTTTTTTATTTTATTTTTAGAAGTGAAGAAAGAAGAGAAAAGACAGAGACTTTATGTCAAAATCCTGATTATATTCGTAAGAGATAAACTAACAATTGACACGGGATGAAAAACCAGGAAAATACATTTTTCATTTTACTCATTTGCAGCATACTTATTTATCATGTGTTTGGCAGTGGGAGTCTCTGGTTGCATGCAAACCGCAGAGAAACGTCTCCAACCCCTACGGGAGGAGCGACCCCGTTATGCCCCTCCCCCCATCTTTCATCGTCCCATAACACACTTAGCACCTTCTCCGGGTGAGACATGTCGTGTTGACACACGTGTGTGTGTGTGTGTGTGTGTCTCGTGTTCGCCCCGCAGCAGCGAACAGTCGGCCAAAGCCAAGACACAGAAGGAGCTTTTCAAGACCCTCAAGGACCTGAAGACGCACCTGCCGTCGGAAAAGCGCAGCAAGGGCAAGCCGAGCACCGTCAACACGCTGAAGTACGCGCTGCGCTGTGTCAAACAAGTGAAAGGTGAGACTCGCTTCCATTGCACGTATTCACGTTTGTAGTTTGATGTCCATCAGCTTGTGTGTATGCGAATAAGTACACATTTTTTGGACCTATTTGGGTTATAGATTCCGAATCATATGCGACTGTTGAAAAGCAGTTAAGCAGTTACCAAGAAAAATGATGGGTATGCGATAAAAAAGTCGCACTTTCTCATACTTTCTGAATGTGAAATGGTGTTCTTGTATTGATGCATCTACTCTTTTTTTTTTTTTGTGCAGCGAATGAAGAATACTATCAGATGCTGATGATCAACGACAGCCAGCCGCCGGGGTTCGATGTCTCGTCCTACACCATCGAGGAGATCAACAGCATCACCTCCGAATACACCCTTAAAAACAACGTGAGTGCTTCTGACCTCACCTCACAACCGGCGGTATTTCTCAATGATTTGAAGTTGTCTATACAAGATAGGTCTTCAGTGCTTCGAACATCTTGAAATAGAAAGACGGCCAACTTTGTGAACTCGTTCTCCCCGCAGGATATCTTTGCTGTAGCCGTCTCGCTCACCACGGGGAAAATCGTTTACATCTCGGACCAGGCGGCGTCCATCTTGAACTGCAAGCGCGAGGTGTTCAACAACGCCAAGTTCGTGGAGTTCCTGGCGCCTCAGGACGTCAGCGTGTTCTACAGCTTCACCACGCCCTACAGCCTGCCCTCCTGGAGCATGTGCACCGGAGCAGGTAACAGCCATCCCTGAACTGGAACTGTTTTTATGTAACTTCATATCCACACGTGTATTGATAACTGGGCCAACACGGATGGTAGATTCTCCATAACCCACAAAGGGCACGTGGAGAACCCACACGACCCATACCACCTGCAAACACACGCACCAGCTCCTCCTCCTCCTCCTCCTCCTCCTCCCTGCACACACATGCTCATACACACATAGCACGTATTTCATTAACACGCTTAATCACACTTTAATGAGCGCGCGCCCACTCATGCACACCTGCCACATGATCGCTAAAGACATAATCACATGTTGGCGCAGTCGGGAGCTAAGGAGGGTTGGAATGCAAAATATAGTGTGTGTAGTCATTCATTCAACGTGATTTCATGTCTATGGTTCATTTTGGAGCTTTTTTGTTTTTAAGTATTTTTTCTTAAAAGCAACTTTCAGAGATGTAAAGCTGCATCAAATGATATTCATTCTTGTCCGTTTTCTAGCTGGTTGTCCCTTTCCATTGTGCATCCACTTAAAAGTACTGGAGTTGGTTTTGAAGTCTTAACTTTTGGGGATTTCAAATCAGACAAGCTGACCAAGTAAAGGCCGAGCAGCTGAATCTTTACTTTAAAACATTTTGGACTGTAGTACATCTTCAAATTGCATAATTATAGGAAACTCTCACACTTATATATATATATATATATATATATATATATATATATATATACTGTATTTATTCATCCCCCTTCTCCCTGTCTCTTATTCAGACTCGTCTCCCACCGAGTGCATGCAGGAGAAGTCCTTCTTTTGCCGCATCAGGTGAGTGGAAGCAGCCGGCGTCTAGACTGTCTCCATCTAGTGGCCAGTAATGGTGTTACAGCTACATTTAAAGATTGAAAGCTTTTGTTGACTATTAGAAGGTAATTTGATTGTGTTCAGGTTTTGATATAGTTTACACACTTTAAAGAAAGTAAATGTAGGCTGATTATTAAACAGTATTATAAATGTGTGTGTGTTTTTGAAGTGGTGGTAAGGAGCGTGAAGGAAACCTGCAGTACTATCCTTTCCGCATGACTCCGTACCTGATGAAAGTCCAGGATGCCGAGCTGGGCGAGGAGCAGTTCTGCTGCCTCCTGCTGGCCGAGAGGGTGCACTCTGGTTACGAAGGTGAGCGTTTGTTTGACTGAAAAACGTAAAGAGCTCAGTTTGTCCCCCACAGTTCCTTTCTGTCCCTGACTGTTGTGTGACGGTGTATTCATGTTCTCCTCCTCTCCCCACAGCACCCAGAATCCCCACCGACAAGCGCGTCTTCACCACCACACACACACCGAACTGCGTGTTCCAGGATGTGGATGAGAGGTGGGTGGACTGAGCCTCCACACACACATACAAACACACAATACACACACACTATGCAACTGACGTTAACTTGTTGTTGTTGTTTCTCCATCAGGGCCGTTCCTCTGTTGGGTTACCTCCCTCAGGACCTGATCGGGACCCCCGTGCTGCTCAATCTGCACCCGAGTGACCGACACTTGATGCTGGCTGTGCATCGGAAAAGTACGTAGTTGTCGAGCAAAGAGGAACCCTCGCCCCTCATCCTAAAGTGGTCCGAAATCATCACGAGATTCGATCCCAATCGGCGACGCACAAAGCTGTTTAGTTCCACGCAGCTGTCACTCACACTCACACACTCTCCCTTCTGTTTCCAACAGTCATGCAGTACGTGGGCCAGCCGTTCGATCACTCCTCGATCCGTTTCTGCGCGCGAAACGGCGAGTACGTCACCATCGACACCAGCTGGTCCAGCTTCGTCAACCCCTGGAGTCGCAAGGTCTCCTTTGTCATCGGCAGGCACAAAGTCCGCATGTGAGTTCAGGGTCTTCTGTCATCAGTAGTGCCGTGTTGGAATGTATTTAACTTTGAACAATCTGGATGACAGTGGTCTGTGTGTGTGTTTTTTATCAGGGGTCCTGTGAATGAAGATGTTTTTGCAGCACCAGCTTTTCATGGAGGGAAGATCATAGACTCAGACATCCAGGAAATTGGTGAACAGATCCACAGGCTGCTACTCAAAGTATGTATACACGCACACAGACACACACACATTTTCATACACGTGTTTGTCAGCTTCTGTAACGGTCCTTTCTCTCGTTAGCCGGTGCACAACATGGGCTCCAGCGGCTACGGCAGCAACGGCAGCAACGGTTCCCACGAGCAGCCGGTGAGCATCGGCTCGTCCAGCGACGGCAACGGGAATGCAGCGGCGGACGAGGCAAACGAGGCCAAGCCTCCCAGGACGTTCCAGGAGATTTGCAAAGGGGTCCACATGCTGAAGAACCAGGACTCCCAGGTCGGCCCGCGCTCCCCGCCTCCTTCGCCCTCGTGGTCGGCTTCCAAGCCGGAGCAGAAGAAAACCGCTGACGGTGAGTTTGGTTTTCATATCGCCAAACTGGTAACACTCCTGTGGTGGCTTTGACTCAGAGAGTCAGTTTATGAAGTGGAAGATCACAGTGGTGGAAAATTCTATGCAGATGTCCTTCATTTAGAAATGTGACTTGACTCGGTCAGCATGAAAAAGTCAATAAAGTCAGTAAATCTTTAAGAAGAAAATGATTATTTAGAAAGTGCAGACAAGAAGTTATTTGATGTGATGAAAAGCAAAGTAAAAATGTTTCTTTAAAGTCATTCATCATTTATTCCCAGCAGCAGCTCAGAAGAGTCCAGCCATGCGTCTGAAAGACTCAGCGCCCCCTCTGCAGGCCAGAGACAGTACTGCAGCCAGCGTGGAGGACTTGACATTGAAAGACCAGACTGTCGGCTCCTACCAGCAGATCAGCTGCCTCGACAGTGTCATCAGGTGAGGCTCGGAGATGAGCAGTTTAAAGATCACATGTGTGAAGCGTGCAGCTCTCTGATCGAACCCATTTCCGTCGCTCAGGTACCTGGAGAGTTGTAACGTCCCCATCACAGCGAAGAGGAAGTACCAGTTCTCCACCAACACCACCTCCTACAACTCTGATGACGACAAGAAGGGCTCAGAGGACTGCATGCAGGCGTCTCAGGACGCAAACCAAGGCATGTACACGCCATGCGTCTGTGTCCATAAACACAGGATATTGGATCCAATTCCTGAAAATACAATGTGCATCAGCTCGGGTTCCCCTGCTTAACTGATGGGAACTAGACTGTGATCGTCTTTGGCTTGGAGCTAACGGACGATCGCTCTTTCCCCATTGCAGACGCTTTGATGCTGGACGCCCAGCCAGGCCTGCCGAACATGAAGGCTCTCAAGAAGCCCTCGCTCACCCTGCCCAGCAAGGCCGAGAGCGTGGTGTCCATCACCTCCCAGTGCAGCTACAGCAGCACCATCGTCCACGTGGGAGACAAGAAGCCTCAGCCGGAGTCTGGTGAGTGTCGGCATCCATTATTTCTCATGAAAACAAAATGCTACGTAGCTGGATAATGAGTTCTGTTTTGACTGACGTTCATGGCTCCGATTCGTTCTGCAGAGATTATCGAGGACGTAACGGAGAGCCCCCCGGCTCTGCATGTCAGCGTGGTGTCGCCGCCCAGCCAGGAGGAGGAGGCCTACAAGCGGCTGGGACTGACCAAGCAGGTGCTGGCCGCGCACACCCAGAAAGAAGAGCAGGCCTTCCTCCACCGCTGCCGAGAGCTCCACAGCGCCCAGGCCCTCCAGAAGGACTGCTTCACGTATCTGTACAAGCAGAGAGGTCCGGCTAACGCTGAAGGTACACGCGGTTTAATAGCTGAAATTGACGCTTTTATTCACGACTATTCCTCCTTTTCTGGAAAAACAACGCCGTCTTCTTCCGCGTGTCGTCTTTAGACTCCTCTGCACTGCGAGGTGGAACCAAACACGGCACCACGAGGCCCGAGACGACCGCCAAGAGAGGCAACCGCAACAGGAAGTCCAAGAAGCCGCGGATGAAGCATCCGGATTCGTCAGACAGCGGCGAATCAAACCGCAAACCCCGGCCGCCTCTCCAGGGCCTCAACCAAACCTCGTGGTCCCTGTCGGAAGCATCCGGGTCGGCTTTTAACGTCTCCTACCCAGCCATGGTGCCTGCCTACCCGCTCTACCCCGCCACACCTGCGGCCTCCGCCCAGGCCCCCTGCCCCGACCCCTCCTTATCCACCGGCTTTGGAGAGGGACAGAGCACCCAAGCCCCACCGCCCGCCGCTCCGTTCGGTGCGCCCATTGTTACTCCTGTGGTGGCTCTGGTGCTACCCAATTACCTCTTCCCCCAAATAGGGCCGTTGGGTCCGATCGGGCAGCTGGGCGCCGCTCCCAGACCGGCGTTTTTCCCCGAGCCGACCCAGACGCAGCCTGCGTACGCCGCTCAGCAGGCCTTCCAGGCCCCACTGCCAGCCTTCGCCATGCAAACGCAGCCCCCCTACACTGGCCAACCGCCGTTCCCCGTGCAGACCGCCTTTACCCCGCAGACCCCCTTCACTGCCCTGCAGCCTTTCCCAACCACACAGACCCCCGTCCCTACAGTGCAGCCTTTCCAGACCCCCTTTACGACAGTGCAGCCTTTCCCAACCACACAGACCCCCTTCACTGCCCTGCAGCCTTTCCCAACCACACAGACCCCCGTCCCTACAGTGCAGCCTTTTCAGACCCCCTTCACTGCCGTGCAGCCTTTCCAGACCCCCTTTCCTACAGCACAGCCTTTCCAAACCACACAGACCCCCGTCACCACAGTGCGGCCCTTCCAGACCCCCTTTACCCCCCAGATCCCCTTCACTACCTCGCAGCCTTTCCAAACCACCCAGACCCCCTTCACTACAGCGAGGCCTTTCCAGGCCCCTCATGCCGCCTACACTCGGACTGCCTACACCACCCAGCAGCCTTCTTTCCCGCTGCAGACTCAGTTCGTGACTCGAGTCCCGTACCCAGCTCAGCCGTTCCCCTACAGCCTCGCCCCCGAGCCGCCCAAATCCACGGCCGCGGCGTCGCGCTCCTCCACCCCGGCCTCTGCGGCGCGGGAGCCGACCACGTCGCCGCCGCTGTTTGAGTCGCGCTGCAGCTCGCCCCTGCAGCTCAATCTGCTGAGCATGGAGGAGGGACATCGCTCAGTGGAACGGCAGGAGAGCACGGCAGCTGCAGCATCGGGGGCAGCCGGGGAGAAGACGGGAAGCCACCAACAGGTGAGGGTCTCAATGATCTCGAGTGGCCAGATCTCTCAACCACACACACACACCTCCACATGAAGCTGACGGCTCGCCGCCTTGTGCTTTCAGGTGCAGTCTGCAGGAGACGGGGCTCACAGTGACGGTTACTCCTCGTCCTGCGACTTGCTGGACATCCTGCTGCAGGAGGACTCCCACTCCAGGACCGGATCAGTCACCTCTGGCTCCACGGGATCCGGCTCGGGGTCGGGCTGCAACGGCAGTGGTACGTCAGCTAGTGGAGCTTCTGGCTGCCGAACAGGTCAGCAGATGTCACATCAACCTCACTTCAAGCTGCTAAATGACGTTTCTGATTGGTTAGTTTCCTTTTTAAGAAGTATATGCACTAAGTATGTATTCTTGACCGTTTCCTTTTGTCTCTAAAACGCTGTACAGGGAGCAGCAACACCAGCAAATACTTTGGCAGCATCGACTCTCTGGAACGCGACCCCAAGGCCAAAGCCAAGATGAGAGGCGGAGGCGACTCTGAAGGAAGCCCGTCGCAGGCCAAGCTCTCAACGCAAGGCGACGGAGAGCATTTAGTCAAATGCGTCCTCCAGGAGCCGCTCTGGCTGATGATGGCTAACGCCGACGAAAAGGTTATGATGACGTACCAAATGCCATCCAGGTGAGTCTGACTGGGATTACGCATTCAGACTCATTCAGATGTATTTAACGTTCGAGGCCCTTGTTTCATTCCGATAGCCTGCACATTTCTTTGTGACTGATTTTCTGTTTCCTTTTTTTTCTCCGTGGCCCTTCAGGGACATTCAGAGGGTTCTGCGAGAAGACAAGGAGCGGCTGAGGCAGATGCAGAAGAGCCAGCCTCACTTGACCTCCGACCAGCGGCGAGAGCTAATGGAGGAGCACCCCTGGATGAGGAGGGGAGGTCTGCCCGCCGCCGTCAATGTGAAGGTCCGTACCAAACGCGCGCTGTGTATCTCTACAAAGACAAATCAGGAATATTCACGTACAAGTCAGATTTTAAGTGTATTTAATATGCGCCTGGTGTGTGCGTTTTTAGGAGTGTGTGTACTGCGAAGACGCAGCGGCGACGCCCATCCAGGAGAACCTGTCGCACATGGACATGGGCGAGCTCGCCGAGGAGCTGCGGCGCGAGGGCCGGAGCGCCCGGAGCCAATCGGAGAAGCCTCAGCCTCAACCAGACACCGGCTCCTGAACACACACACACACACACACACACACTCACACACTCTCACACACACACACACACACACGAGCCGCCAGCAGGGGGACACACTCACCCAGAAATCGAGCAGAACAGTGTGCTCATGTGAGAGTTGGGCAGAGGACTGCTGCTGGTGTGCAGTTCTTCAGCTGCCCCTGCAGGGGGCAGTAGCACTTTATGAGGGTCTTTGTATGCCTGACCCTCATATCGTACTTTTGCCAACACACACACACACACACACACACACACTCTCTGAAAGGATCTGGGTGGTTGGTGACTTGTTAAGCCTCCCAGGTATTTTTTTTATTTTGTATTCCATTGTCTCTTCGACAGAGGCCGTGCATGACAGCAACATGAGCAGATATTATTCTATTTAATAGATAATGGGTGTCTTATGAATATGAATATATGTGATGTCAAAGAATTTTGACAAAGAAATAGTATTTTCTTGTTTGCCACATGGTGTCATTCAAGCCCCTGAAACCCGCCTTTGTGTTTTTTAACTATGTAGAATACATGTGGTGCACAGTGGATTATGTAGTCCTGGTCAAAGGGCAGCAGGGACCCCCACTTTTGTATAGCCGAAGAGTTTTTATCCCCCACTCCCCTTTGAACCTGGCTATTTGCATTATCCAGGCACGGGGCAGTGGTTGCACTCGACTCAACAGCCAACAGAAAGACACGCGGGCTGAGAGTAACTTTCCTCCTGAACCGTGACAATCTGATTCATCCATTCAACTTAAAATCACATATTTATTTTCTACCAGATTATAGCTAGAATAGATTGTTTGAAGCTAAAGCCAAATACATTCATCTAAAGGAGAGTACTTATACATATTCACCGTTTACAGGCATCGGCAATTTACTCTGCAGGATATTAAAGTCACTTTACTTTGACGAATACGATGTGGAGTCCGCTAGTGCATTTTTACAGAATAACCTCTGCAGACCTTTTTTTTTTTTTTTTTTTTAAACGGCACAGGTGCTATGAACAAGTGTGCGTCATCACAGGTGGAGAAGCTGCTGAAATACTTTCTGTTACATGAAAGCAGCAGGAAATTGATACGTGAGAGGTTGAGGGGACTTAAGCTGAAGAAATGTGTATTATTTTGTTCAAACAGCATTTCCCTTTCACCTCCAATTACCACCTTTTTTTTTTAAATGTTTTTTTAAGGTGTATCCATGTACATTGCAGAATATTTCAAAAAGTGTTGAGTGATTATAATGTTTTCAGCCAGTAATCGGTGGGGATTTTTATACATTATGCAAAACGACAGATCACTTTTTAGAAGCTGTTGGTCGGAGTGTTTGCGTAATAACCGTGTTTTCGGGCCGAGGTTTGAACCGAGTGTTCAGCACTGACACTGTAGCTTTAAAGGCGGCCATGTTGCCTCGGTAACTTTCTGTAGAACGACGGAGTTACAACAGGAAGTGGCGACATGCGAGCAACCGTGTGAAATATTAAGGAAAACCAGTCTCCATGTAGTTGAGGTAAACAATGGGAGTACTGGGAACAGAGTTGAGGCGGGGCTTGTGAATGTAACACAGATATTTATTTATTTTATTTGTGTGTTTTTGTTTTGATGGTGAAGGTGAGAGCGTTTTGATTGTCGTCGGGAGACGGACCCTACCTCCTTAAGAAGAAGCTAAAAAACCAGGTCATGTTACTGTAAGCAGAACATGCGTGTGTATGTTTGTATGCATGTGGGCGAAACGCAATGGATGGAGCGGGTCAGATACACCACCTTTTAGTCTCTTGTCTCTTTTCTCTGTGACAAAATATCTCAAGAGGGGCTTAATGTTCAACCCATTAAGAAAAGTAAAATAAAAAGCCAGAATGAATGCTGAGATTAAGCCAGAGAATATTTAAGCCTTACTTTATCACGAGACCTCACTCAGAAGGAAATCCAATTTTTACACGAGTGACACACACACACACACACACACACACACACACACACACACACACTAAACTGTAAATGCACACACACGCGCGGTACTGGCACATGATGTTGTGTATGGTCATGTAAAATGTTTTGTAGGTAAAAAGATGTACTGTTTGAGAAACAGCGTTGTAATAAAATGACAGAAATAAGCGGTGTGACTGAGGATTTTCTTTTTTTTTGCTCAAGGTGTGAAGGTCAGACCTGCGTCTGGAAGAAGAAGAAAGAAAGAAAGAAAGAAAGAAACCAAAAACAACTTAATGAATGGAATGAAACCGTTGTTTTGTAAGATATCAGCTGATTTGTGACTATTTGTAGAACCACTGGATAAAGAGCGCTGCAAAATAACTATTTTCCTTGCAGCTCTTTGTCGACTACTTTCTTGATTTTTAATTTGGTTCATAAAAATGTCAAAAACACACAAATCAAACCTTTGCTGATCACAACCTCCCAGAGCAGGATGACCGGGTCGTCCCCGGGGATCTGTTTCAGCGGCATATGCCTCTCCTCCGCCGTTGAAAATCCCTCTGGCGCCAACTGTTGCATCCCGCTGACCTTTGACCCTCAGAATTCATATGCATGCTCACAAAACACACAGCTGATGCGGCGGGACGTCCCTCCTGTCTGTCTCCCTTGTCTTTTAAGACTAAATCTGGTGACCCGGTCGGCCTGTCGCTTTTCTTTCAGCCGGCAGATTGTGGCGACGTGGAGGGAAGCATCACGTTGGTCTGACCGGAAATATTTAGATTTTATTCATTTCATTGATTTCACGCCAGCTTAGATTTTAAAAAACAAGGATAATAGCGAAAAACACTGTACAATAGGCCTGGACTTCTCAACAATATACAATAGGGTGTGACTGAAATTGAATTTGGCTGAAGGGTTCCTAAACATTCCCACCCATCCACCCACCTGCTTCCTTCCACACGCCCAGACATGCACCCCATAGGGCCACAAACACACACAGCGGCCCAGAAGCACAATGCCTGGTGTGTTTTAGGGACGAGGGATAAGCTCCAGGACATTCTGCACTGTAATTTAGTTTAGTTTGGGAACGGGGGTTTGGCTGAAATCTACAGGAGTCTAAAAATAGACCGAATGAAAGGCAGCTGCCACATGATGATCATGATGTTCAAGAGGGAACTGCTGCAGAGATGTTGTGGCGGTTCGTGGGGAACGTGGGTGAGAACTTAATGCTGGGAGAGCGTGTGTGTGTGTGTGTGTGTGTGTGAGTGGTGGATCCAGTGTAAATAAACATAATGCACTTGGCCTTGATCGCTCCTAGATTTACATAATCAAGACTTAAGGTAGTTATTATATTGTTGAAACAGTAATTTGACAAAATATTTGTTTAAAATTTGACAAAGACAAAATGAGCTTTGGTTGTATGCATTGTTAAAGATTACAAACTCAGCAGTCTTTATTATAAAGTAGGTCAAGTTAAGCTCTGACCAGCTGCAACGTTATAATGCTGAATATATATAATATAAATATGCATAATAAAGCCAACTTTAATGGGTTTTATATGTTAATTAAATCTGTTATATAATACATAATAGCAACATCCTCCAATACTCTGATCACACTGTGTTCACTTTAATGTGTGGATTGTCGTGTGACTTGCAGGTGGAGTATTTCACATTTAAATGACTTTTCATGTAAAAAAATGACATTATTCTTCCTCCAGCTGGACTGCGTCCCCGAGAGTCCATGTCTCTCTGTGTGTCTCTCGATGATCAAGTGTGTGTGTGTGTGTGTGTGTGTGTGTGTGTGTGTGTGTGTGTGTGTGTGTGTGTGTGTGTGTGTGTGTGTGTGTGTGTGTGTGTGTGTGTGTGCGCCCCTTTGAAGAGTCGGAGCCCGCTCGTCCCCTTTGTAGTGCCTCTTTCAGCTGCGCGGGCTTCTTTTTGACGCTCCTCTGTCAAACGGCCGCAGCTTTGATCAGCGTGTCTCGTCCGCTCCCCTTTCAATGTGTTTCCTCCGACGTTCACACCCAGGTCCAGTATGTGAACACCCCCTCCACCCCTCCGCCCCTCCGCCCCTCCACCTCCACCACCTCGCTGTGTTAAGTATCCCTTCTTCGACTGCAGGATCATCTGACAACAGACAATGACTTCAATATTAGTTGTTTTCACTTTTTCTTTTCATATATCTTTAGAAACCTTCAGCCATAAGAGGCCCGGTAGCCGGTCCAGACACAGTCCAGACAGGATCTAACGTCCCTTTTGTTAACGCGCTCATTGTAGCCGAGGTGAGAGCGACGACACTTCGGCAGAGGTGCGACTCTTTCATGTGCAAACAGGAAGAAGAGGGGACCAAATCTCAAATATCTCTAAGAGGTTATGAGCTTATATTATATATATATTTATTTTAACATTCGTCTTGTTCAAATGGACTTGTTCAGCCGGCGGGGTCAGAGGTCAAACGGCATTCTGTGAGCAACAGCGGAGAAAAAGGGTCTTTTTCATCAAAGCTTTTATTGAGGTGAGAAAAGGATGTTGGTCTTAATTGAATACAATCAAACTAAGTGCTTTGAAGAGCTTATTAGCCGAAATCGCTTCACACAAATTAGCCCCTTATCATCTCTCAAGAGATCACCGATCAAAAGTCTTTTCTCACAGATTTTGGAGGTTTTTTTAATTACCCGTGTATGCTTTTTGACTATACTCTCCGGTGTTGAGTCAATCAGCCGACAGCGTTTCAATTCCATAGTTTTATTTAGCAAAATTCAGACATTTTTACGGGCATTTCTAGACATCAATACAACATAAAGTGGTCATTCTGAATGAGGCTAGTGGTCCAATAAACTACAGGCCTTCGTGACATACAATAGAAATATTTATATTAATCAGAGGCATTGCCAAACTTCTCGGGTTTTCTAAAAGAGCTTTTCTCCACATACAAATCCTATATACACACAGAGTTATTGACACAAAATCAAAAGTGTGAACTTGAGCTGTTCCTCGTCTGTCCTTTGTTGGGTTCTAAGTGAATGTCGAGGGGAGAGACGGTCTGCGTCCCTCTCCAGGTGTAAAGAAAAGTCACAACAGAGGAGCCTGTGCTTTCAGGAGGCCCACAGCTGGGAGGGGCCCTTTTCTCTCAAGGGCCCCCGCGATGAGATAAAGGAAAAACTCCAACCTTGAACACTCGAGGAGTGAATTTGATGTTTCACTGAGTGATTTCCGACGTTTTTCCCAGAATGCCTACGGGCGGGATTTAAACATTGCCGTGCGTTGGGTCGTGGGGTGAAGAGTGGTCCGCAGATACACTGCACTGGGATCAGTGGACAAACTGGCCTCTCTGCGTCTTGGAGAGCATGTTTTTGATTATTGAACATCAATGTGGGGAATCCAGAAGACAATCCATGAATGTGTCGGTTATCTGCAGGCGCAAATGCAAGTTGCACCGCCGGAAATAGTTTTTGAAAGTGTTGTAGAGTGGACTTTCCCCGTTCGGTACGAGGCCCCCGGGTGTCACATCTCGTAAAAGGAAGCTGCTGCTGCGACATATCCCGACGGCGTTCCATCCCAAAAAAACCCTGCGCCCTCCTACCAGGGTCTCCACATGGACCGCGGGTAGGTCCCGGTGGGCGTGCTCAGGGCCTCCCTGTTCTCCGAGCCCTCGGTGGAGCTCTGGTTGTGCTCGCTGTCGGTCTCGTCCAGGTCGGAGCTCAGGTCCTCCCCGGACTCGCTGGAGGGCGCCGGGGACGACGAGCCGCTGGACGCGCTCCTCCCTCCGGGCGAGGCCGGGGTCGAGCGCGGCGGCGACTCGTCGCCTCCGTGCCAAGTGCTGCCGTTGCTCCCGGAAGTGTCCGTGATTAGATCCATCAGCACGTCCTGGAGGTGGTCCTCGTTCAGGGGCATGCACTCCAGGAGGTGGTTGAGGAGCTCCGCCGCCACCGTGGCGTCGATCCCGGGGCAGCTGGACACGAACGTGTGGACCTCGTGCATGCACTGGATGTAGCCGGCCGCGAAACGCTCGCTGGCTTCTCGGCCGAGTGCGTCTGTTTCTGTGGATGGGAGAGGGGGAAGATAGTGAAGGGACGGTGTCTCCATCAGCTGGGCGGTAGACATGAGCGATGAGATCGAACCCACAGAAGGACTCGTATTCCCTCGAAAGCCGTGGCTGCTTTTCGGCCTCGTGATGCCTAAATCCAAAGACCTGTCTACCTGTGACCCCTCCTCATGGGTTGCATAGAGCGAGTTTTGTCCCCTGGTTCTATTTGGAGTCCTGAAGTTAAATTAATTACAAAATAAAAGCTTAAAAGAGTCAAGAAAACTCGGCTAGCTTTTTTCTACTTTCCTCATCTGTTAAAGATCTCTGTGACCCCTGATGTGTGTGTTTGACCCACTGCTCTAAACCTCAGGTTGAAGTATCGCATCCCTTGTCTTCAGGCCTAAAGATATAAGAGGATGCAAACCTCCGATATTATAAGATCAAAGTCGTGCATACCTTGGGTTCGGTTCTTCAGAACATCCTCCACCTTCTTCACCGTCATCTCCAGCACCTCTGCGTTCTCCATCTTGGAGTGAAACTGTGGGGAACAAACCGATCAGAACCGACAATACTATAACCTGTAGCTGCATCGGAGCAGGAACAGGTGAGCCATACAGAGGTGCCCATATGGGCTGCGTTGTTGTTGCGCGTGCGCCGTATATACTCACGTCCGTGTCCGCCAGCAGAGTCCGCAGCTCCTGCAGACTCTCGTTGATGCGGGCTCGCCGCTTCTTCTCCACCAGCGGCTTCCTGGTCTGCAGAAACGCAACAAAAAGATCTCCAGTGAGTGACAGAGAACTGCAAAGCTGCTTCTTTTATCGCCCTGTGGCCAAAGTCGCGTGCACATCTGGGATAATTAACCACACAAATCCAATATATAAACGCTCCAAGCACAACAGTTATAGCGGCAAACACTTCACATGCATTACAGTGTCAGCGGCGTGACAAGTGTCCCGAGAGTCCCGCAGCAGGTACCTTTCTGTCCCCTTTGTGGATCCCGTAGTACGACTCATCTTCCTCCATGTCGAGCTCCGGGTTGCTGGGCCGAGCCGAGGGGGCCATGTTGGTTGGATCGCCGCTTCTTGTGGCTTCTGCTGCTGCTGCTTTTTTTTTTTTTTTTCTCCCGTCAGCGAAGGGGGCAGCTGGCAAACGGAACCGGTTACAAGGAGAGAGAGTAAAAAAAAAAAAAAAAAAAAAGAAATCGACAAGCTCGCAGGCGAGGCGCCCTGTGTTTATTGTGCAATCCTAGTGAGACGTGCTGCTGGCGCTGAGTGGCCGTTGTTAGTATTTATAGGGGCTTATTAGCATGTGAATGGGGGCTGAGCGGCTCTGGCGCTGGGGGACAACGGAGCGCGCACGGCCGGAGCCAATGAGCGCGCGCTCCCTTTGTCTCCGGTCAGCCCCGGCCTGCGCCCCGAGGAGCTGGACGGGCTTTAACCCAGGCAGCTTGTTGTGTCACGGGACCGACCGCACGGTTTTTTAATATATATTTTTAAAACTTTTTATTTTGCATTTTCAACACAGCAGAACAACACTTGACATTTAAATAAACATAATCAAATAAAAATAAATAGTAAATAATCAAAACAGTAATATTAGTATCAATAGTGTAGCTTATAGTCAGACTGATGGGAAAACAAAACTGCGAATATGAACAGCACTCAGGACTAGCCTATTCATTTATTACTGTAATTTAACATTATTTAAAAAATAACTAATACCCTTCTTGTACATGCCACCTTTTATACATACATTGAACCTTATAGTGAGTATAAATGCCAACCTTTACATACATGAACATCTACCGCACTGTTTATTTAAATGTAATTTGTAATTTTTACCCCTGTGTATCAACTGTGTGGTTTCAATTCAGCTGCACAACATTCATAATTGTGCAGAATACGCTGTTAGAGTGATATCTACACTCTGTGATGAATGTTTTAATACGACCGGGTGATTATTATTCTATTTAATAGTGATTTATGATAAAGGTGCATTGTGTATTAGCAGTTGTATTGTCGACATGTGTTCAATAATGCTTTGTATTTACAACGTCCTGCCCACTTTGACGCGTCAGAGGATCTCAACATCACCACTCTGTTTCTTTTTTTAATTCTCTGCCCGACCCAGTCTTCGTTCTGCTTTGTTTCGTGTCCGAGCCTCAGCAGATTTAACCGGCTGCGTGTGTTTTTTTTTCTTCTTTTCGCGGATGTAACGCGATGCCTTCAGTTGGCAGCTGCGGCTGCTGCTGCTGCTGCTGGCGGCCCCTCGGCCCCTCGGCCCCTCGGCCCAAACTGAATCAGCCGGGGGAATTAAGGGCCCTTCTCCAAAGAAAGCGACAGGTGTTGCCCTGCGCCTCGTTTGTTCTCCGTTTGTTTGGTGACTTCTGATTTGTGTGCAACTGAATTTCTCACGTTGCGTGCTCCCCTGCGCGCGACAGCTTATAATATCTGGTTGATTTATGTATATTTGTGGTGCTAATAACCCACACTCACCATTCGTGCTGTTGCACCAATGCACTGCGTGTATAAGCATTCAGATTATGTCATCTTTGATATAACATTTGGACTGTTGTGCATTAATTGTTGCGCGCAAAGTGTGTTTATTTATGTCTAATAAGCGCGCTCAGGCCTCTGCCCTCGTTATTATACACGTTTAGTACACTGCATTATCATGCAAATCACCCCTCCTCACAATAGAGCATGTTATGTGTGTTCATAACACCACGCAGGCATCTGTGCCACCTTGCAGGTAAATGCAATGTGCTTATTACCTCCAGGTGCCCTTTTTACGCACGGTTTTTACACCAATTGCGCAAAAACAAACACACACGAAAAAAGCGCCACTAAACTCTAGTATCCTCAAACCGAAGGAAGAGTTTCAGACCTTTTCAAGTGGAGGGGGTTTGGCACCTCGCCACCCTCAGATCCCCGCTCCAGATCTTTAATGGTGTGGACTGTGGAGGGAGCAGCTGTCTCGGCTCGCGCTTTTGTTGGTGAGCTCCCCCCGCTTTCTCTCTTCAGTGGCGGTCGATCATAACAGCAATAATAGCGGGAGAATGGGACATCATATGCACGATTCTAGACTTTTCCAAACCCAATTATGAAGTACATCTATATGTAAACGTGCCAGAACATTCGGTGACGCTCTACACTTTAAGACCACTGGGTTCCCTTACTTTAATTAGTCTATAGGCCAAATGAAACCTCTTCAAGCTGACCATTCTGTCTCGACCATTAAAAAAATAAAATAAAAAATGCACACAATCCAGTCCCTGCTGTCACAGACACCCGTTGTTGTTATTATTATTATTATTATTATTATTATTATTATTATTATTATTATTATTCACTCAGGTCAACCTTGAAATGGGTGTAATCTCAATCACAAAACACGACAGAATTTATGATTCATTTATTCATAAGTATACACCTCTATGCAAATACCTTTTCTTGCGAGCCACGTGATTAAAGGGGCAGTTCCACCAAATTGAACAAAAAGAAAGATAGTTTGAGTTTAGTGACCGTGGAGAATTTCACCATAACAAATACAATAGAGGTGATTGGAAATGTGTTTGGAGTGCTAAAAGCATCAAGAGATGAATGTCAGTAAATATGGCTAAAAATGTCACCTCACTGGGAACAGTTTTCATTGGGACCAGTGGACTAAGGTTATGATGGTCCCCTCTACACGCTATAGTTATGAAGCACACCATTATGTGTGTGTTTTTACCAACATTGTACATGGAAAAGCTATATATGGCTGCCTTATGACAAATAGTCCCAATCTAAATGAATAGGAAAAACCAGTAAAATACCATAAAGGATGACTCTTTAAGTGTTCAAGTGAATCCATGCCATCCATTTTTATTTCATTTTAGGCAATAATTCCCACAAATCAAATTCTATTCACCTGAATTGCATTAATCTAAAAACCTCAGCACATTAAACTGAAACGACAGACACCTTTAAATAAAAGCTGCAAATGTATACTCCTTCAAACCCGACACAACGTTGTAAAGCTGCTATAACGTGTTTACTACCAAACGTATTGGTGGAAGACGAATGAAGGATTTGATGGCTGAATACCATTTAGCTGCTTCAGTTTCAGGCTCCTGTATTGTGCATGCTCACACACTGGCACGGCTGCCTGGGGCAGTTGAATAGAACAGAGTCATTGTTACCTGTGCTTTTCCTACTATGACGTCAAAATAGGGACAAAAGGGCCTACGTTCACTTTCCCTTTAGCTCTGCTTTTGGTCCCCACCAAACTGGATATTTTAAGGCGTCATTACTGGGCAGGTTGGTGAGTTCACCTGAGTTTATTTACTGAAAGCAACACGTCTGCTGCTGCAGGCTTGGTTAGATGCACGGCTCTGTGTTCGTAGCCGTTAAGACAATGAGCTAAAAGAGACTAAAGAGATGCATTGAGCTGCATGATTGGGTCATAATATGCTGTGACCCCTCCCAGTCATTATATGACATTTTATTTAAATCGTACATAACAAATACTAATAAGTGCAACCTGTAAAGTGTTCTCAAATATGCAAACTGACTATATAGATGGTTAGTCTGTAGGCTAATATCTTTTTTATTATCTTTTGAGGAACAATGCTGCAATAATGTCTGTATATTGATAAATAACCTGAAACAGCTTGGTCTCCTTGATTGTTTAACGTTAAAGCAGAAATGTCCAAACATAATTGACAACAGCAGCTGTAAATGAACCAGACTGTTCACAGGAAAATGTACAATCAGTTTTATTATTATTAATGTTTGGGTTAATCATACAGCAAAGGAGGAAGACATACAAATCTACGCAATGCCAAGCGACTGCAGGTCTAAGTAGCAAAAGTCATGCCTTATGATATCAAATAAATAAAGCAGTTAATACAATAAATACAAAGAAAGATTAATAAGAGCCTTCTACAATGCAGGCTACGAGAAGTCGACTTCTGAAGGGAAGTACTGGGAAAAGGTCTGTATAGAATGAGTATAGCACACCTACAATAATAATCACTGGAACAAAACTGCCCCACGGTTGTCTTCTGAGCAGCATATCTATAAGATACATAACAGAGGATGGCCTAAATAAAGATGGAGACCCAAGTTCACCAGGGCCTCCACATCTCCAGCATCCCCAGGTGGGAGCTGCGCAGCGCCGGCCTCTGCTGGCGTCCGGCCCCGTGCCGGGTCGGGCCCTCTCCCTGGAGCTGGTCTCCCCTGAGGGGTGTGCCGGGGTGAGGATGGGCGTCCCGCCCGGGCGAGGCCTGCGGGGGCCCCCGCTCGTCGGTGGACCTGGGGAGGGACTTGAGCAGGTGGTTGAGCAGGCGGGAGCCCAGAGGCTTGTCCATCCAGTCGCAGGTGAGGAGCACGTTGTGGACTTCGTGCATGCACTGGATGTAGCCTGTGCTGTATTTCTGCTGGGCCTCCAGGCCTAACGTGGGGTCTGGGGGAGGGAGAGAGAGACAGAGAGAGAGAGAGAGAGGTGAGGTTATAGCGGCCCCTGGTGGTGGTGACAGTAAAGAAGCGTCCAGAAAAACAACTTCACAACTGTTGCTTCTTTCCCATCAGGAAGCGGCTCAGTGATACTTTTACAACACAATTTGTACAACACAATTTTCACAGTTAACTATATATAACTATATACATATATATGTATACATAAATAGGTAACTTTACAGCTGCATACATTTTGCCACTGAGATCCCTTTCATGTGCTGATGCTCAGTAAGTATCTGAAGCTATTTTTATGGAATATTTAACTTTGTATAAGCCATTTTCAACCCCTATGAAGGGCGTATGTACATGATGGAGATAACAGTATCCGGAACTATTAAACCAGTACACAACCCCACGTGTTCCTCACCGTTGACTTTAACGCTCTGGATGTTTTGCAGATGCTTCACTGTCATCTCCAGGATGTCTGCTTTTTCCAGTTTGGATTGCTGTTGAGAGACGAGCAGCCCTTGAAGTTAACTGGACTCAGCCTCCCATGTGTTTACTGGTTAGCCTAGAGAGAGAGAAAGAGAGAGAGAGAGAGAGAGAGAGAGAGGACGAGACGCGCGCGAGGCGATACTCACGTCGAGTCTGAACGCTCCGATCACTGTGTCTTTCAGCTGATCCAAACAACTGTTGATCCTCTCCCGCCGCTTCCTCTCAATCAGCGGCTTCCTCAGCTGTAAGGGAGGGAAAGCAGCGTCGGTTACAGATGGAGAGAGCGCGCGAGGACCGAGTGGTCCATCCTAAAAGAGAACATTCCATCTTACAGTATATCCACGTGAAATACCTTTCTCTCCGCCTTGGCACCGGGATGTTTCCCCACGTTGTGCGCCATGGATGAAGCAGTCATGCTTTCTTTTCTCTCTCTCTCTCTCTTTCTCTGTGCCTCCTCTGCTCTGAGCCTCAGCGCGTCTCTCTAGGGCCCTCGGCGCGGCACGGCCCTCTTTTTATCCGGCGCAATTAGCATGTGAATGCGCCAACTCTTTTGGCTGCGGGATTTTCCCACACACGGGGTCCCATCAGTCTGGACAGACAGGTCACTGGCTCCATTCAATAAGCGAGAGGGCCGGCCTAGAAGAAGAAGAAGAAAAAAAATATACAAAATACTCACAAGCGACAGATGTCCAAGCCCTGGAACCACGCGCTGCTCTCCAGCCTCCCCGCCCCCTTTCGCTCTCCTCCCAACAACAAAAAGCTGCAGTTTCCTCTCCTCCCAGGGATGAACAATAGTGTGCAGTTACCGTGCTTTACTCCGGGGAGCCCCTCGGTTGTTCTTCTCAGGAGCAACATTACACTGTACCGGCGAAAGGGCCGAGCCTGTTCCCTCACGAGCTCACAGGGAGGCACAATGGTGACAAATCACTTGAGAATATGTGTCTGCCTCGAAGATATAGGTTTGCCGGTATGGAAGATCTTATGGAAGCCCGTTTTCGCCACAAAAAAAATAAAAAAAAGAGATAAAAAGTAATAATTATGAGATAATAAAGTCGAAATAATGAGATAAAAAGTCATAATAATGAGATAGAAACTTTGTATCTCATAATTTCGACTTTCTATATCATTATTATGACTTTTTATCTCATAATTATGACTTTTTATCTCATTATTTTGACTTTTTATCTCATTCTTATGAATTATTATTATCCATAATGACTGTATGTGATTAGTTCACATTTAATTTGCGACCACATTAGAGTTAGATCCCATCCATAACATCATTTCAGACCTATGCGAACCACAATAATCACACCATGTGCAATATAACTTTCAATATATTATGTGCAATGGAACTTTGTATTACTTTTCTAAATCATTGACAACATCACTCTCAATATCATGCATAATATTACATTTATATTTTAGGTTATATTAGGCACTGGTATAATCATACTTCTAATGAACACTTTATCAGAATTATTGATATGTTGCACACACAAGGAATTTGACTCGGTGAAAGGTGCATACAAAAATAATATTGTATTTTATTTATTTAATAAAATAAACAAATAAATAAAATCAGAATTATTGATATGTTGCACATACAAGGAATTTTACTCGGTGAAAGGTGCATACAAAAATAATATTGTATTTTATTTATTTAATAAAAAATAAATAATAATAATAATAAAAATCTTTTGTCTTTGATCAAACTGACACACGAATTTCCTTTGGGATTGAAAAAGTTCCATCTTATGCTATGTTATCATAAGGTTTGCGGTTCGATTCCCAGCTTCCTGTCAGTATGCGAGAGCTTTTACTGCTCCTAATGCTGAGGATGGGGTCAACGCATATAGGTCAAATTTCATTCATGTTAATTCATTAATTATGGAGCGATTTGATGCTGCACACATACCAGCATAGACGGAGTCATGCTGGATGCAGCAGGAGAGTGAGACCAAGCGATGGCGCACACACACACACACACACACACACACACACACACACACACACACACACACACACACAGTCTCTCTGCTCTTCGAGAAACAGCTCAGCTTTGATCCCCGTGCGTGTTTTCTAATGTCAGGCATCTGCTCTTAACTGTTAGCGAGCAGATGCCGGAGTGACCAGATGTCCCCCACCTCCAGGTCCCTTCAAGCGCGGGCCCCTGGTTTGGTTTGGAGCCACGCGACTGCCAGGCGAATGCCGGGTCGTGGGAACCGGAGCCGAACAAAGGCCGCTTTTCATTCAAACCTAATCAGCATGAAGAGCGTAATAACCTCCAGAGAGGGGAGGGGGAGGGGCAGGGGGGCGGGGCCGCGTTGGCATGTGACCAATAGGTGATCAGGGATGTAGCCAGGTGTAATGCATTAAAGATGCTAAATGATCAATGAAGTGGATCGGAATGTCAGAAAAGCATCAGGCAGGCAGATAAATACCTCAGGGCAATTAGTGGTGCCATGAGGAAACGACATTAACTATGAGAATGTTGAGTTTTACTGCAAGATAAACATACATTGTATTATATCTGTATATGTAATATTGCTATTGTGGATTATTTACTGTTTTTATTCCTGTTTTACTGTTTATTTATAGTACTTTATTCATATAATCTTAGATAATTGACATATTTATAGAAAATACACTTTCAAAGACAACCTCAAACACACACACACACACACACACACACACACACACACACACACACACAC
This sequence comes from Taurulus bubalis, assembly GCF_910589615.1. Classification (NCBI taxonomy): domain Eukaryota; kingdom Metazoa; phylum Chordata; class Actinopteri; order Perciformes; family Cottidae; genus Taurulus; species Taurulus bubalis. The sequence goes on along the minus strand of NC_136598.1, from coordinate 23,984,348 downwards.
ACACACACACACATCCAAAGCCCAGTTTCTTCTGCACGTGTCATCTCACCTTGCCATTTTAAAGCAACTATTTCTGTTTTTTTTATTGATGCAAAGCTGATGTTCCATGAACGTATTTGCTGAACAAGTCACAGGAATTATGTGCATCTTGAGAAACTTATATTGTATCAAGGCAACAGGTGGCCAAAGCAGGTTTTGCATTGAGATGCAGGTTGTGCAGACTATTGAACATTCAGCGGTACAAGGGACAGGGGGTAAACAATAACCGTATAAATCATACAAACTATATGCTTCTGAGCAACTGCATTTTTGTAATCTCATCATCTCATAACAACATGCGGCTGTGCTGATATCAGATGTGTTATGATTTTCCTAACAGTTGAGCCTTCAAGCAAGATGGTGGCGACATTAATAGGTTACAAAGTCTGGATTTATAGAGCCATTCAAACGTTATAAATCCACCAGTGACAATCAATAACTGATTGTGTTTATGATGCAAACATGGGGCCAGTCACTGTACACAATGCACAGAGAGGTGGAGGAACGCAGGTCATAGGACACAGGATATAACTTTTTTTTAAAGTAGTATCTGTTATCTAAGTCATTTGTCTTTAATCTTACTCACTATGGATCTATTAAAGTTAAATGTTAAGCCAATTAAAACACTTTTACACCGCTTCAGGATAGAACTGTGCTACGGAAAGTAAATGTGCAGTGTTGGAGGCAGGACCAGATTAACCCACAGGAGGGCAAACATGAGTGTGGGACACCAATGATGAAGGAAGAGGCTTTAATAATCCTTACACATGCTTAATTTCAATAAAAATACATTAACAAACAATATACGAAGAAAAAAAAGACAATATAACTGATATACTGTATACACTGTCACAACAGATGTATGTGTCTCTAGTCTACTATTTACATCATTTAAATAACTGTCTGTAGCGTTTCAGGCATGATTGCAAACAGCTATGGTGCATTTTTTTTTTACTTGTAAAATCATGATTATTATCATGATTGTATTATTTATTATTGAATGCTTTTTTCTGTCTATTTCATATTATCTGCGGTTCCCCCCCTGGCATGTTAGTGTATTTACATTTATTTTGCAGTTTCTTATTGACAATTTATGAAATTGTACATGTGCAACTGTTGAATAAAGAATTATATATAATAAAAATCTCACTCAGAAAATATCGCTCGAGCAGCAACGCTCTCATGTCCACGGGGTGAGCGCGCCCCCGTGCGGTCACCTGACATCCTCGCGGGCACGCAGCCGCAGCAGCCGCTAGTTGCAGTGACACGAGGCGCCCGGAAGAGGCGCTAGACCGACGCTGCTGCAGCGACAACGGCTCCGCTCGCAAACGTTACCAGTCGAGCTCAGAGAAATAACTAGGAAACAACAAGGGGAGGCGGCGAACAAGGAAAACTAAGCCGTTTTTTTGTTGTTCCAGGGAGCATCTGAGTTGGGGGAAGCTAGAGCCATTACAAGGTAACGTTTTATATGTATATATTTATATATGTAGGATATATATACTGGGATGAGCGCGAGGCTACTAGCGCGAGGGGTGACTGCCGGGCCCGAGGCTAACGTTATGCTAGCTGACGCTACCGATACAAACGTTCCGTTGCAAATTTAGCAATTAAGACTTAAATTGCCTCCCCAGATATTTAAGCTTTTCTTTTAAATAAGCTAATGTTAATTTAAATCAGCTGTGAAGGGTTTGTAAGCTTTCGGCCTGCCGAGGCCTTCTGTTTGTCGATACACACACACACACACACACACACACTTCCAGAAGCAAGCTAGCAAGCTAGCCCTGTTGTTCAGTGGACTGTGATTTAGATATCATACGCCATGTTTTCTCACAAACCCGTACAAAGTGAGCTGTGGAGAAGGAAGCCGAAGCACGCATTTCCCCTCGCGGCTCTGCACTAAAAGTTGCATTTGCGAGCTGCGGAATTAACTCAAGTGAGCGAGTGTCCATTTTGTTAGCATTGCGCAAAGTTGGCAGGCTTCACACCATCACAAACCAGGCATGGATAACAGAGAGGGGCGGTACTCCACTTCGTGCTTTACGTTGAGCCACTCACACATAACCTATGTCTACTTGTCCTAACACTAAAAACTAGTATAACTAGCTTCTGACGGGATCAATGGTGTGTAAATAAGCTCGATGACTGGACGTGGTGGTTGACAGATGAAGGGTTCAGGTGGCTTTCTGACACTTGTTTGTTTTTCTGGACAGTCACTACTTCATGGACCACCGTTCCGTCTTTTATTCAATATATTTTACACATCTGACGTGTGTTGGTCTGACAGCACTCCGGGGTTCATTGTTGGTCGACCAGCTGATTGTGAGCCTGCCATATGTTTCACTCCTATTTGCGTCACTGGCACAGAAGCGGGTCAGGAGTAAAGGAGGCGGTCCCGCCGCCTGCTGGCTTCACTAACGAGCATTATAGTCTGCGCGAGAGACGGATTTGGCCACCTGGCGAAATCGAGGTGTGTCCAGATTAATAAAGATGTGCTTTCTTCGGTCACTGGTGAAACCATGCGTTTCATAATTCAACCCAGTCACACACACATGACACATCGGATACGAATAGTGGACGTCACCTCCCACTTGCTGCTTGGTATATATATTCCTGTCCTCGGCGTTGCTTTCTAAAAGCGGACTCCCTGTCAGGACTATAAGAGGACCAGTGTGACTGCTCCAGGGTTTGTGTTCAGAGTTTAGAGGATCTTGGCAGGACAACAGGTTGGTGACAGACTGATAGATCAGTAGCTCAAAGTGACTTATTGACTAGTTTTGGCAAACCTCAGTATTGGTTAAGCATGTTAAATGGGAATAATTGCTGTACTAAAATGTTCATGATACTGGAATTGGTTTTATTGGGTTTCTCTTCTTGGAATAGGTAATCATCCTACGTCACCCAATATATGAAGAACAGAGTTAATTTGGGCTCCTGCTGTGTGATAGCCTTGGCTTACGTCTTGTTTGCTTGTAAAGTTTTGCCTTTTGCCCCTTCGTTTACGTAAGGTGGTTGGGTGGGTCGGGGAGTTGTGTAGATAAGGGTCCTTGTAACCCAGTTAAATAGGAACAACAGTGAGATATTGTTTTTGTTCAGTTTTATCTTGAGTTCAAGGTTTTTGTACAGTAAAGAGACTCAATGTGTGTGTGTGTGTGTGTGTGTGTGTGTTTATTTACCTGAATTAGTTCTCTCAGAAAGTATTGTACGTTTTAAAACGACAAGGCGTTTATTTGGACTCGTTAGTTGCTGTCCAGGGAACGGGTCATACAAAGGTCTGAGGCTATGTCATAGTTATAGTCAACATTGCTGGGTTAATCATTTAATGACAATAACCAGAAAATTCACAAGATTGTACTTTTTTTTCAATGAAGCATTAAAGGTCAGATCTAGAACATTCGCAAGTTATTTACATCACTTTTCCTCAGGTATGTTTGTGCATTTGTCTGGTATGGAACATGACTCGCGAACTAACTGGAGCTTTTTGGGGGGATAAATACATCGACAATATAATAGGAAAGTACACCTACATAAATACTTCTGTCCCGGTATTGCAAAATAAACTATCACAAGGTGTATTCTACCTTTTGGCCTTGGTGAGTCACAACAGTGATGCCAAAGTATAAATATGTCATTGAGACCGTATAATGCAACAATAACTACTTACTCAATGAGCAATGAGTTACGGTTAGGGGTGTGGTTATGTGAATGATAGTCGATAAGTGGTTACATTACATCGTAACATAACATGTCCCAATAGTATTTTTTTCTTCATAATGCCCATAAAAAAAATCACACAACCAATCATACATGCTGTCGATATGAAAACAACAAGTGCTTTGTAAAGGGTAGAGCTTGACACTTAAGTGATATGTATCTACTGTTATCATCCTTAAGTTGTTATTTTTTGTCGGCCTTTGCCCAGGCGTGCATGGTATCATTGCTATGTTTGCATGAGTGCGACTTCTGATTCATGAGTCACTGGCTGTATATTTGTTATCACCTAATCCACCACAAATATGTTTTATTTTTGTAGTTCATCTGTTGATTTATATATATATTTTTCTCTGTCTCTGCCCCTTTTTACTTTCTTTCTACATGCTCTTAGTTCTCACCTCGGCAGTCCTTCCATCTTCACTCAATCTCTGATCCAGTTCTGTGTTTTATTCATTTAGGTGGACAGCCCACTGCCTGGTTGCTCGTGGTAACGCTCCGCCATGCCTTTCCCCTTTGGCAAGTCCCACAAGTCGCCGGCGGACATCGTCAAGAACCTTAAGGACAGCATGACGGTGCTTGAGAAGCATGACATTTCCGACAAAAAGGCAGAGAAGGTAGGGTCAATCCCGCACAAATTCACTTGTTCTTCATTCACCTCATCGCTCTTTTTGTGGGTGGTTGAAAATTGTTGCTTCCTGGCGCTTGAAATGATGTAATGTGTATATTTTTTTAGGCCACAGAGGAGGTGTCAAAAAGCCTGGTGGCCATGAAGGAGATCCTGTATGGGACGAATGAGAAGGAGCCCCAAACAGAAGCAGTGGCCCAGCTTGCCCAGGAGCTCTACAACAGCGGCCTGCTCAGCACCCTAATAGCAGACCTCCAGCTCATCGACTTTGAGGTGAGACGTTGAGCGGTGCATGTGTTTTTTTCGAAAAGGTGCACATCTGCCCTTTGGTGCTACGTGGGCAAACTCCCGTCTCCCTGCAATATGTTAGACCGGTGCTGTGAAATAACGGCTGCTGCAGGCTTCCCTGACTCACCCTATCACAGCGTGACTCATTGTGTTGTGCGATCACTCTCTTCCTCTTTTACCCTCTCTAATCTTCGCTGCCTGTAGAAAAAAAAGAAGCTGGTGAAGAATTGTAAATCACACACGCGTGCCACATAGAAATATAAAAATGATTCAACATTTTAGCTGTGCACACATTTGGTGCATGCTGAATTATTGTCAGGTTTGTATAAGGGCATTTGTTTTTTGTCATAAGACGACGTCTATCTTTTTCCCCTCTAAGCTGAAAGAGCTTGTTGACCTCCTGACTGCATTGTCAGTTTAGAAGTTTGTTGTATAAACCTTCTTGTTCATTGTATTCTCTTTCATGTTCTGCTCCATCATGCCTCTGTATTCATACTTTATCTGCTGCCTCCAGGGTAAGAAAGATGTGGCTCAAATCTTCAACAACATCCTGCGGCGTCAGATCGGCACCCGGACGCCCACGGTGGAGTACCTCTGCACCCAGCAGAACATCCTCTTCATGTTGCTGAAGGGGTAAGAAGAAGGCACACAGAGAGCAGTCATGCACCGCTTGATCTTTTAGACTTTTTGTTTGTTATGTTACGTTAACCCCTTATTGAAAAGAGCAGCTTCCGAACATAAAGGCAACTGTTTTCAAATGGTCTGATCGCTGTTTTAAGAATAATGAACACAAGGCACACATGTTTTTTTTTTGCCAATAAAGCAACATTTAGCGGTTTCTATCTAGCTTCCTGTGACATAAGTTATATTTACTGGTGGTAATCACCATGTGCTCCGTGAAGCATAACATATGTTGCCTTATCATGTCCAGGAATGTACAGAAGGCGATGCTCATTAAACTGAGAGACAATTGAGTAGAACGATTTCAACGTTTTTATGCCTCTGCGGACGGCTAAAGGCGTTGTGTGTTCGGGTTGTGCATCCGTACGTCTGTCCGCTGCATTCTGGCGAACGCCATCTCTCAAGAATGCTTCGAGGGAATTTCTTGAAAATTTGGCACAAACACCCACTTGGTCTCAGGTATGAACTGATTGGAATTTGCAGGTCAAAAATCCTCATATTTTGATAGAAAATAATACATTGTCTGATGTTGTTAATATGCGACATCTGCAACAAACAAGGGAACCATTGTCACTTGTTTTGTTGCAGGCTTTCAAAGCCAGTGAGAGGAATAAATAGAAACAGGTTGATGTTGCTCCTTTTTCAAACACATTTTAACTGAACATATTTACAAAATGAATCAATTTAATGCCCTAATTCGCACAACTGGTGATGTGTTATTTGGTATCAATAAATAAATGTGTAGTCTGCTCCTGAATGTCCTCTTCCCATGTTGTTGTTGTCGTGCAGGTATGAGTCTCCAGAGATCGCCCTAAACTGCGGTATCATGTTGAGGGAGTGCATCAGACATGAGCCGCTGGCCAAAATCACACTGTCGTCCGAGCAGTTTTATGACTTCTTCAGATACGTGGAGATGTCCACCTTCGACATTGCCTCAGACGCATTTGCCACTTTCAAAGTAAGTTGTCTCACTTGTTCGGCAAAAGCAACTCACTGATATGATATAGTGCAGGTGATTAGCGGAGATATTGTTTTCATCTCTTTTCCGCATCCCCGCCCCCTACCTCCTGGTTGGTGGTTGCAAATGTTATGATTTGTTGGCTGCATGCACGTACTGCTGCTGATATTGTGACTATAAGGACACATCGACACAAACAGATTTGGAGGTTGCGCTGTTATGAAGGGAAAGACGGCATTTATATGCAAAGTTATGCCATGATTTGGGTACCTGAATGCACCACTTTCAAATTTTCAAAACAGAAAATCACGGTGTGTCATGATGGCGTGTCAAAATGTCTTTAATGTTTCACAGAAATTAGTTTTAGATTAGATAAAGAATCTTTTTAAGTAATTTGATCATTTAAACCACAACCAGTAGGTAGCTGATTGTCCAGCAAACTACTGCTTTTAAACTCTGTGGACAAACTTCAACAACACAGTTTAATAAATACCACATCATTTACTCCTGATATTAAGGCTAAAATATATTTTTATTACAAAGCAATGTTTATTTCGTCCAATAAAGGATTTATTAACAGATACACCAGTCGTCCTTACGATTTTGAAAAGGATTATGTCTAGAAATATCACTAATAACAACCGGAACCAAAAAAATGTTTTGTGTACCTTTTGATGGGGAGTTTTCAGTTTTTTTATTTTAAGGATTATTTCCGCATGTGCTTTAGAGATTAGATAAATAGGACCAGGCTAACTGATAACCATTAAATCTGAATGTATTCTCTGATTTCAGGACCTCCTCACGAGACACAAGCTGCTGAGTGCAGAGTTCCTGGAGCAGCATTATGACAGAGTAAGTCCCCTCTCACCCGAAACCTCGCATTTGTACTCTGTAATGACTCTGCTGCTTTATTCCAATACCTACTAGTAGTTTAAAGCTTTTAGGCCCTTTAGCGGAATTCAAAGTGTGACATTCAGAGGTGGCCAAACTGAGACGCCGTTTTTAAACACTTTTTCTCTGTCTTAACCGCCTGGCACAGAAACCAATATTGTACACAATTTCTACCTGTTTGTTATACTGAATATTCAACCTGTAAATGTAAAGTTTAAATTTTACATTGTTAAATAAGATAATTCTTTATTAGTCCCGCAGTAGGTCAATTGCAGAATTACAGCAGCAAGAGACACGTAGTAAAATAAAACAAGTAATATAAATAAACAGTAATAAAAACAGTAAAGAATCTACAATAGCAGTATTTTATATATACAGACAGAATTAAAATGTATTTATATTGCACCAGTTAAAGTGATTGAAGTGTGATCTTTAAGTGGGCGCTTAGGCTATGAACAGAAAGGTGTTTCAACTTTACTTATTTACGCATAATGTAATATTTCAAGTGTGCACAAAGGCCATGCACACTGTATTAGAGTTTAAAAGTATTGAATTAATTTACATTAAATGTAAGAGCAGCAGAGACAGAAATGCACGCGTGAAAACTAAACGTTTCTATTTTTCCACGTCTGGCCCACAATCGGTCAAGTTGCTTTAAATGAACTAAACCGCATTCTGCCCCCCACCTTTATGTAAATGAGAGCTGGGTGTTTGGCATGCTGGCAGCCTCTTGGCTCAACAACATGAAGCCAGCCGTTCGGGACATAATATGCAGGCTGAGAACACAAAGTAGCCGTCAGTCTGCGAGGCCAAATCTTTCTCTGTCCGCTCATTGTGTTTTGATACGAGACAAAGATGCAATTGTGAGAACGTTTAGATGACTCTTCCTCTCTCGCGCCGACCACTTCTATCTCATTGTGTCTCTCTCTCACTCACGTTCTCTTCCTTTCTCTCTAGTTCTTCATTGAATATGAGAAGTTACTCCACTCAGAAAACTACGTGACTAAAAGGCAGTCCCTCAAGGTAAGGACCGGTAAACAGGCCTCATGTAGTGGTGTCAGAGAGCTATTTACAGACTCATCTGGTCCGTGTTTGGTTTCTCTAAAGCCTTCCGCCTCCATCACCTCGTCTTGACTGCCATCTAGTGGTGGGACCGCTTCACATGTTTTACTTCTCTGACGAATCTGGTGTTTTTACCATTTAGCGCCTACTTTCATCTTAATCTGAATAACATTCATGTTATGATGAATGTACATTCACCCTCTCAATTGATTGATTTGTGAGCTAACACTACTAATGTTTGTACATGAAGGATTGAAACTGGCCAATGTTTTACGTTGTAATCATTTAAGTAGGCAAAGTAAGTTACAGACTACATTTGCAACTGTCAATAAATGAAAAGTGTATGTATTCAAATGAATGTATTTCTGTGTGTCGCTCTAGTTGCTGGGGGAGTTGCTTCTCGACCGGCACAACTTCTCCATAATGACGAAATACATCAGCAGGCCGGAGAACCTGAAATTAATGATGAACCTGCTCCGGGACAAGAGCCGCAACATCCAGTTTGAGGCGTTCCATGTTTTCAAGGTAAAGGCGAAATCACAGTTTTGACCATGTCAGATGTACACACACACACACACACACCATGTGCTCGTATTGACATCCTCTTCCTCACCGGCCAGGTGTTCGTGGCCAACCCCAACAAGACGCAGCCCATCCTGGACATCCTGCTGAAGAACCAAACCAAGCTCATCGAGTTCCTCAGCAAGTTCCAGAACGACAGAACGGAGGACGAACAGTTCAACGATGAAAAGACTTACCTGGTCAAACAGATCCGGGACCTCAAGAGGCCTGTCCCCCAGGAGGCCTGAGGAAGGGGGTGGGGGGGGAGGAGCCAGCAGGACCAGGACCGTGTCTGGACAACATCCTTAACGGACCCATCAGCAGCTGCTGTTCTGGTTTCTGAACAAAAATCAAAGAAACAAATGGAAAAACCAACGCACCCACATCAACTCGTCAGGAAGTCGCCAGCTCCTCAGTGAACATTTAATTACTTTATTTTTTATTTTGTAGTCTTTATTTTTCCTTCAAAAACTAAAAAAAAAAATACGAGAAAATAATAGATGCTGCTGCTTTTCTTGCACATTTGAGACATGTTAGGTATATTATAATGACGCGACAGAAAATAAAGTAAGGCAGACTTCCTGATAGACACACACACACACAAGACAAAACTAGACACACACATGTATCACATAAAGGAACACACACACACACACACACACACACACACACACACACACACACACACACACACACACACACACACACACACTGCAAAAGTATCATCTAAAACCTTGTGAAAGAATCGGTACGAGCACGTTGAACATTGGTGTGTTGGTTGCATGCCTTGAAATGTGACAGATCCACGTTGGTACCGGGCGGCGGCTCGGTTCAGTGCCACAGACTCGGGGAAATTGCACGCGCATCGCAAGCGACCGCTACAGTTCGTATCAACGCCTTCATCCAATAAAAACAACGGTGGGTTATTTTAGCGATTTCGTGGGGGACGAAGCTCTCGGATGCCATCACTTGGAACCGTTTACCTCCCGTGTGCTTTGTTTTTACGACACGTGAAGCACACGAGGAACCGGGGGAGGGATGAAAAGAATGAATCTTGGTTAAAAAAAAGCCCTGAGAGTGCGGCCTCTTTATTGTTGTTTTTTGGGGTACATGTACATAATGCCTTTTTATTTTAATTTGTTTTGCTTTGTAGATTTTTTTTTTGTTTAACCTTGACATATGAATATATATTATATATATATTACTTTAAACATCACGTTTTTGGTTAATTGTAATCCAATTACTTTCTAAACCATAAAAGAAACGACAAACAAGTTTAAGTGACATTGTTTTTTGTTTTTTTTTGCATTTCATTTTTACTGCTGAAATGGTTGCTGTTGGGTTTCTTTGTACATAACTTAAAGGGCCAGCTCACGTTTTAGCTAACCTCTAGGATATTAACAATTTGTACAGCGGAGGAATGTCATTGGTGTTAGCTCCGGGTCTGTTAATCCTCTTTTTATTCTCATCGACATTTCGAGTATCTCTCTGAAGATGTGCTGAAACATTAAAGCCCGTGTGTTTGTGCCGAGCGACCGCCATCGCCAAACTGGAGCCCCACCTTCCTCAATTTCATTAAATAGTCCCCCCCTTCATCCTCATCACTCTGCTAGTGTGCTGTGTGGCCCCACAGTGAGTGTGATTCAGGGGTGAGCTCATCAGGACATTCTCACCCGCCCTCCCTCCTCATGTTTGAGCCTTTTTCTCTTCAGAGGGTTTATAATTCCAGTACAATTGTGAGTGTAAAGCATTGTGGGTAGCGGAGTACTTTGGGCATGTTTGGATTGTCCTCGCGGTGCGCAGCCAAAACTGATGACGCCACCAGATCAGTTGATTTACACGCGACCCAAACACATTAAAGTTATACACCGACAGTTCTTTCATTCGCATCCAACCTGCATGTTCCTCACTGGCTGTGCATGATGCTGTACTAAAGATGTTGTACTGGAATTGTGTTTTTTTTTTTTTTTTTTTTTTCTCCAAGTATTTAACAACGTTGAAATGCCAAATTGAACTATTATTGGCTGTGTGGCTGTATGCTGACTGACTCCAGGTGCAGCACAGAGCGCGTGGGCGCTTTCAGACGTGTCAAAGGCCCGGGCCCTACAATCGAAATAAAGAAGAAAAGAACAAAAAAAAACATTTGGAATAAAACAATGCTGTGGTAATTTTTGTTTTTTTCCTGCACAGAAATGACAACAAAGCCGTCAAATGGGTGTTAACATTTAAATGTGTGCGTCTGCTTGGTGGAAGAAGTATTCAAACATGTTTGCTAAATCCAAAATACTATATAGTATAGTATTATCAACACAATGTAAAAAAACACTGGTGCAGATTGTTTTCCTCATATTTATGACATGGATTAGTGTCATTTTGAGCTACTGTAATTAAGGATATTTTATAAAAAATACAATGATAAATGATCAAAAAATAATCCTAATATCCCTGAGTTTGGTCTCCACCGACTCTGCTTTCATCGCCTATGGATCTATAGCAGCAGCTATTCTGCTGGTTGTTGCTGGGCACGTGCTGCCCAGTGGTTTTACATTTATTTATTTATTTTTATATCCAGCTTCCTGTTGGCCCGAAACCACCTATGAGAGCGGTGAGAGTGAACCAAAACAGTAAAGGTTGTGGGCGTGTCAGCTCCGCCCAGATAATTACCACTAATGAGTGACCTGCTCACATTTTATACATTGCTATTAAAAAAACAATAGCGATCATAGCCGCGTTAAGAGCTTGATCATTTCATATCAGAATATAACAAAGTGAACAATAGTTGACCTTGTAATGCAGCCTTATAGGAGGAAGAGGAAGTTGTGTTATGAGGCTGCAATAACTTTGTTATTAAGCCAATTTGCATGCGCACTGATACAATAGTGCGTTTTTGTGAATCGAGTCTAAACAGAAAGCACCGCACTAGTCCTTTAAGGGCAAATATTTAAAAAATAAATAAAAAAAGAATTACCCAAAACAGCACACTTCCGGTAGAACAAGACAAATCAGAGAGGGGCGCAACGGTGAGAAGAGGACGTTCCCGTCGACGAGGTGAGGGGCTTTATTGTTGCAGGAAAGGTAACACAGACGAAGCGCGAGGACACCTGCAGACAGACAGGACACACACAGACAGACAGACACACACACACACACACACACACACACACACACACACACACACACACACACACACACACACACACACACACACACACACACACACACCGAGAGACATGGTGAAGATCAGCTTCCAGTCGGTCGCGGGACAGAAAGTGGAGAAGGAGAATGATGGCGACAAGACGGAGATCCTCATCCCTCATCCGATGGTGAGTATAACGCGTCACTTATTTTTATTTATTTATCATTATAATACATAATATGTGTCGTAGTCGTCTTGATGTGATACGTATGTAATGTGCCCGGACTCTCTCCTCCCTGGTGTTGTTGGTCTGCGGGTCAGCGTGCACCTGCACAGTCTGAACAGCAGGGGATTTTTCTTCTTCTTCTTCTTTTTTGTATTTTTTTTGACAGCATTCATCGCCATTTGGTTTTTGGAAACAAAGACATGCCCATTGCTGCCTGCGTTGCTTCCTCCTGCGACACTATGGCTTGACGCAAGTTATTAATAACGTGCAAAAAAAAAAAATGCATGCTCTTTATCTCGAGGGTGCACAGATGAATGCAAGCAAAACAAAAGCAATTTAACAATATAAAGGATTTGGGTTGGCTTTTGCGTCATAGCTGACATAGATGCATTTCCTCCCATGCATAAATAAACAACTCCCCCAGCTTAAAAAAAAGAGAAGATAGAATGCAAGAAATGTATGAGATTTTGGCTGACAAAATGGCAGATGGGTTGCAGCGCATGCAAGATTGTTTTTTTACTGCTCTAAAGGAGGCAGAGCTCAACTTTGCTGTAGCAGCATCCCTTACAAAGACACACGTAGGACCCCGGAAGATGTGATGTCGACAGGACGTCATGCATGTGCCGTGAATATGTGCCAAAGCACAGAGCTGCAGTGGCTCTATGTGACTTTGAAACCTGATCAAAGGTATCGAGCAGGAGGCTCGGGCCCTCGTGGTGTGTCACGCTCTCGGCTGGCGTGAAAGAGCCTCTGTGTTCTCCCCTGTGGCGGCGTGGGAGAACACAGAGTCTAGAAGTGTGTGTGTGTGTGTGTGTGTGTGTGTTCGCACGTGCACAGTTGTCGATTTGTCCTCATGCACCCTCTTGTTCCCACAGAGAACAGCGTGCCGGACTGAAACGAGTAACAGGAACGACGTGTTCTGCAGACACCGTGAAACAAAGGCACAGATTTCTATCTTTCTTGTGTCATCTCCTTTTTCTTTTTCTTTAAGTGATGGAACATGTTCGCACAGGATTGTCATTACTTTCCTACCGTTTTCCCGTGCACACAATTATTTTCCTCCCCTCTCCCTTGTCACATCTCCAAGAATAGCAACCATTGTTGTTTCTAAAGCCGCCACGAGCAATTCGGCAGCGCAGCTCCGCTCTGGTGATCATTGTTTTTGTAAGACGCGCAGTGAGTGGCTACTATGTGTGTGTAGTGCCACCCTGCCAACAGATGGGCTGCGAGACTGGAGGCGTCTGGGAAGATTACTCACCATCTCTCAGTCAAGTTTTCATTTCCATCAGCTCCGTCATCCCTTCCTCCGGCCGGTGCTCAGCGCTGCTAATTCCCGCTTTTGAAAATGCGCCGTTAATGTGAGCTTCTGTTTGAGCGCTTCGTTAATTTGGGTCATATTTCAGCCGCTCGTCAGATGAGAAAGCTGCATGTTGCATTGAAGCTTCTCTGTTAGGATTTTTGAAGTATTAATATCGGTGTTTGTGTGTGTTTTCCAGGATGAGGATGAGCTGGTCCTGCCGCTGCGGCCCAGAAAGTCTGCCCTCAATGGGCTGTGCTGCCTGACGTTCGGCCTGGTTGTGTTCATGGCCGGTCTGGTCCTCGCCTCCATTTATGTCTACCGCTACTACTTTATACCTCATGTGAGACCCGATTACATCTTCTGTGTGTTGTACGTGTCTCAGAAGGGCCCTCGCACCAAAACACTGTATTCATGAAGGAAATGATGCCCCTTTTGGGGTTTTATAACCTGCCCCGATAGATGGGTTGTAACACAGAAACATCTGGGGAGTCATTGGAAACTGTATAGGGAAAAGAATACATGGCATGTGATTGGATGAAACATCTATCAAACAAACTCAAACATATTTTTTTCATCGAGTAAAAAACCCTTCTGTGCCATTCTTCGCTCTTCTTTCAGATGAAGAAACACTCTTGAGTTCTGATATAAGCGATGCTATTGCAGCATCTAAGTTCTTTAGGAGCTGCCATTTTTGTTTTTGTCAATTTCTGGCAAAAACGTTCACTTCATCTTGAGGTTTGAACTGATTAGAATTTAGTTGTCAAAGGTTCTTGTGACCTTAAAATACATGTGTTTTTTGGGGGAGGGGGGGTGCCACAACTCAAGATTTCTGCTAATTGTAAAAAATGTCACACTGACACTGTCTCTGAAAGGAGAAAATGACAACGTGACATTTTGGACAGACATGGACGTAAACTGCAACTGCAACACACCTAAATGTATCTCATTTAAGCCCCTGCTGCAAAAGGAGGATATTCTTTCCGAGGGCTCCAGCCGGTGTTTGTTGATTCAGAAGCTAATTTGTGTTTTTGTGTGCAGCTCCCAGAGGAGAACCTGTTCCACTGCAGGGTTCTCTACGAGGACTCTGCGTACGCTCCGCTGCGCGGGCGCCAGGAGCTGGAGGAGAACGTCGGCATCTACTTGGGCGACAACTACGAGAAGATCACGGTGCCCGTGCCCCACTTTGGAGGCAGCGACCCCGCCGACATAATCCATGACTTCCACAGAGTGAGGACACACACACACAGAGTCACACTTGCATAGAGAACAAACAAAGTACACAGTTAAATCTTTACGGCAAGAGACTGAAAGCAAATACATAAAAAAAATAAGCGGCCTATAAAAATAAAATAAAATGTTCACCAAGGACAGTCTACAACCATGCTAACGGCTCCTGGAGGCCATACTAAGGCACCGCTGGGGTTTTGTTAACATCGGCAATACTAACATGCTCTCAAATTCATATTTTGTTCTGATGATGGCGCTGAGATGAAAACGCAGTGGATCCCCAAAGTCAGTAGGATTCCTCCTCTGGGGACCATGAATGTGCATTAAAAAGTGTAATGGCTGCAATCAGTTCAATATTTGTTGGGGACCCAAATTACATTTTACAACATTATAGTTGCCAACATATAACAAAAAAAATAAAAGAAACACCTACCGTAAAAGTCGGGTTACAAGCCGCTCCTACCTCCGGTCAGTGTCCCGCTGTAGCAAGCTAGGAGCAGCGCTAGCTAGTGCTGCTACTAGCTCCCCGCTCCTGCTGCTAGCTCCCCGCTGCTGCTGCTACAGTCCGAGTCCTCCCTCTGGGAGCTAGCGGAGAGCTAGCGGAAGTTAGCGCGGAACTAGCATGAGCGCCAGCTGGCTACAGCGGGGTGAAAATGGGGACAATGACCGAAGGTAGTAGCGGCGAATAACCCGACTTTTACGGTCAGCATTTCAAATGTTGTCTTTGATAAAACTGTTTTATTTTTCCAGGGACTCACAGCCTACCATGACATCGCTCTGGACAAGTGCTACGTTATCGAGCTCAACACCACCATTGTGATGCCGCCACGCAACCTTTTGGAGCTCCTTATCAACGTGAAGGTAACACAACTGCAATCTTAGACTTAACCTAACTCGACTTGACATCTTCATGAGCACCGTTTTCTCTCGAATATCTAGAAAGGAATGGTTTTCCTTGTCGCCTCCGCTGTTCCCCAATGCCACAAACCTTGTACCTCTGTCTCTTGCAGAAGGGAACATACCTGCCTCAGACCTACATCATCCACGAAGAGATGGTGGTGACCGGCAGGGTGCACAACATGCGTCAGCTGGGACCCTTCATCTACCGCCTGTGCAACGGGAAGGACACGTACCGCCTGAACCGCCGCGTCACCCGCAGACGTGAGTTGGGGTTTATCTGAACGGATTGAAGGGGACTGTTTGTTTGTCTCGTGATCAGATCCAGTCCCATCACCCACCCCCCATTTCTCCGTGTCTCCCCCTCCCAGGCATCAACAAGCGCGAGGCGAAGGACTGCCACCACATCCGTCACTTCGAGAACACGTTCGTGGTGGAGACCGTCATCTGCGATGAAGAGTGAACGCGGCGGTCCGACCCGCTCAAAGTCACATCTCCAGTCACCGCCACTGTAGCATCCTCCTCTCGGTCTCAGTTACACTTAACTTGTGATTTTGGTTTGATGCTGTAAAATATATTTTTGCCTGCCTATTTTATTTGTTTCGTTCTTTCTAATTTCCCCTTGACGTGTGACGCAATACTAAAACCGTTGGTTCTAGCACAGGATTTTCCATGTAGCAATGATTTATAATTTCACCACCGTCTCCTCTTCCTCTGTGAGACGGGTACCGCCCTCGGGGGAGACGACCGTCTCCACGTGTCGCCATGGAGACTGCTCTTTTGTTTTTTTGTTTTCTCGGAGGTGTCTCCAGCGATCATCGGTGCGAAGCATGACGCCCCGCTTCTTCTGAGCAAAACATCGTCCGTGGATTTAAATCATTCCTCCGGTTCTCTGTAACGCTAACGTGTAACTGCCGATGACTAGTTGCTTGCTTGCATCTCTTGCCTGGCTCCTGCTTCCTTGCTCCCTTGCTCCCTTTTCTGCTTTTTATTTCCTAGAAGGTTGCATTAGGCATTAGGTCTGCGTTCACCTTTGTGGTTGTTGTTGTTGTAAAGTATTCCATCTTAATTAAAACAGAACTTTATTTTGATTGTGCTTTTCATCAATGCCTTTGTGACTCATTTTATTAAATTGTTTTAATTAATGCGTTTGTTTTCCCTTGCATGTGTTTTATCTATAAGAGAAAAACAGCTCTGTTAGAATGTTTTGTAAACCAACGCTTAAAGCCTTAGTCTGGAGTCAGAGACTGGACTAAAGTCAATACTACTGAGAGGGAACATGTTCTCTGCTATGTTACTCAAACAATATCATCTTTGATCTGTATATTTTGTCTGCCAATTAAATCAGTCTGTGAATAAAGTAGTGACATTAACTCGGTGTCTGTTGATGCTTCGTTAACTTTCAGACTCCCACACCTTTTGGCATCGTGACATCATGATGCTGCAGCCAGAACTAAATCATTTCACTTCTTTGTATTATTGTTTTTTTTTAAAGCAGCAATTTGTTGTCAGATGCGAGATAATGTCATTGTTTGTTTTCTTATATATAATTTACAGGAGTGAGTTTTATATGCAGAATATTACCTCCATCACCGAACTGAGGAAGGTGCAGTTCAAAAAGTGTGAATTAAGATTATTTTGTTCAAGAATTAACTTTTCACACTTACACCATTTAATTCAAACAACTCATGTGTTTTTACCCAAATTATGAAAACATGCAGTATTTTTAGATTCTCTTCTGTATTAAACCATGCAGAAGGTTTAAAAGGCCAGATCCTGAGATACATTTTTCTGGCCGTTACAACAAATGATTGAGCCGTGATTTAAAAAAAAGAAAGAAATTCATCTGAATTTCACAGCTTGTTCTTGTATTCAGACAACACATCATGCCTCCTTCTGATCCCTCTGCTTATTTATGATTCTGATGCTGATTATAGCTTTTATCATCATTGCGTATTGCATCGAGTCGCTAATTCGACTTCTTCTAACGTCTCCATCCTCATCTAGCTCACAGCCATCTGCTACACATCGGAAGTGATTCAGATCTTTTTTCTTCCTCTTGATGTCTACGCTGTGGCCTCATTTGACAGCGCAGTGTGTAATATTAGATTAATGTCAGAGATGATATCCTGTGCGGACTACTTTGCCGATCCTTAAATGACTAATTGCTTTTGCAACGATTACTTTTGGATCATTTCAGATCTGCACACATGAGGTCATCTAGATCCCTGCAGTCTGCTGCAGGCTCACACGGAGGCCCTTCCATCTGGCGAGGCTTCGGACTCCGGAGCTGCCGGCTCTGTGGCGAGAAGACGAAAGGCCTCGGATCAAATTATTTATAACATAGGAGAGTCAAACTGTGGTAATACATGACCCAGTGGAGATACCATGAGCAAGAGCATGAGATATGTCCTATTCTTCTCATCCGAGTTTAGTTAGTTTAGTCCTAAAGAGCAGTCAGCTATGTCGTCAACTCTCAGCTTTTGCTATAAGAACACAAAACACTGAGAGAGGCAGTGAGTGTTTCTTGGAGTTAGGTTTGTGTGTGAGTCTGTGTGTGTGAGAGACAGTCCTTCTCACGGATGCAACGCATTGCTTAAGAGGAAAAAGTGGAGAAAAAAGCTCCTGTAACTCAACCACTCTGAAAAAAGCCATTACAAGGCAGAGAGCTCTAGTTACGTCACCAAGCTGATGCTCTATTTTGCTGAGCAGTTATATATGGCACACACACACACACACACACACACACGCTTCATGGACTATATAGGGAGGTGGTGAGCGGTGGAGATCCACCTGACACATTTATTCTTTCACATTTATATTAAAGTATCCTGATTCGGTGAAGATGCTTTTCTCCCCGAGCCGCTGTCTCATCCTTCTACTCCTCTTCAACTCAGCTGATGCCGGTGAGTTGATGAATGCTCCGTTGAAAAATCTAAGCAATTCCCAGACATTATGGATTTGCTATAAGGTTTTTTGAAGACTTGAAATATTTTTAGCCGGAAGACAAAAGGGAACAGACGCTGCCGGTGGCAGACGATCCCTTTTGGAGGCTGACGTTAGATGTCGGTCCTGAAATAGATCAGAGATTTTGTCGAGTTTAAAGTGTTTTTTTTGCCAAGTGTCACAACATAAACTATTTCTATCAATCAACCGGATGATGGAGCCTTTTGAGAGGAGGTTCTCCGCTCTGGAGGCCAGCAGGTCACTAATAATAAACTGTATTTATAAAGCATTAGAAATGTCTGACAAATAATGATAATAATAATGTAAAAAAAGTTTTAAAGTAATACAACACTGAGCAAAGAAGCAACAACCCCCATCGCACAGGACTGGGAACTATTTACACGACTGTGCACAAGTGTCCTTCTCTCTATTCCCTACATCTGTCTGTCTTTCTTTTTTTTAAACCTTAATGCCAGGACGGATTCTGGGGAAGATCAAGGAGCGAGTGCGTAATCTCCTGCTGCAGAAAGCCAAGCAGCCTCTTCAGCATGTGAAGGAGGGCCGGATCCACCAGCGGCTGGATCACTTCAACCGACTGGAGCTCAGCACCTTCCCTCAGGTAGAGAGAGAGAGAGAGAGAGAGAGAGAAAGAGAGAGAGAGAGAGAGAGATCGGCAAGGCCAAGCTTAAACTGGAGATCCGTATCTCTGTAAATTACTTTAAACTTAGACGGTAAAGAAGGAAGTGGTCACTGCTCGCTGCAGCTGCTTCAATCAACTAGTAAACTGATGATCACGGTCATGTCATTGTGTTGGATGCTGCTATTTGACCATTTCTTGGCTTGCAAAAATAGGTTGTAATCTCAATGTTAAGGTTATAAAAATATCAAAATACAGGCCTGACATTTTGACACTTGATAAAATAACATTTACACAAGTTTCTCTGATCTCATAACCTATATGAAGTCAGTATTGGATTCAAAGCATCAGAGCCTTCAGAACCTTGCCTTCTCATGCTATTTCTGAGGATTGTTCAATTTTTTCCAATGCAAAAAGATGAGCAAACAGCTTCCTGGTCATCTTAAATCCATCTCATCCCTCACTGAACTGTGCTGCTTCCATGTTGCTCTAAATCTGCTCTGACGCAGCAGTGAGTGAGCTCAACAGCTTGCATTGAGCTCTCACTTTCATTTGTGGCTGCCAATGTGCAAATGTGGGATTACTTACACAAAGCAATGCTGCTGGTTCGGGTGAACCTGAATAAAACATTTCTTTCTTTCTCCCCAGAGGTTCTTCGTGAACGAGGCGTACTGGCGGCGTCCTGGCGGTCCGGTGTTCCTCTTCATCGGAGGGGAAGGGCCCATCTTTGAGTTTGACGTCCTGGCAGGTGATCCTGCTCTCACCTGTCTGTCACACGCATCCAGATCCAACGGATTAAAACACACACCTCGCAGATTCAGAAATGAAAGTGGAAACAGGGAGTGAGGCTTCATGTTGTAATGCAACACTTGTTTGCTTTGCTTCATCTTGTCCTGCCCAATTTCAATATTCACAATCTTTACTCTCTTTCTGCTGAGAATAGTCTCATTCTTCTCCCTGATCGTCTAGCCTGGAGTATACAAAGTATATGTCTAAGAAAATGGAATCATGTCTAAACTCTCATCAAATGTATACACTCTCTCTGTTGTTGTACATCACACACACACACACACACACACACACACACACACACACACACACACACACACACACACACACACACACACCTTCTTGACACCATTGAATTCCCTCAAACTGTCAGAACCAGAAGTAGAACCAGAACCAGAAGTAGAACCAGAACCAGAAGTAGAACTAGAACCAGAATTAGAACCAGAATTAGAACCAGAACCAGAATTAGAACCAGAACCAGAAGTAGAACTAGAACTAGAAGTAGAACCGGACCAAAACCAGAACCAGACCTAGAAGTAGAAGCAGATCTAGAAGTAGAACTATAATAGAAGTAGAACTATAATATAAGTAGAACCAGAAGTAGAACCAGAAGTAGAAGTAAAACTATAATAGAAGTAGAACCAGAACTAGAAGTAGAACCAGAACTAGAAGTAGAACTATAATAGAAGTAGAACCAGAAGTAGAAGTAAAAGCAGAAGTAGAACTATAATAGAAGTAGAACCAGAAATAGAAGTAGAACCAGAACCAGAACTTGAAGTAGAACCAGAACTAGAAGTAGAACTAGAATCGAAGTAGAACCAGAAGTAGAACCAGAAGTAGAAGTAAAAGCAGAAGTAGAACTAGAACCAGAACCAGAACCAGAAGTAGAACCAGGAGTAGAAGTAAAAGCAGAAGTAGAACTAGAGCCAGAACCAGAAGTAGAACCAGAAGTAGAAGTAAAAGCAGAAGTATAACCAGAACCAGAAGTAGGAGTATAACCAGAAGTAGAACTAGAACTAGAAGTAGAACCGGACCAAAACCAGAACCAGAACTAGAAGTAGAAGCAGAACTAGAAGTAGAACTATAATAGAAGTAGAACCAGAAGTAGAAGTAAAAGCAGAAGTAGAACTATAATAGAAGTAGAACCAGAAGTAGAAGTAGAACCAGAACCAGAACTTGAAGTAGAACCAGAACTAGAAGTAGAACTAGAATCGAAGTATAACCAGAACCAGAAGTAGGAGTATAACCAGAACCAGAAGTAGAACCAGAAGTAGAACCAGAAGTTGAACCAGAACCATAGCAAAAGAGAACATGTTTTGGATGTAATGTTGCATTTCTTGTTTTAAAAAACAAAACGATGCTCCAGGTCACCATGCCGACATGGCCGAGGAGCACGGGGCGCTGCTGTTGGCTCTGGAGCATCGTTTCTATGGCGATAGCATCAACCCCGACGGCCTCAAAACGGAGAACCTGTCGGACCTGAGCAGCCAGCAGGCGTTAGTGTCGACTCCCTGCCAGCTCGTGTGTGTGTGTGTGTGTGTGTGTGTGTGTGTGTGTGTACATGTGCATGCATGCTTGTAAATGTGTGTCCTTCACCTCACTGCCTCAATACATAATGCATGTGCATGTGTGTGTCTCCTCTCCTTTATGTTTATGTGTGTGTGTGTGTGTGTGTGTGTGTGTGTGTGTGTGTGTGTGTGTGTGTGTGTGTGTGTGTGTGTGTGTGTGTGTGTTGCATCAGAGGTTTCCCGGTATATTGGAGCCCCACGTCACGGCCACCAGCACCTTCATGTCTGAGCATGTCTCTATGATTTGTGTGTCAGGTGGAAGACTAAAGCGTTGTTGTGTGTGTGTGTGTGTGTGTGTGTGTGTGTGTGTGTGTGTGTGTGTGTGTGTTGTTGTTGTTTTTTTTGGTCCAGGCTTGCTGACTTGGCTGTTTTCCACCAGCACATCAGCCAAAGCTTCAATCTGAGCCGCAGCAACACCTGGATCAGCTTCGGAGGCTCGTACTCCGGGGCCCTGTCCGCCTGGTTCAGAGGGAAGGTGCATGCGGCGTTTCACAAGCACAATGAGCCATACGGCTATTTCAGCGTTGAACTCTGAGACCATTCATAACTTAAACCGTTCTAAAGCTTTCTCATTGTCAACAAATCCCACGAAAAGATGGAAATTGTCTCTTGACCCTTTTGGACTTTCCTCCTCTGTCTGTGGCTCTTTCCGTCCGTCGCCATCTTGTTTTTTTTGCCTGTTGCCATCTTGGTTTCTATCTGTCGACATCTTGGTTTCTATCCGTCGCCATCTTGGTTTCTGTCTGTCCCCATCTTGGTTTCTGTCCGTCCCCATCTTGGTTTCTATCTGTCGCCATCTTGGTTTCTATCTGTCGCCATCTTGGTTTCTGTCCGTCGCCATCTTGGTTTCTGTCCGTCCCCATCTTGGTTTCTATCTGTCGCCATCTTGGTTTCTATCTGTCCCCATCTTGGTTTTTGTCCGTCCCCATCTTCGTTTCTATTTGTCGCCATCTTGGTTTCTGTCGTCGCCATCTTGGTTTCTGTCCGTCCCCATCTTGGTTTCTGTCCGTCCCCATCTTGGTTTCTATCCATCGCCATCTTGGTTTCTGTCTGTCGCCATCTTGGTTTCTGTCCGTCCCCATCTTGGTTTCTATCTGTCCCCATCTTGGTTTCTATCTGTCGCCATCTTGGTTTCTATCTGTCCCCATCTTGGTTTCTATCTGTCGCCATCTTGGTTTCTATCTGTCCCATCTTGGTTCTGTTTGTTGCCATCTTGGTTTCTATCTGTCGCCATCTTGGCTTCTATTCGTCGCCATCTTGCTTTTTTGCCTGCTACCATCTTGGTTTCTGTCCGTCCCCATCTTGGTTTCTATCTGTCCCCATCTTGGTTTCTATCTGTCCCCATCTTGGTTTCTATCTGTCGCCATCTTGGTTTCTATCTGTCGCCATCTTGGTTTCTGTCCGTCCCCATCTTGAAGGTTTTTATCTTCTCATGTGATTTGTTGACAATAACAACATATATAATAATATATAATGGTCTTAGAACCCAACTATATGTGTAGATGCATTTTCTTTTCAACATACAGATAACAGACAACGCACACACGTTATACAAATGAAACAATTTACATATTAGTTCACGTTTAGCTCTTGTTTCACCTTTTTCTGTGTTCCTCTTTCACCCGACTGCAGTTTCCTCAGCTGGTGTACGGGGCCGTGGCCTCGTCTGCTCCGGTCAGGGCGCAGCTGGACTTCTCTGCTTACAGCAATGTAAACTGGCACAAACCATGGTCACCATTAATATTTAATATTAGCATATTATCGGCGCATACTGGGGTCATGAGTCCCAATGCCTCTCTCTGCAACTTAACCTTGGAAACGCAATTCTTTTGACAAGCTTCAAGAAAAATATGTTAAGTAAATTACCAAAACAAAGAAAAGGTCACAAGTATAGCGTCCCCCACAGGCGTAGATTAAATCACATTATTTATGTGTGAAATCATCAAACCCCCCACACACATTACCCAGAAATGTTATCAAGGACGTGACCTTTAAATACTCGATTTTACCGCCGGCCTTCAATTATTACACATTATTACACGTGCATATAACTGCTATATCCGTCACTAATTAGCCTCGTGATGCTAATCCTCTCGCCTCCTCTCGTCTCCTCTCGCCTCCTCACACTTCCTCTCACCTCCTCTCTCACACCTCCTCTCACTTTGTCTCGCCTCCTCTCGCCTCCTCACACCTCCTCTCTCACTTCCTCTCACCACCTCATTCCTCCTCTCGCCTCCTCTCGCCTCCTTTCACCTCCTCTCGCCTCCTCTAGGCTCCTCTCCCCTCTCCTCCCCTCCCCTCGCCTCCTCTCACCTCCTCTCACTTCATCTTTCCTCCTCTCACATCCTCTTGCCTCCCCTCACCTCCTTTGCCTCTTCTCACCTCCTCTCACTTCTTCTTTCCTCCTCTCATCTCCTCTCACCTCCTCTCACTTCGTCTTTTTCTCCTCTCACCTCCTTTCACTTCGTCTCACCTCTTCTCACCTCCTCTCACCTCCTCTCACTTCGTCTCGCCTCGTCTCGCCTCCTCTCGCCTCCTCTCACTTCGTCTAGCCTCCTCTCACCTCCTCTTGCCTCCTCTGACCTCTTCTGACCTCCTCTCGCCTCCTTTCACCTCCTCTCGTCTCCTCTCGCCTCCTTTCGCCTCCTCTCACCTCCTCTCGCCTCCTCTCTCCTCCTCTCACCTCCTCTCGCCTCCTCTCCCCTCCTCTCACCTCCTCTCGCCTCCTCTCGCCTCCTCTCACCTCTGTGATTTCTTGTTTCAGGCGGTCGGCTTGAGCCTCATGAACGAAGCAGTCGGCGGCTCCTTGAAGGTGTGAAGGCCGCTCCCCGTCTGTGCGTCCCATGACAGGCTTCACGTGTCCGTCTGTCTCACCTGTTGAATTCCCTCTCCTCCTCTCCTGCTCTCCTCCTCATCCTCTCCTCCTCTCCTCCTCTCTTCCTCTCCTCCTCCTCCTCTCCTCCTGCAGTGTCTGGCTGCTGTGCGAGAAGCCTTCGCTGCTGTGGAAGCCGTGATGGGCGTGAATGCCAGCCGCGTGGCCGAGGACTTTGGATGCTGTCAGACCCCCAAAGGTCTTGATGATCAGGTGACGCTTCAGGGGGAACATTGGAGGCTGCTGGGGCAACAAAGAAGCCTTTCTGTGGCTTCTTGTTTTGGGCATTTTTGTACATTTTTACCACTATTTTAGAGGTTTAGTGAACTCTCAATACTTTGACGGTCAACATGTGACCACTAAACTTTAAGTTTAAGTTTAACTTTAAGTTGGACAAAGCATACCTGTATCCAACCTCTAAGTCGCTGGTTCCCAACATGTACGCCCTATTAAATGCATTTAAGTCAAAACTTTGTTGAAACTCTAAATACAAAAAACTAAAACATATACACAAAATATCTTGTTTCGACCAGTATCATTACTTTGAGCTCTCTTATCTAAAAACTTTACTTTTGGCTAATTATTTAAACCGTTTATGTATTTGCTATTTAAACCATTTATCTCTTTTTAGTTCAGCAAATATTTATTGTATTTATAACTTTTTTAATGATTTTTGTTTGTGCTTATTCAGCCATTTATCATTACATTTTGGTGTTTACAGTATAACCATTACTATTTACACGATTAACCTTTAGTAATACTATTTTAACTGTACTTGTATCAAAACACTAAACAAGTGAACCTTTATATTTTAAATCAAACTGTAATTTTGAATCTATTGAAATTAATTGAGCTACTCCACATCATCATATTTGACTTTTTATTCATTTTTTCAACTCAGATGCAGAACAAAATGCTTCTGAGAGGAAAATAAATATTTGACTCTCCACCTCTCAGATCGAGCTGATGCAAAACCTGGCCGACATCGTCATGGGAACGGTGCAATACAATGAAGAGGGGGTGCTCATGTCCATCGATGAGCTCTGCGGCGTGATGACCAACAAGAGCGAGGCCTACGAGGACGAGGTGGAGGCGTACAACCGCCTCGCTCAACTTGCACAGGTATGGAGAACACAAGGGTGAACCCTTTAATCTTTTAATGCACCGTATAACCACCAGGTGTCACCATTGAGCCATTTTCACGGTAGAATTACGCAGCCAGAGATGCAGAGGGTGGTGTTTTATATGTGGTGTGTGTTATTTCCTGTGTGTGTGTGTGTGTGTGTGTGTGTGTGTGTGTGTGTGTATGTGTGTGTGTGTGTGTGTATGTGTGTGTGTGTGCAGATCTACCATTCCTCCAGCGAGGAACCATGTCTGGACATCTCACACGAGAAAACAGTGAAGGACCTGATGGACACGAGCCTCCACTCAGGCAGGAGAGCAGCGAGACAGTGGACCTACCAGACCTGCACCGAGTTTGGCTTCTGTACTACACACACACACACACACACACACACACACACACACACACACACACACACACACACACACACACACACACACACACACGCAACAAATATCCTTATAAAATACACCAAAAGCACATTTGGATCAAACAAGTTTGATGAATGGATAATAAACATATAATACATGATTTAGCCCACACACACACACACACACACACACACACACACACACACACACACACACACACACACACACACACACACATACACACACACACAGACAGACAGACAGACACACACACGCACGCACACACACACACACGCACACACACACACACACACACACACACACACACACACACACACACACACACACACACACAGACAGACAGACACACACACGCACATGCACACACACAGTATTTTCAACACAATCACACACACACCAACAACAGATATAGTCAATCATCATTCTTTCTATTCTATTTTCTGACACCCTTTCGTTGTTCGTGTGTGTGTGTGTGTGTGTGTGTGTGTGTGTGTGTGTGTAGACCAGACTTGTGAGGACGCCTCTTGTCCGTTCTCCGGGATGGTGACCCTTCGGTCCCAGACTGAACTCTGTCCGATGCTGTTTGGCATTTCCCAGCATTCCCTGCCTGGCCGCGTTGCCTTCACCAACACTTACTATGGAGGAGACAACCCCCACACACACAGGGTGCTCTATGTCAATGGTGAGACTTGGTTTACTACAACATCACAACAAGCTATATAGAAAAGGTGCACTCAAGTGGTTCTTGGCCGAGAGGTACTCAGCAGCGCGTGTGCCGTTAGCCAAACATAACAACAGCGTGCTAACACCCCCCACAGTGAGACTGCAGATGCACTCAGCTGTGTTATCACTAGCGCCCACTACCAGCTGGGCAGAGTGGAGCAGAGTCAGCAGGCAGTCAATGCTAATTAAACTGTTAATATAAGGGTGTTGTGGGGAGAGTGTGAGTCACAACATGAGCATGCAGGGATAACAGGCCGCCCAAAAATATTCCACAGTTTGCAGCAGATTAGCCGCGGACAGACACAGAGGCGCACAGTCGCTCACATAGTCACGGAGGCCTGCGCCTGGACGGAGATAACGGCTGAGCCTGAGAAAGTAAATATATTTTCCTTTATCGTCGCCTCAGGGGGAGTCGACCCGTGGAAGGAGCTGTCGGTGGTTCGGGACCGGGCCGAGGAAGGAGGAGAAGCCCGGACCGTCTTCATCCAGGACGCCGCTCACTGCGCCGACATGATGAGGAGGAGAGGCACGGACCGGCGCTCGCTCAAGAACGCCAGACAGGTTTGTTATTGTGTCATCTGCATCATTTTTAGATAATTAACTTCTCATTAAACTGTCCTTTCTCCTCCCAGGAGATCGAGGGATATGTGGTCATCTGGCTGAAGATGGCGGCCATGGAGCAAAGGGTCTGATCCGATCACATTATAACCGGATCAGCTCTTATCACTGTTCCCTGAAACAGCTTCATGAGCTGGTGTGCATGGCAACTCTGCTTCATCATCATCATCCTCTATTTCCTCTCTGCCCCTCCTGCCCTCCTCCATTCATAACTATCTCAGCACTGATTTGTGCGTTTGTGGCTTGGTTTTTATCTTTTAAGTATTTTTTTAATGCGTCTTTATGTTATTCCTGTTTTTAATATTCATATTAATTTACATTCCCTTCATTTTAATTTTCCCGGCTATCTTAGTTGTTTATATCTATCGAGTCTTAATGCTTATAATAACCCTGATTATAATCTGTGTTTCGTATATTAGCTTTATTTATTATTTTAAACAATATTCATCGGTTGTCATTCCCTGTATAATCACTAGGGTGCGATATTGCTACATTTCTTGATCCTCACTCAACGTAACACACACACATTGTGAATCAAAGCTCAGAATAGTTTGCCACGCTGTTGTTCATAATAAAAGGGAACACATTTACAACACTTAGTGCAGATTACATTCCAGCAGCATTGGTTAATAATGAGCCACTGAGTGTGTGATGTCACAGTGTTGTGTTGTTGTGTTGTAACAGTGTTTGTGTGAGAGAAAGGTGAGGAAGCACCAGTTGTCCTAAGGCCATCTGTTTGCTCTGGGCTGCATCGTGTGAGTGTGTGTGTGTGTGTGTGTGTGTGTGTGTGTGTGTGTGTGTGTGTGTGTGTGTGTGTGTGTGACCCTCCCTGCAGGGGGTCAAAAGTGGGAGGTCATGACCCCGCTGACCCCGTGGGAGTGGAGATCATCAATCAACTAGGGGCTGGACAGAGCAGCAGGAGGGGACACACGCAAACACACACACACACACACACACACACACACACACACACACACACACACACACACACAGATACTGTAACAAATATACTTATAAATTACACCGAAAGCACATTTGGATCAAACAATTCTGATGAATAGATAATAAACACATAATAAATGATTCAGCCCACACACACACACACACACACACACTCGCCCCGCAGACATTAGCAGCCATAGGCTGTGTGTGTTGTGTTTGATAACATACGTGCTTTCTTATTCATGGAAAGCTCACAGATGCTATCTCTCACTTTCAGCCCAGAGACAAAGCTTTAAAGATGGAAAGAAAGCGAATAAACCTGAAGCGATTCTTCACTGCAGTGCCTCCATTTCTTCCGCTCATCTCTTTGCTATTGTAAACAAGCACACCCACAAATAGACACACAGACACACAAACACACACATTAACACACCAGCAAGAGCCACTATCAGGGTTATCAGCCAGCACTTGCAGAGCGACAGGGCATGCTTTCTCTCTCTCCTCCTCCTCCTCCTCTTCCTCCTCCAGCCTGTCCTGTTGATCAATGAGGAAGTTCTCGGGCCTCAACTATTAATCAGAGCCTATCGGCTATCTGTCTGCAGAGCCAACCAATCACGGCCCTCCGACAGCTGGGCCATGAAAAATGTGGCCCGGGTGGATGGAGGGGAGGTTTGCGGTGGGGGAGTTTAGGGTGGAGGGGTCGAGGAGGAGGGGGAGGGAGGTGAGGGAGCACTCTATCTGATCCGAGTCAGGTCACGGCTGCACGACTGCACTTTGTGCACTTACAGCTGATTCTTACCATAATGATGACACACACACACACATGTTTCATAACCAACACACACACACTAATCCACTTCAATGGACACATTGTGTCCCCGATTCCCACTTACATGCGGCACCCCGCTGTGTTGGCGCCGCCTCCCTCGCGGGGAGCGGCCTATAGAGCGACAGAATCAGACTAAATGAAAATGAACGCGATGTGTTTGGCGGTGGAAAAACTCCCCAGTGAGGACTGCGACGGCGCTGATCTGTTGTCCAATATCGCGGCTTGTCCTCGCGCCTCGGAGCTTCATCAACACACCGCCATCCCTCTTCTGCATAATCACCATGCTCACACTCATCCATTCACATCTTATTGCCATGATTAGATTACATCTAATGCTATTACACCGCTCCCATCTCTCTCTCTCCACCTCTCTCTCCCTCCCTCATCATGGATTTCTCGCAGATCTTATTAGTGTGTGATGCGGACCAGGTCTCACTTTGGATTTATGAACCCTCAAGACTTCTCTCCTTTAATCTCCCTCTCCTCCTCCTCTCCCTTCCTGCATCTGTCCATCTATCATTCCCAGGGTTGGCTTGGGCGGAAGAGTATTAATCCCTCCATCCCATCTCTCACTCCTCTGGACAGATGAGGAGGAGGTGGAGGGAGATGGGGAAGGGGTGAGGAAGAGGAGGGGTAGAAGATGGGAAACCTCGGAATGCTCTTCATAATATTTTTGTAGCATTGTGGGGGGAAATGGTGAGGCATTAGGGGTAATGTATGCAGATGCTTTGGTGCCTTCAACAGGTTACGAGGATGAGCTGGAGACGTTGCAAAAGCTCCAGATGGGATGAACAACAACTCAGAGTGGAGGTGTGAGTGTGTGCTATGTGTGTGTGGTTGTGTGTATAAGTATATGTGCCACAATGAGGTTTAAGCAATAAAGGTGTGTTTACATGCGAAACGTGCATCTCTGCAAAAGTGTAACCGAAACAACATCGCATCACCTGTTGATGAGCTAAGAAACCTTACATTTAGTATGTTTTCAGTTTCTTATCTTTTCTTTTATCATATTTTTTTTGAACTACAACAGAATAAAGCATATGAAAGCACTTAAAGGGAAACCGTTAACATTATTTTGTTTTTAATCAAGGGTTGTTTCTGCAGCGCCAGCAGCATCCCCCCTTTCCCGCACTAATGTTAATGCCTGTGACACACACACACACACACACACACGTACGCACACAGTATTTTCCAACAGAATCCAATAAGCTGCCATGGAAATCAATTGGAGTGATCAGGACATTTAATGAGTCCACTATACTTTGGAGGCCTAATTCTCCGGACGGCAAAAGAAACAAATTCAGAGTAAAGAAAAATAATTAAACCTTTGACCAGCAGTCGGGATGAAGCCGACTCTCCTCCTCCCCTTACACCCCACCCCCATTTCCCTCCTCCACCCAAGCCCTAGCAGTGACAGGTAGATTAAGGGGCGTGATAGATGCCCCTCTCTGTATCTCCCTCGCTGCACCCCCACCACCACCCCTTTCCCTCCCCTCCATCCATCATGGCGGCTGGTGTAATTGCGGCTGCGTGGGGCTGGCAGAGGGAGCCTCCATCCATCTCCTTAACAACAAACAGTCAGGAGGACGGATGGCGCTGCGCTCCCCCAGTTAATCTCCATCTATAAGAAGGGGGTGTGGGGGGGGGAGGAGGAGGGCTGCAGAGGGAGACGAAGAAAATAACAGAAGGGAGAAAGGTAGTGTTGGCTTACTATAAACAAAAAGAGAGAAACGGGAAGGGAGAAGGGAGGAAGGAAGGATGGCGAGAGGCCTTGCCCGAACAGGTAAGTA
Organism: Taurulus bubalis; assembly: GCF_910589615.1. NCBI lineage: Eukaryota > Metazoa > Chordata > Actinopteri > Perciformes > Cottidae > Taurulus > Taurulus bubalis. The sequence continues at coordinate 23,953,517 of NC_136598.1, read as the reverse complement.
AAGGAAGAGGAATGACCCCGGGAGGAACTGAGGGGAAAGTTTGCAAACAAGAGCAGATAAGGCCGGGTTTCTCTTGGCGAGCCATGAGGAAAGCAGGAGAGAAAGGGAGGGGGGTGAGAATTTATGTCTCTGCGGCCAGACGACCCAGAAACTGGAGAGGCACAGGCTCATAAAAATGCACTCTGCGCCCCCTCGTCTACCCCTCACTTTTACCCCTCTCTCTCCCTTTACTTCCCTCCATCACTTGCCTTCCTCTCTCTCTCTCTCTCTTTCTCATGCAGGCGGCGGCGGCAGAGGGTCACAGCTCTCTGATGTATCGTGCGGTTGCGCCAGAGGTCACGGCAGCCATATTTTCTTAATGGCGGAGTCACTGAAGTCAACAAGGCTGGGTGGCCTTCTACCGCCCTCCATCTCTCATGGTGGAATCAAGCAAACTAGACTTTTTCTTGTTGGCAAGGTGAGAGCAGCAGAGGCTGCAGATGATGCATTTCCATGTGAACCATTTGCACCAACACCATCACAATGGGTAAAGAACTACAAGGAGAGCAGTTTGTAAAAGTCTGCCATCTTTTGTTTGCAACCTAGACACAAAACCACGTGCCGTCTTTAAGGGTCAACAGTCGTGCACACGCCCTCTGCTTGTAGTTCCCTGTTAAATAGCCACGGGCATCGCCTGCAGCGAGGCCCGACTTAGAACAGCAGCACCTCGACACTGACCCCGCAGCGGCCGAGCAAACAAGTAAGCAAAGCACACAAAGCAAAGGGCCACACACACACACACACACCCTCCGAGTGCACAAACCCAACAGCCTCGGTGGGTGCAGAGGAGCGAGCGCTTGAGCCTCGACGGGGAGTGACAGATAACTGCAGCAGCCTCGACGTGTGAAGTGAACGAGCCTCACTGAGGAGCCCGTTTCTTACAGGAGAGCTGCAGGACGGGAGGGAATCTAGTGAACGAGTGCACGTGTCAGCGTTGTGCTGCTGAGGACATGCAGCATGGGGCTCAAACTCGCAGATTTGAGATGATTATGATGGAGGTTTTCAGTTAGTTTGACGTCACGTGAGGATGGCGATGAGAAGAATGTTCTAAAGGCATCAAAGGGAAATCATGATGTTCCTTTGGGGTCCCGTCGATCTGCACTGTGTGTGTGAAACTGTTTTTAATAATAATAATTGCAAAATCATTCAAAGTTGTATGCTTACTGCTTTCTTTCTTCTGACCTCAGCGTGTGGAAAAGCATTGAAGTGATAACCCTTTGCAACAAACTGGGTTTGCACAATTTGTTGATGGTGAGAAACGGAAATAAGCTTAAACGAAATATATTACATTTATGTTTTATCTATTCCATGTTTGCCAAAAAGGCATTCACACACAAATATATGTACGTGTGTGTGTGTGTGTGTGTGTGTGTGTGTGTGTGTGTGTGTGTCGGTGACCTTACGTTTGACCCTGGAGACTCTCTGAGATCTTCTGAACAAACTGAGCTCCAGGAACTTCTTTGGGGAAAATAAATATCAAACCGATGAAGCAATGTCGCATGTTCTTTTGAACTGATAGAATTAAGTTAAAATGTGAATAAAACGTTGCTTCATTTCTTCTCATATAAAAGCCACCTGGGTGTTTTGCATGTGATTGTGATGTTCAAACTAAATCTTGCTCTGTCTTTATTTGGGTGAGACACTGTAGGACCTCCGTGTGTCTTCTTTTAAGACAGTTGTGTTGCCTTTCAGCACATGTTTGACAACATATGTTGTGTTAAAATAGTTTTTCCCCTACATTAACATATGCAGAGCAGAACAAGTATGGTGTTGTCCCACAGGACACAATGGGAATGTGATGAAAATGACAGATCCTTCAGTGCGTTGTGATGCAAATGAGCGTAATCTGCATGTTTAGATTAATGTTACAGAGAGTTAAGATTTATGGTCCCAGTTAAAGTGGCCCGAAGACAAACACTGAAAGAAGTCACTCTCAATTACATTTAAGCAGTCATTTGTGGATTGTAAAGGTTTTTTTTTTTTTGCATGAAGAGAAATGAGGAAAATCTAAGAAACCCCCCTCCTCCTGTGACATGAATCCTTCAGATGACACACACACACACACACACACACACACACACACACACACACACACACACACACACACGCACGCACACTTCAGTGTTAATCCTCCTCATTCAACCTGTTAACTCAGTGAAAACAAGCCTTTCGCATCGTCGTTTCCAGCCCATTGACGCTGCGTCATGGCTGTATTACCGGCTCGGTGTAGGGGTGTGTGTGTGTGTGTGTGTGTGTGTGTGTGTGTGTGTGTGCGCTGTGATCACCCCTGCAGGAAACCAGCACCCTGCAGAGCTAAAAGACCCCTCGGCTGCAGGGCCCCTCACACGGCGGGCCCACGGTCAAACTCCACGCCGCCCACGGAGACGCCTGCCCCGGCCCGCTGCTCCCCTCCACGCCGCTGCTGATTGAAGTGCAGCCGCCTGTTGGCCCCCTCGCAGCGGGACCGGGGAAAAGGGGAGCGTTTTGAATAATTATGATGTTACTTAGGTGACATTTACAACACAAGACATCGGGGTTTAGCTATTCCACCAACACGTGAAAAGGTTTTTTGTTTTTTTGTTGTTGTTCTCTCTCTCTGGTTAGAAATTAAACTTTCTCACGACAAAAAAAAAAAAAAGCTTTGTTTTCTCACTTCTCCCAATCAACAACAAGAGGGACAAAGGGGGCCATTTGGGCTCTGTCAAAAGGCTGGGTTACGACTGATTGACAAAAACAATAAAACACTTTGAAAGCTATTATCAGTCAGTCCATTTCTTGTCATTGAGCACGCTCCAAACTTATTTATGACTCATTTATGAGGAGCGACTTGATTAAAACGCTTTGTTTTTTCATGCAATTGCCCTTAAAATGAACTCTCCTGCAGGTAAATCAACACACAGATGGATTTTATCGCGTTTAAAAGTCCATATTTCCAATGCACGTGTAATTAGATTTAAGATTTTTGAGCCAAATGACCTGCCATTTTTGACATAAATAAATAAATAAATAAATATATATATATATATATATATATATATATATATATATATATATATATATATATATATACATATATATATATGTATGTTTATATGTTACAAAAAAATATAAAATATAAAAAATATGTTACATATATATATATATATATATGTATATATATATATATATATATATATATATATATATATATATATATATATATATATATATATATATATATATATATATATATATATATATGTAAGGGGTTAAATATCTGACGTTGTGGTTCTTCTTATCACCTTAATTGGCTGTTAGGAGTTTAATAGACTGTTTAACGTGCTCCAAACCGCTAGAATGAGAGTTAGCACGATCACTCTCCCGAGTTATCCCGAGATTATAGCGCATCTGTGGCAGCGGGGATGTGGAGAGAGCGCGATGGAGGAGCGGTATCAGCGCAGAGAGCCGAGATAAAACGATCGAGGGGGTCTTCTTCTTCTCTTTTCTCCTTCTTCTTCTTCTCTGGCGTTTGTGTGTGCGATAAGGAGGAGGAGGAGTAAGGGAGGAAGGGGAGGGAGGAGAGGGGGGGCCAAGAGACCCCGTCGCGTTTTGACCCTCCGAAACCTCCCCGCACACCGCCACCACACCACCACCATCACCACCACTCCTCCTCCTTCCTCCTCTTCTTCTCCTCCTCTCCTCTTGACACAGAAAGCACCATCTCTCACTTCCAGCCGTGACATTTTGCAGCCCGTCGCCGTATGCTGCGCGGACAGCGAGCGCAAGGAGCCAAAAAAGAGGAAGGGACGCGTTCCGTCTGCCCGGACACAGCACCGAGCATCCCCCCCGACGGACGGAGCCCGCGAGCCGGCGAGGCGCTGCAGGAACCGGGGCTCTGGACTACACCGGACACGGCCCGAGCACGACTGGATATTTACGTCTCGGTGGGACATTTTACACCATTTACTGGAGCCTCGCGCGCGCGTGTGTGTGTATATCAGCCTGCACACACCACACACACACACACACACACCATCAGCCAGTAGCATTTAATAGGCTGCGAGCTTTATTATGGCGTTTATTGGCGCTGAGTGTATTATAAACCATTAAGCGCACATCGACAACATCGTATACAAGGATGTTAACGTCCATAAAATCTCTCCAGCCCCATCATAATGTTGTAATTTAAAACGCGATGGGCTCGGAGTAAACACACACACACACACACACACACACACACACACACACACACACACTCACGCGCACTCTCACACACGCAAAGCTTCACTGTTTTTCTTCCCATGTTTTTGTTGACTCCACATAGGAGAGTGTTGCATGGTGTTAATCGTGTTTACATTCTTAGTGTTATTAATTCAAAAATGTAAAACATTATTTTTGTTATACTTTTATTTCCAGGGACAGAGGAAGGGAGCAAAAGCTCGCTGGACTAACCGAGCAGCGCATCACCGTCTACGGCGTGGGACTGGCTGTCGAGTCGCATGGAGAAGAGGGTAGGTCTGCTTTTTTTTTCTTTTCTTCCTCTAATTTTATTTGTTTATGAGGATGGTTTAGACCAGAGCCTGGTGGGAAAACAGATTTCCTCTCTGGCATGGAGAAGAGGTAATTATAAAAGAGAATATTAATGGGAGCATATGGTTGGAAATCCTCTTTGCACTGCTGGTCGGGTGTAGCAGCCAAAACACAAGGCCCACTGGAAACAGACTAGTGGACTGAAGGCTGCTAGCATGGACTTCATGCTTTGGGCAAAACACAGGAAAGGGTGTCTTTATTTTTTGTGTGTAGCATAAAAACTATTCAAAAAAATGTTCGTCAAATGTCTATTTAAGAGTTTTTTTATTGTGCTGCAAAGACATAACTTTAAAGAGGCACACTCCCTAATTCATGAGGAGCAATGCACTTCAATGGAGGTCCTGTGTGTGTTGTAATCAGCAGTCTCTTAAAATGCTTCACAAGGAACTGTTGAATTGTATCTAATACGTCATCCTGCCCTAAAAATAATTGTATTGAGCAATGCCAGTCAGGCGTAATAATGACACAATAAGGGTTGGAGTGGTGTAGGTCATGCAGAGGAGAGGAGATGCAGCTCTGCAGCGTGTTATATGTAGGTGAGGTGTTTATATTTGTTTTGCTAAAGTGATTCAGATGGAGAAAACGGTGGAGAAACAGACACAGGCTGAGTGGAGGAGAGCAATTAGAGGTAGAAAATCACTGCTGTATGAAAACAGAGCAGGAAGGAGAGGAGCAGAGGAAAGGTCCATCTACACACACACACACACACACACACACGGAAACTGTACAGCACACACGTACTGTAAAACATACACACACATACACACAGAGAGAGAGAGAGAGAGAGAGAGAGAGAGAGAGAAAGAGAGAGAGAGAGAGAGAGAGAGAGAGAGAGAGAGAGAGAGAGAGAGAGAGAGAGAGAGAGCAGTATCTTTCTGCTGTTATTATAATATGAATGTACTTTATGGGTCATTGGTGCAGCCACATGTTGTGTCTGGATGTTAACAGTGACGCATGGATGAACTCCATATCGTTCTGTTCTATGCAGTAAAAACGCTGAATGGCAAACATTAGTTTGTTCTGGTTTGAAAACATGTTGGCAGAGAGGTTAAAAGTTGCATTTTGTCTGGCAGGTCCAGTTGGAATTAGTTTCGTTTCATTTGCGTTAAAATAAGAAAGTCATTCATTTAAAATAAATGCGTAATTACTTTTGATATACATTGTGTTTATGCCAGTCGTCGCTTAGTTTCGTTAGTTTAACTTCATGTTCTCAGTCTTGTTTATTAAAGAGCAGAAAGAGAACTACGACACTTTCCTTCACTTTTCTTTTCCTGAATCGGCGCAGTGAGAAAACGAAAGAGTTCGACTGTGGATTGATTTCTACTGGACTCTTTAGGCTTTAGTTTTATAATAGCCATTATTATAAAATACAAATGTAGTTGTTCACAAAGTTATATAGACCCGTCTTAATTAGCTGTAAAGGTTTATTAATTCAGCTACTTTTAAACCCTGCACCGAACTCCGTCTTCATTTTTTACTTTTCATTTTACAGAATATAAACTACGCGCTTTAAGCTAAAGCCAAAGACGACCCGCAGGCCTCCAACAACCTTTCTGCGTCGGTTGAAATAAACAATTACAACTTGTTGTCCTGCCATCTGATGCCTGTTTACGAGCTCCGTGACTTAAAAAAAAAAAAAAAAAGGAAAATGTGCGGAATTTGTCATCTCGACTCGTGCGCTTTGATCCGCTTGACGCACAGAAACCCGAGAGGAGCCGCGCGTAAAGAGAGACGCGCAATCCGATAGCGGTGATTGTGTTAATAGCCAGCCTCCATAAAAACTAGAAGGTGTCCCGGGCCTCAGAGCAGGTGCTTTCTGTGATCCCGGTGGCCATATGGGACTCTGGAACACAACAATTTGATAAGCCATTTAGGACAGTGGTTCTCAAAGTGGGGTCCGGAGACCTCCATGGGTCCTAGAGGGGTTTGCAGGGGGACAGCATGCACATAGGGTTGGTTTAATTGGACTTTTATTAGATTCACAGGGGTCAACATAGAGAGAATATGTAAGAATAACTAATCTTACATTGTATGTGACACCAAGATTTATTTTTCTCCAAAAGTGTCCAATTTATATGGACACTTTTGGACAAAAACGCTGTCTGTGAGGCTTTTTGAGTTCTAAAAGTGCTGATATGCAAAAATAAAAATAAAAATAATTTGAAGTACTGCAAATCAGAAAGAGCAAGAATAAAAGAGTCACTGCCCCTTTTTTTCTGCAGTTGCACACGTCTGTAGTAAATCACAACCTCTTGTCGCAGCCTCTGGGGAACAGTGTCCACAGAAGAACTAAGCAGACAATAACTGTTCTAGTTTGTTGAAAATAACACAGTGAGAGCTGTCCAGGTCACATATATGCTGCCTGTCTGTGGGACCCCGGCGGCCCTGTGGGACCCCGACGGCCCTTTATTAATAATCCAGCAGAAAGAGAACAGAAGCAGATCTGCTGTCCTGAGCAGCGACATGAAGCTGCAGCGAAGCTCACATTAGCTCCGTAACACACAGAGAGAGAGGGAGGGGTTAACCAGGGAGGGAGACATGTATATTCATGATGCTAGTGTGTACGAGAAGCTGTGTGTGTGTGAGCGTGCCATATGTGTGTCTGACTCACTGTGTCGGAGTGTGTGTGTGTGTGTGTGTGTGTGTGTGTGTGTTAGCGGGCTCCCAGCGGGTTGTGAGGGACGTCTCAGCACGGCTCTCGTCTAGTCAGAGTCGAGGAGGGAGGAGACGATATTAGCAGCTACAGGCTCTCCGTGGATCTCGCCGCCCACTTCCCTTCTCATCTCGTCTCCTCCACACTTCGTCCTCTAAGCGCCAAAACACCAGACTTCCCAAGAACTGAGAAAACAAAGAGAGTTTTCCTTCATGGGGGAATGGGGATAGTCAAGCATACACACACACACACACACACACACACACACACACACACACACACACACACACACACACACACACACACACACACACACACACACACACAACTGGAGTGTACAGTATACAACTGCAGTGGCATCTATATGTGTACACACACATTCAGGGAGTAGTACAGACCGTTGTAAACATCAGACATAATGATTTGAGAAAAAAAAAGAAGTTTATTCTTTTTTTACTTTTGATTATTGGTATTGGTGTTTGGTTTTGCTTGCAGTGATTGAAGCATATTCCCACGACAACTCTACTGCAACTACAACTGACCGACACATATGCATGTCGTGTAATTACAGAAAGATTGATCAGAAACCATTTTAATAATCGTTTAAGGCAATTTCTTTAAAGCGAAAATGCCCCAAATTCTCTGGTTCCTTCTTCTTGAATGTGAATATTTGCCAATTTCCTTCGTTTTTTTATGATAGAAAATTTAGTATGTTTGGATTTTGGAATGCTGATCAGACAGAACAAGCACATTAAATATGTCAACGAGGATTTTGGAGCTGCAAAATGAACGACTAATATATTTTTACCGTTAGCTACAGTCCTAACACACATCACACACTAACATGCAACACTAAGATATAATATCAAAGGGCAGAGCAGAATGTGCTCAGCTGAAGCGCCTGACAGCTTCCCGTAATAAAATCAGATTTGATGTCAGACGGGCACAGATGTCCAACGTGTCTCATGTTTTCTGTCTCTCCGTCTAATTGCGTTTCAGTATGAAGACCTGGTGCACTACTCGGGGTCGGAGGGCATGTCGTTGGGGTACGGGGACGACGTCCGGCCGCATCCACCCCCGCACTACGGACCCACCATCCCCGACTCCCTCAAACACCACAAAGACCAGATCTACGGGTGTGTGTGTGTGTGTGTGTGTGTGTGTGTGTGTGTTTGAAAGCCTAGATGAGGTGGAGGCAGTGATTTATGTAGCCTGTTAGTGACATAGTTGTTTAAAATTATATTTGTGCCTTTAGCAGATTGACATGCGTTCTATATTTGTGTCCTGAATATCAACACATATGTGGAGTGTTTACAGCTGTCAGCTTCATAAATACTGTGCGATAAAGTTTCACCTTCTGTGAATGTATCGTGTGCACACTGTGTCAACTGTTTCAGTGTTTATGTATAGTATGTTAACTGTGTGTGTGTGTGTGTGTGTGTGTGTGTGTGTGTGCAGTCACCCTCTGTTTCCACTGCTGGCCTTAGTGTTTGAAAAGTGCGAGCTCGCCACCTGCTCCCCTCGAGACCCCGCCTCCCTCTCGGCCACCTCCCACCTCCCCGGCATGACCAACCACAGCGACGTCTGCTCCTCCGAATCCTTCAACGACGACATCGCCGCGTTCGCCAAGCAGGTGAGCGACGGCGGCGAGAGCCAATCGCAGCGCAGCTTGGAAAGGGGGCGTTGCCAGATTTTTAATCGTTCAGATTTTGTGTTTTGTCTCGCAGATCCGATCCGAGAAGCCCATATTTTCTTCCAATCCCGAGCTCGACAACTTGGTACGATGTGATAAAAAACACAAACACTCTTTTTTCCACAGGTGCATTGTGGGATATGCGTTATAATCCACATTCTCCTCTCCACAGATGATCCAGGCCATACAGGTGCTTCGCTTTCATTTACTGGAGCTGGAGAAGGTTGGTGGAAGAGAAGCATGTTTTTATTCTAACACCCTCGGGTCAGTCTCACATTTGACCTTTTGTTTTTGTATGGACACGGTGTGTTATTGTGCTTATGGGAAGGTCTGACATCCAGAACCTTTATGTCAGTCGTTAAACAGAACCATAATGATATGCTGTGTGTCATAACATTTCAAAACCACCACGTTTTCAGAGAAGTTAATTCTATTTTTTCCTTTTAATGGCCAGTTTGAACAGAATAAATGATTGCAATGAACATATGGACACGTGTATATTGTTTTAGGAGAGACTTGAAAAAAACGCGAACCTGCCCTTTAATGTCCAACGTTCACATCCCTGCCGTGACCTTTTTAGGCGATGATGATTAGGTCGTGCCGATGAACTGATGAGTGTGAATCTGTCTCCGAAAGGTGCACGACTTATGCGATAACTTCTGCCATCGCTACATCACCTGCCTGAAGGGCAAAATGCCCACGGACCTCATCATGGACGACCGGGAGGGCGGCTCCAAGTCCGACATGGAGGACTTCACCGGATCCTGCACCAGTCTGTCGGAGCAGGTGAGGCATGAAAGCCGGCCCGACCCCCCGGAGGCCTGAACAGTGTTCTGCATTCTCCATCTTTTCCCCATCACGACGCCTCCAACCTTTTCCTCCGACTGGTCTCTTCTCTTCCTGCAGAATGCATCATGGTTACGGGAGCCAGACGAATGTGCCACGACGCCCCTGGGAACGCCGGGAAACTGCGGCCTGCCTTCACACAGCACAGCAGACAACTGTAGCGACCCAGGTACACACACACACACACACACACGAACACACACACACAAATCGAATTTGCGAATTTTTAAAAGGAAAAGTCTTTATTCTGAACCACATAAATGCATTCCCTTTAATTTTAATGCAACTTTTTGCTCAGTTCACACATAAAAAAACATTAAAGTTATTATTATTACTATTATAGTGACATTTTACAAGAAACACTAAAAAACTGACTTTACTCTGGCTTCAAAAATAGGCCACATGTTATCGCAAAGAGTATAAATAGAACACGTGTGCTGATAAATGTGATCTTGTATCATTTGCGCCCTGAGATATGACGTGTGCGTCCCTGCAGGCGACGGTCTGGACGGGGGAGGGGACGACCCCAGCACGGGGGACGACGACGACTCCGACAGGGACCGGAGGAACAACAAGAAGAGGGGCATCTTCCCCAAAGTGGCCACCAACATCATGAGAGCGTGGCTCTTCCAGCACCTGTCGGTGAGAGAGAGAGAGAGAGAGAGAGAGAGCTTCTTATTGCATGGAAAATATTGAATTTGCACAGCGATTAAAGCGCGAGAGAGTCCGTCCTGAACAAAGAAAGCTGGTGTGAGAGACTAATTACTGAAAGGGAAGATTTAGCGAGAGGCAAGACGTCACCGACGAGAACAGACAGAGAGCTGAACCGAGTGTGTAATGGAGGTCAATTAAATGAAATGATGAAAAAAAATCAAGGGATTAAGTGATTATGTGAATATGCTCGCTATTGAATAGCGGTGGAAGCGGTAGAAAGGGAGGCAATTAGCTCCTAAATGAGGCAGGTCAAATGTTGCTTCACGCCAATTATTACAGTATGTGTGTGAGAGATAAATACAGAGCGAGATGGAGGGCTTACTGAGTGCAGACGTGGATTCGGATTCGCACGGAAGGTCGTCAGACTTCTTTGTTCTGTGTAAATTCACACATCGGCCTCCATGTTGTTCTCTCCTCCTCACCCCTCGCTCTGTGTGTCCTCTCCCAGCACCCGTACCCGTCCGAGGAGCAGAAGAAGCAGCTTTCCCTGGACACAGGACTGACCATCTTACAGGTCAACAACTGGTCAGTGCACTCCTCAATCAATACACTAATTATCGCCCCCGCGGCTTATCAATAATCAGTTAAACTGTCATGTGTGAACGTAAAGCGCCAACTTTCAATTTTACCGGCTGCTGACACGTCAATAACGCAACAATATCTGAATTGAAAGTCACGTTTTTCTGCTCGGTAACTCCTTATTGTGACAAATACATGTCCGTTAAATGAAAGGTGGCGCTTTTATGAGTCTTTTTTTTTTTTTTAGAGAAGACTGTAATCTGCTTTAGAGAAAAGGAAGCAGAGGAAGAAATGCGCTGCTAAGCATTTTTATTTTTCTGAAGCTGCAGCAGAGTGGAATCCACTCGCTCTATGTTCATAAAACAGAAGAGTGAAATCAATGTCCAATAATCAGATGGTTTACTGCCCTCATTCACACCCCACACGCACATGTATCTGCACTGACACACACACACACACACACACACACACACACACACACACACACACACACACACACACACACACACACACACACACACACATTTCCATGTCGCTGATACACTTTTCTTCTTTTGTAATGTTCAATTTCGTTACCTCAGATATTGACACAGAAACCTGCGTGACATGTTAAATAATAGATATTGTAATTTGATTACGCACTTGTTTTTATCTGCAGCACACACACACACACACACAGTGGCTGACCTGTTCGATGCAGATCAATCAATTATCACGGTGCGATCAATACCTGCTCTGCCCTAACGTTGATTTACTCTGCCCTCTGAAAGGGTTAAGTGGTTGTAAAATGGAAAAGGTTAATAGTCTCCCGGTCAGCCTTTTCCTTCATTTATGGGGGGGGGGGCTCGTCCGCCTCGCTCTCTCTCATTCTTTCTTTATGTCTCTCTCCCTCGTGCAGGTTCATCAACGCCAGGAGGAGAATAGTTCAGCCGATGATTGACCAGTCGAATCGCTCAGGTCGGTGTTTATAAGTCAGTCAGCTGGTCGCTCGCTCCGTGAACAACCCTGTGTATATATACGAGAGAGAGAGAGAGTGTGTGTGTGTGTGTGTGTGTGTGTGTGTGTTGTATATTTGCGTCTGACGGTGTGTGTTGTCTCCCAGGTCAGGGTGGTCCTTACAGCCCAGAGGGAGCAGCTCTCGGGGGCTACGGCCTCGACGGACAGGCCCACCTGGGGCTCCGAGCAGGTAAAGGAGCCTGTAGGGGAAAATACTGCTCGCTTTCACACACTGACTGAATATAATATAGTTTTTATTGTCAATGAAGTCACTGAAAAACAAACAAAAGTGAGCATCAAAAGCCTGATATTATACTCTGAGCTCCTATTATATTCTATAAACTCGTCACCATGAACACACACACTTCATTTTGACTCAATCCCACACACACCGTCCTGCTGCTGGAAATACTCACAAGACTAGAGCACGAAATGTGGATTTATCCGCCGCTGAAAATAGTCCCCGACAAACGCACCGCATCTTCTCGTTTGAGTGACGTTCCTCAAAAACTTGAACTGCAGGGCTCAGCTGTTTCCGGAGTCTATTGATCTTTTTTTTTTTTTACCTCAGCAGTAGGAACAACTGGGCAGGAGACTATCACACTGCTAGTTTGGATTTTGGTCTCATAGGATTTGAAGAGAATAAGAAAAATATAAAACATCATCAGCCTAATCTTTTTATTTATGTCCACTTGAGGAAGTAAAGACTCCGATCAAGAGTTGATCAGAGTAATTTTAAATCAAATATAAATGTTTATTCTTTCTGTCTAATCCTCACTTTGTCTTTTCAATAAATTCTAAGAATATAAATATGTTTAGGCACAAGTGATTATTATTATTTAGTGTGTTTAGTGTTTATGTGTACAAACTCCTACTTAGCCTTTGACAAATGTTGCTGTAATTTGAACATAATTGTGATGATTTTATATGATTTTATAACTTTGTTATAACTAAGTCCTGATGAACCTTTAAAGGAACAATCTGTGCTTTAAATGTGAATTAAAATTGAACAAAAAAGTATTTTAGTAACACAGAACACTGGACAAAAAGTAAATGTTAGGATATTAATGTTTTGTGGTGCTGTTAAAAAGCCCCTAACAATGTAGTAAAATCTCATACTGAGCAGCCAAACATTGTTTTTCCTTATTTTGAAATTATGTAAAGATCTGAACGTTATACCAAATATATCTGTCTGAATTTTAAACGTATAACACGATACAACCTGGACCAAGCTGATACAGAATATTAATGTGATACCGTCAGTATGTCAGTGTGGAAAAAGATGATTTCAACAAAGTGAAAGCTTCTTAAGGAGAAACAAAGGGTGAAAACTGTGTGTTATGGTCGTGTAGTATCTTATTTTAAACACTGAACATTGTTTATTTATTTCAAAAGAGCCAAACCTTTAAGAGATATATCGTCTTTGTGTCTCCCCTGCAGGTCTCCAGGGGATGTCTTCCCTGCAGGGCGACTACCCCGGCGCTCTCCTGTCCCAACCGGGCTACCCTCCCCACCCGGGCCCCTCCCTGCACCCCTACCCGGGCCCACACCCCCACCCCGCCATGCTGCTCCACCCGCCGCCACACGCACACCCCGCAGACCCGCTCCTCGTCCAGGGGCTGGACATACACGCACACTAGTTGCGGGGGTCGGGGGGGTAGTCGGAGTGTGTGTGTGTGTGTGAGGGCAAATTACTGTATGACTGTGTGTGTGACTGTGCACGGTGAGATATGTATGTATGTGTGTGTATGTGTGTGTGTGTGTGTGTGTGTAATGACGCAAACTGAACACTATTTAAAGAAAAGAAGAAGAAAAAAAGACACACCGCCCCGAAAGTTTACATTCCCCACTGAAAGACCCTGACCTCAATGTAGCTGTTCCACTCTCACACACACACACACACACACATACACGCGCACACGCACACCGTCTAGACCCACAGGTTTAAGCCATACCTCTTTCAGAGTAGAAGTGCTTCCTCCTCTCCAAATGTCTCCACTGTGTCCTGTGGGTGAGACACATGCTTTAAACTACACTTCCCATCATGCCTGCTGAACCGCAGGGAGGCGGCACACGGACGCTATACTGGGCGGGACTTGATCCTGTGAACACGCCTTCTTCACTACTCCCTGTCTTCCTGCACACGCTGACTGTCAAAGAAACACACACACTTTCACACGCACACACTTTACTTAAAGCTGATTTTTTTCTTATTCTATTTTTATATTTATGTGCCACTGCAGGCGGATTAAATATTAGTGCTCTTCCTCAGCATGAAGCTAAACACTATGAATGACTTCCAGTCTGCCTCGCTCTCGTACCACTGACCTCCTTAAGACGCCAACAGGTGTCCGTTACCTTAGGACTTTTCCTACACACACACACACACAACAACATACACACTACACTGAAAGCCATTTCCACGCACACACATACAATTTTCTGTAAGCATTTCTAGTCCATTGTGTGTGTGTGTGTCACGGCGGTGTGCGAGGGGAGCTGCAGCCAAAGGACTTTCTAAACATTCGGCTCCCTCTCCACTCTGCTCGGACTGCTGAAACATTTCTGAATGACGATGGGAAATACAGTTAAAGTATTAAAATGTTTTTTTTTTGTAAGACTCGTCACTGTCTGTGTGTGTGTGTGTTGTCTGATTCTACCGTGTCAAGGGACTGGTTAGTTAGCGTAAAGAAACTGAAAATACAGGTTTTTATTAACTAAATGTATTAAAGTCAAAGAAGTCCGTACTATGCATACGTTTACTTTTGTTAATGCAGTTCATTAAAAAGGAAAAATTCCAGATTTTGGTTAGACGGCTCGAGGAAAATCTTGTGCGTTATAGAATTAAATAAGAAACAAAAAAAGTTACTTTTGATTTTGAAATCGTTTTATTTCAGGATAAAGTACTTTGTAAGCTATTTAGTTAGCTAGTCACGCATACAAGTAATACTAACTTATGTTTACTTATGAACTCCCACATAGGTATGATGTTTATATTGTAAAGTATTTAGTATGGAATTAGGAAAAGTGAGTTTGGTAAAAAAAAAAAAAACCTCAATAATTGCATTTAATGTGCTAAATGTTTCGCAGCAATTCTCCTGTTTGAGGTTCTTTGAGTCTTTTTTACAAACCCATGTGACATGTTTTCGTACACTATTTTCTACCGTCTGCTTTTATGTGGAATCAACAATAAAAAAAAATCTCATTTTCACATTTTAATTAAACCTCTTAAAATGCACCATCTTGATTTCAAGAGAGGAAAAGTCAAAAACAGAGGGCAGAAATGACTAAAAGCGTCTGGAGTTCTTGATGTACGATGTTCCAACACCACTAAGGAATATTTAGACTCCGTCACGTGAAGTTCAAACACTTTAAATAAACCACAATAAAAGCTACTCACCTTTACATGGCCTTTTCTTGACAAATAGTGCAATCTCTTTCTCTTTTCCCCTCCAATCGTAAGTCACGCCACTCCTTCCCTCCTCTGACTCTCTGAGCCTCTGACAGCGGCCTCAGGCTGCAGCTGCAGTGATCCGTCACACAGGCGGGATTATCACATTTCCACTTCGTCCTTCTTTTCTTATTTATCACCCGAAGTGCGGAGACGGACAAACACTCGGAGCGAAAACAACCCTCCTCAACTTGAGGCACGTCCTATCCGTGACCTTTACCTCGCGTGCATCCTTTTGGACGTCAGACATCTATACCTAATAGACCCTGCAGTCACCCGCAGCACCCCAAACACACAACAAACACTGATTACCCCCGCCTCACCCTGCCCCCTCTAGGCCTGGAGCGGGAGGGGTCAGGGGCCAGAGTTCAGACCGAGGTCAACAGGAAATGGCTCTTCTCCCTGGCACCCGGGTCCTGACCTCGCCATCCCTCCACTTTTCATTTCTCTGGGTCTCTCCACACTCTCACTCTCGGTCAGGACGGGTTCCCTCGTTTTTACTCTCCACCGAAAATGTGGTCACATGTAAGACTACACACACACACACACACACACACACACACACACACACACACACACACACACACACACACACACACACACACACACACACACATACTCTGTCTGGCAATCACGTTATTTTTTGCTTTAGAACAACATTCTGTCATCTGTTTTAAAACTTAAAATCTTTCCTCTGACCAAAAACAAGAAAAAACAAAAAAGCAAAGTGATGAATATAATTTTTTTTACGCATTTTTATATATATAGAGAAATAAAAGTCATTTTCAATGTCATTGTTCTTCCATTAGAGCCCATCTGATAAACATTTAGTTCAAAGATGCAAGATTTGAGAGCATTTTGATGGCCTCCCAAAATACGACGAAAGAGCCGACAGAGCTCATTAAAAATAACCTGAATGTGATTACTAAAACTCATAGCAATGCATCTAATAGTAGCCAAGATATTTCGCTCAATACTACAAACGTCAACCTCAGGTTGCCGTTTGGTAAAAAGTCAAAGGACAACCAAAGTCGTGAAGGTGCATCCTCGGGGGACTAGGAATGTCTGAAGAAAATTTCAAAGCAATAAACAAAAAAAAGTTGAGTAGCAATGAGATGTCTGAGAGGACATCGCTCTTCTTTTGAATGGTTTCTCATGATAGGTTGTAGGGACAAAACGCTGAGTCATGATCAACCGGGCTGAATAAGAACAGAAGAAGATCAGAAGAAGTTTGGTCATGGAAACTGGAAGCTTGGTGTGCAGATGTAATTGGTAACATAATTGAATAGATCAAACAATCAATCTAACCACTGAGTGGACTGCAAAAGGCCCAAAGCTTCCCGAAATATGTGGAGCCCAAAATAAATAAAATTAAGGGTCATTAAATGCTTTTCTGGACTGGAAAACAAATATAAAATCCAAGTTCCAACATTATTTTCTGTGGGGAATAAATAGAAGTTTGAATCATTTCATTCGTCTTCTTTTTGGGGGCAAAAGCAATTTCAAGCATATGTAATGTAATACAACTGCCGTCTGAATCATACTGTTTAAAAAAAAAAAACTCTTTTAAAAAGGCCACGATTGAAGGAAAGAAGAAAAGCATCAACAGAAACGTTGAATGGAAACGTAAAAAATCAGTAAAGTCTCTATTTTCCAACAATACCAGTGTTACGCATCTTTTTTAACGATTTATGTTTAATACAGAAAACCGGTCAGTGGTATGAGTGCAACAATCAGTCGCTCTGTACTTCACACACACAACATCTGTGTTCCCATAACGACCCAACCTGTGGATCTGCTGCATAACGTGCAGCGAGCATCATTTCTTTCCCTCTTTCTCTCCAGCTATTTGAGAACAACGGTCCTGAAACGTATACGATCCAGAAGAAAAAAAACCCAACAGCACATACTTTATTCATACATCAGCGTTCAGCCCTCTCTCACACACAGCATCATTCACAGTCACAGCCCCGGCGTGTTATTGGTTCAGATAGATTGACAGCCTTTCCCCTTCGCCTACACGGACTCCATTAGACGGTGGGAATTACACTGCATAAAATCTGCCTTTATGTTGACAAATGAAGGCGGGAGGCAGAGCCTGGGTGTGTTTATGTGCATTGGGTTTCATTGTTTGTGTGCAAGAGAATGCACCTTCACAGAATCAGAGCTGGCAGCATTTTTAGAAAATTAATTAAACATATTTCTCTGTGGGAAATGGATTTTTCTCCCCCCCCAAAAAAATCCCACAAGTTGAAACGCTTTGTATAAATGATAACAGTGTCAGTTAAAAATAAAATAAAAATGGGCACAGTGCAGCATAATATACACACTACACTCCTTATAATGTCTCCATCATTTCGAGACTCCCACGCTGGTTTGAATTTGACCATTTGGGCGATCGAGGCAAAATGAATACACGTGTGTGTAATGTGGAAATGTGCATGTGCATGAATATGTGTGTGCATAAATATGTACAATTCCATTTTAGCATAACGTGTGTGTTTGAGGAGGACGAGGAGGAGGAGGAGGAGGGGGTTGCTGTGGCCGGTCATTAATCATTCAATTACACACCTGTCAGAGTTCAGACAAGTGGGAGAGAGGGAGGGGGGAAAGGGATGGGGGAATGCAGCGAGGAGAGAGAGAGAGGACCAGGGGGGTTAAAAAGAGAAAAGAGAACGGGCGAAAGTTTTATTGTGTGAACGGGACGTGATGGAGGACAGAGGCCAGCTGTGGGACGGTGACAGAGGCCACCGTAAAGACAAAAGACACTTACATGACTCACGGGGGACGAGTGACGGATGAGACCGAGGCCGGCACTCAGACGCCTCTCCTCCAGGATCTGATTTAAGACGACTAGCTCAAAGTGAAGCCGTGGAAACGCACCGGAAGGGCATTCAGACTTCAGAGCACAATGTGAGATAGTGTTGGAAACCAAGGAGGTAGAAGACGGCAAGAGAAAGGGATATACAAGAACATTTGGTTTGATATGGCGAGGAATAATAACAATAGTAACAATTCATGTGTTTGTGATGGTTCCAATATCTAATACTAATCGTCATAGCACAATGTTTTCTGCAGGAAATAAAAGGTGGAGAAAGTAGTCGAGTGTATATTTGACTTTACTGCATCACAAGTAGAAAGATAAGATAGTAACATATTGCATGTATTATTATGATGAAAAGTAAAAGGAGCATAATTTAGAGAAATGGCTTCTGTGGGAGCTTTTCTCTCCTGTATCTTTTCTCTTGTATTATTCGGTACATACATATATAGCTTAATGTACTTAATTAATTCACAGTGCAGCTACAGTTTAGTATTTAAAGGATGGATCATTTCAACAGTTGAGATCATACAGTAGTGTACATGTGTTAATCTGTATGCAGCAAAAAGCACAATGTTTGTCCATGAATTGAATTATAATACAGTATAAAGCATGATATGGCAAGTACCTCAAATGTGTACTTAAATACAGTGGTAAATATACTTATATCCGCCACTGAAGTTGAGCAAAATCAATCAATAATCGATCAGTTTTGACTAATATTCTCTACTTCTTCCTGAGAGGTTTACTGCATTTCTGATATGGGCACTGAGGAAATAGTGCCACTGTATCGTCTCCCTGTTTCTTATTTCTGCTCCGATACAGTATATGTTGACGTGTTTGTATATGTGAGCAGCCCCCCAACACTTAATCTCCTGCCTGTGTGTGTGTGTGTGTGTGTGTGTGTGTGTGTGTGTGTGCGTGCTGCAGTCTCCATGTTTAGCTGCAGTACCTCGAATGCCTCAGGCCTCAGCCATCTGTGCCCCCCATCCACCACCCCACACACCCCCTTCCGCCTCTCCTCATTTCGCATGCACACAAATACACACACTCCTCTCCGAGCACCCCCACCTCCTCCGCCACCGCCACCGCCACCGCCGCCATATATCTAATTTATTACCGCGGTGAGTGCGTTACACACACTCATGTATGCATAATATATCACATGTGTAAAAGAACTGTGAGTGTGCGACACTGTGCACCGGCCATACAGTCTGACCACAACTCCATCCTCAGTGCGTCCCTGAATTCTGCTCTGTGCATGCGTGTGTGTGTGTGTGTGTGTGTGTGTGTGTGTGTCCAATAAATGTGTGATCCATCACGTATCACAGTGTTTCTATCTCATTCTTCCACCAGATCTGATAAAGTGTGAGAGGAGAAAGGAAAGGAGAGAGAGAGAGTGTGTGTGTGTGTGTGTGTGTGTGTGTGTGTGTGTGTGTGTGTGTGTGTGTGTGTGTGTGTGTGTGTGTATAAAGGCCCAGCTGTTTCTAGGTTTGACATCCACATGCAGGCAGAATGCCAGATGTCTCATTAGGCAAATTTGATTGGCTCGGTCATTTAGAATGCAGCGATGATACAGTTCCATATGCGGTGTGTGTGTGTGTGTGTGTGTGTGTGTGTGTGTGTGTGTGTGTGTTTGTGTGTGTGCATTTACATAAGAGGCCCCCTGTATAACTATTTACATGTGTTCATGCCTGATGTATGTGCATTCATTATCTATTTTGTTAATATTTGATTTCACAAGCTGTTAAATACATAGCAATGTAAACAACAGTGGAGGAGTACAGGTACCTGGTGTCTCCATCATAAGGTGGAGGAGTACAGGTACCTGGTGTCTCCATCATAAGGTGGAGGAGTACAGGTACCTGGTGTCTCCATCATAAGGTGGAGGAGTACAGGTACCTGGTGTTTCCATCATAAGGTGGAGGAGTACAGGTACCTGGTGTTTCCATCGACAGCCGACTGAACTGGAAGGCCAACGTCAACGCTGTCTACAAGAAGGGGATGAGTCGACTCTTTTTCCTGAGGAGGCTTCGATCCTTCAATGTGTGCAGCAAGATGGTGGAGATGTTCTACCAGTCGGTTGTGGCCAGCGCTCTGTACGTCGCTATTGTCTGCTGGGGGAGCAGCATTGGAGCCGGTGACACCAACAGACTTAACAAGCTAGTTAAGAAGGCCGGCTCCATCATCGGCTGCAAGCAGGAGTTTCTGGAGCAGGTGGTGGAGAGGAGGACACTGAAGAAACTTGTGTCCATATTGGGCAACCTGGACCACCCGCTCTGCCACCTGCTGCAGGGCCAGAGCAGCACTTTCTCCAGGAGACTCCTCACGCTCCGCTGCACCAAGGACCGTTAAAGGAAAACATTCCTGCCGACAGCAATACGGCTTTATAACAAGTCACCGCTTGCTAGTTCCTCCGTGAATTAGTTCATCACTGTACCATATATATTTTGCATTTTGCACAATCTGTTTATCTAATTTATTTACTTAATTAATGAATACACTCTTCAGCTGTAAATATAAATATATTTCATTCCAGTTAGTTGTATTCTATTCTATTGTATATATTTAAATATATACATATATATATATATATATATATATATATATATATATATATATATATATATATATATATATATATATTACTTTATTTTAATTTGTATATATCTCTCATCCCTGTTGCTTCTTTATATATTTGATCTTTTATCTTGTGTGTTTGTTTTTCAAGTGGTAAGGCGCTACTGATGACGACAAAAAAAATTCCACTTGGGGATAAATAAAGTATATATATATATATATTCATTCATTCATTCATTCACATAAATAAATAAAAAGAACGACGTAATATCGCTATAATAGGAAATTGTATACAGAAAATTTCAAGAATGCAAACTAATACTCTGGTATAAAAGATGAAATGGCAAATTGCACTAAACTAAAATATTGCTAATTTACATCCTAAACTCCTATTTATTTCTCACTGTTTGCAGCTCCTTAGCTTTTACTTTACCTTTAGTTCCTTTCTAGTTTACCAACTGTCACTTCATTTCTACAAGCGTTTCCACTTCAGTCACAACTTTAGTTGTTCGACTCCTCCATGTTTGATCTTCTGCCGTCTCTTCAACCTCTACCTTTAAACAACTTCAGTTGCTTTCAGTAAACCTCGACTGTTTATCTTCTCCCCACCATGCAAACTGTGTCAATGCAACACATTTAATTAAAAAAATAATTACAAATCAAGTCGAAAAGAAAAGGGACAAAGAAAAGAGCAGGCAATTTAAAAAAAGGTCAAACATTCAAAAGTAAAACAATAGCCATGCCATTCCACTCCTTTACAGTACATGTTATTACTTTAAGTGTTGAACTTCAAATACTTCAACAACTCTCAGGGCTTCCGCTTCCACATTATTCAACTTCATTGCTTTGACTTCGACGGTCACTTCCGACCACTTCTCCTCCTTAAAATTCTTTACTGTCATTTCAGATTTTATCAGCGGCGACTTAAGGAACCTTTAAGTGTCTCAACCTCTCGTTCAACTCCTTTTAATGTTCAACTGTTGTCCATCAATGTTCATCTCAAGTCCTTTCAGCTTCATCTTTATCTTCTACGCTCAGCCCTTTTGGTGCCTTGACGTCAACACCCACTTCATCTACGACACTTGCCACTTCAACTCTATTCTGACAACCGTAAAACCACAATAAATGCTAGTAATCTTCAGCAACGTATGGGTAAGGAAGATTTAACATATTCTTTGTCTATTTATCATATCCACAAAGCACACATGCAGTACGCAGAAACCTTATTCCATGAATTAAAAATCAAACCTGTGACTATTCTGCTAACTGTAAATGCAACATAAACAAACTGTACATCTCACAGGAGGTGTAATGCTGCCCCCTAGTGGTCCAAAGAAGCGACAGATGTGTTCGTGTTTAGTTTCCTGTTTAGTGAGCTCAGCTTTGTCAAGTCCTGATATATATGTGACATATATACATACATAAATGAAAGGCAAAGAGCTCCACTTTTAAGCATTCATGACTCACATATGACATCATGTGAGCAAACAGCAGATCCAGAAGCACATTAGTAATCATTTGGTGTCTTGTTTCTGTCCCTCTGATGAATGTCACTCCGATATTAACTCTCTGTTTGGTCTCCATCAACTCCTCATGGGAACTATCTGGACCTGTAGCTGCTAAACGTTCAGCTCCAGATGCTTTTTTTGGGGTTGATGAGAGTTAAAGGGAACCTGTGTGCTTTGTTTGCTCATTTAACAACCACTTAATGACCTTCTGCAATAATAATAACAATACATGAGACACAGCTGCTGCTAGAAATGGAATTAAGAGTTTAATGTTGCACATTTATTACTTTCATGTTAGTATTTACAATTCAAAAATGACATTAGTTTCAGGAGAGCATATAAAAAAATTAAAAAAAAACAACTCACGCTGCACTGTACAAAATTGAATAGCCTCCAAACATTTAACTTTACTCTGTTCCCATATAAATATAATAATAATACTTTGATATAAACTCTTCTCTTCTTTACAATAAAACTATGACTTCAAGGTGCTTCCGACCCGTACGGTCCATTAAAATGGAGCGGTGCCCACTTGGGACCGCTTTGTCCCGACTTATAGGCAGAGTGACAGGATGTTTGCTTCCTTAAATTCTCCGTGTGAAAGATTGTCTCCCGAAGAGGACAAATATATAAAGTACTTAGGAAAGAAAAACAAGCTTTAACTAATACTTCAGATTTATCTTAAGGCCCCTGGAAGGAATCCCGACCGAAATTCCCTAAATCAGCTGACGCCGGCGTGTTAACGACATTAATAAAAAGCTTTCTTTGGGTTTGACCCACTGAGAAACCATTTCACTCTACTTCTTCTCTCCATTACGATCATCTGTGATCCTCTTCTCCTTCCGTGCATAGAGTCTGTCCATCTTCCTCGCTCCTCACTCCGTCTGACGCCTGCGACCCCGACTGCCCTCTGCCCGGCTCCTCCCTCAGCGGCTGCAGAGCCTCTGCGCCGCTCTCCGTCACAGACTCGTCTTCTTTCCCACTTTCCTCTTGGCCCTCGGCGTCCGTCTCAGAGTTCTGCGACCCCTTGTCCCGGCACGCCTGCCTGCGGATGGTCCGCCGGTTCCGGCTGCGCCGCGACTGGTCGCAGTGCAGCGTCCGCCTGCGATGCCACTGGTTGAGGGACTGTTGGGCTTCGACACTGAGCTGGCGGGCGGCCAGCCGGGGCCGGAAGCTGCTGATGTAGTAAAGAGAGGCGTACAGGGTCGTCAGGTAGTAGCCACCTGTTGATACGGGGGATGCAGAAAGGGAGACGCTCTGTGACTTGTGATGGTTATTAAACAGCATCTAAATCCTTAAAATCACAGCTGGGGATGAAACCAATCGTGAAGTTTAGGGCGTAAAGTCCTTCTGCAATTTAGCAAAAACACATGCAAGAAGCAACATGGACGTACAGTCATGCTTGTTGATGTTGTCGATGTCACCCAGGTTCACATAATAGCCCGTTTTACTATTTACAGCCTGATTCTCGAGGTGCAACAACAACTTGAATGCAAAACATCCAGCAGATGTTGCATTGTCACCAGGTTTCCTGTCATCACGCGTCAATGCGCTCTCATTGGCTGTTGCTCCCTGACAGACTCCCAAAATCAGGGCTAAAGCCGTGGAGTGTCTGTTTGCTTATCTAGAAAACGTGGGTGTGACTTTGTTTTATCCATACAGAGATAAATATGTGTGCTTTTGGAGTTGGGAAACATCTGATTATGCAAACCGAGCTGACGGTACAAGCATCTTTTGTAATATTTTGCTGGAATTTAGTCACAACTCATTTCCACGTGAGAAGGTTTGCAAACGGTTTTCATTTAGCGATGTGTAAACCTCCACTTTCATTATAACCAGGCTAAGTTTGAACGTAGGAAGTCACAGCCTGCAGTGTGTTTTGTGTCTGCCTCACCTTCTCCCTGCAGCTGCGTGGGGTCCAGCAGCTCCATCATGTAGTCTGTGTCCAGGTGCAAGGTGACCACGTCACTGCGGAGCAGCACCCACGTGAGGCAGGGCAGGAAGTCATCCGCTCCGAACGCTTTAGCTGCAGGAGAGGAGAATTTAAAGGGGACTTAACGGACAAATAAAAAGACAGCAACAAATAAATAAACTTATTTTTCAAACAGCTGTCTACCTGAGCTGGCATTAGTGCTCATGCTGTGATAGATGATCTTGCAGACTTTGAGCAGGATGTGGACCTTCTTGTTTGGGGAGTAGGCCTCATGAATGCTCGTCCACTTCTGCTGGATCCGCTCCAGGGTGGCGGCGTCGGGAACTCCGACTCCCGCCGACCCGCCCAGCTCCTCCACGCCTTTCTTTTCCAGCACACGCATGTTGTTCTGGAGGCGCTCGAAGCTGCGGTCATTAGTCCGGGACACATGAATGCAGGAGTAGAGGTGTTCGGAGACGGGCTTCAAGGCCACCTTGTGGAGGGAAAGCTCCACCAGGGAGTCTGCAGGAGGGGCGAGCGGTACACTTAAAAACTGTTCTGTCAGCACTTAATTGAAATGTACATTTTCAGCTCACTCACCGATCTCCAGGTCATTCATGTCAGTGATGCTGTCCAACAATGCCTGGATTTCTTGGTAGTCCAACAGCGTCTCCTTTAGCGACGAGAGCGATGACCTCACCTCCTGTAAGAACTCTGACCCGGTGACCCCGACGGGATCGGCCCCTTTCCTCAGCACCATGTCCACAAATCCTCTCGTGGCCTCGGCAAACGCCGCACCTCTCCGCTCGCTCAGCTCTTGCACGCGATTGAAGAGTCTCTTCTTCTGACTCACCAGCCCGCCGAGGGCCTGGCCCACCACGGAGAGCCGGTGGATGACCTTGTCGGCCAGCCGCTGCGTGCACGGGTGGTGCAGGGGGGGGCTCGCCATTTGGGAGTCCGACTCTTCCTCGATGCTGCTGATGGACAGCGAGTCGAGCTCCAGCGACGGCGGGTGGAGCAAGGAAGACCTGGGCGGAGGCAGCCAGACGCCGTCCTCGATCCAGGACACCCGGTGAGGGGACTGAGGCACCGGGCTGCCATGGGTCTGCAGCTCAAACACTGTGTTTGAGCTTCCGGGGGTGGAGGGAGTAGATGGAGGACGGCTGCCCGTGCTCGCTCTGCTGGGCCTCCGGAGAACCACTCCTTCTGGAGCGGCTGGTGTTGACGGGGTTGGTGGTGAATCAGCAGACATGGCTCTGGTGAGACCTGGAACACATGGATGAACAAACACCAGGTTGGCCTTAAAGGTGTTTAAAGGGTCAGTTCAGACAGATTGTTCCACTTTACAACAGTAGATTTAGCCATAGAGACAGTTTTAAACTGCTTAGGTTTTGATATATCCATCTCTTAAGGTTGTCCTGAATAAATAGTCCCTAATCAAGAAATAATTAGATAGATAGTGCATATGTTTACACTGGCGTTTGGTTAAATACTATGGTCTGCTTTTTATCTGTTTTTATTCATTTATTTGTTTTACTGTGTTTTTTATTGCACCATATTTTAAATGTGTATTTAACTGTTGTAATGTTTCTTGTCCCCCCGTTATGGTCAATTTGGTTTAATTGATGCGTCTATCGACTCCTGTACAGCACTTTGTGACCGTTGTCTGCGATAAGTGCATTATAAATAAACTTTACATCTCTCGTTTGCATGCTAAACAAGTCCTCACCAGAGCTCTGCATGTCGGCAGCGGCGGGTTCCTGATCCAACGAGATGGTTCGTTTGCTCTGCAGCCCGGACCCCGCCCACGCTCGGGTGGTGCTGAAGCGGCGCTCCCGCCTGAAGTTTGGCTGCACGGTCCGGCGGGTCAGCCAATCGTCTCCGTGTTCGTGAAGGTAGAGCGGATTGATGATGCACAGGGCCCCGTTGGTGGAAGTCAGCTAAGGAAACACACAAAGTGAAGAGATAGGACGCTTCCTGTGACACACCGATCACCTGAAATAGGCTTTCCAACCTCTTCTTTAAGGCGGTATTAACTGATTTTCTGCCCACTTGGGGGCAGCGGAACGAGCTGTAAGCGCAACAATGAAATATAATCACTTAAAGAAGTTGATATCGCTAAGGAGTTAGGAAACAGATGCCAACTACGCATCCAGTCGTCGTCTCTCTCGTCACCTGGTGAGTGCAAGTCCAGCCTTCACTCCGTTTTGGGTCTCCACCAACTCAGAGTAATCCGTCTCTTTAGCTGCTAAATGCTGCACCATGCAGACGAGAGGCAAAGCTAGTCGCTAGCTAGTTGGTGACTGCAAAGCTAATACCCATAATGATTTGATTATGTCTAGCATTGATTTAAACACATTGATTACTGCAGCTTTACATGCTGCATGGCTCGCAAACACAAGGAAATAAGGAAGTCGTTAGAAGCCCTTGTTATGTTACACACACACACACACACACACACACACACACACACACACAGTACAGTGTATACCTGTATGGAGCACATTACGTCGCCTGGCTCCCTCTGGGTCATTTCTTCAGCGGGCTGGTCCGCCGGCGTGCAGAGCCAAGTATCTGCATTAGGAAGGTGGTATGAATGAGACAGTTCTTTCTGGTTTGGTGTTTCTAAGAGAGGACATGCGACTCACTGGGTTCCAGTTCAGAGAGACGGTCTTTGGTGTTCTCCGTCACACTGTAGATCCAGCGAGGGATGGAAAGACAGACAGACAACACGTCCCTGACACACGGGAAGAGACGCCGGGGATTCAATTAAACACCATATTACTTTTCAGAGAGACGAGAAAACACAAAGATATTCAGAGATATGTTTGGTGCCGCATTAATGCGATTGTGAGTAAAACGTGAGAGAAGCCCAAGTTCAAGCGCACACAATAAACTTAAATAAAAAGCGGTGACGCAGCAGGTTCTTACCTGGTCAGAGAGTAGAAGAGCACCAGCTGAGCCAAGTCAGAGAACGACAGCCGAGACTCGGACAGCTGGAAGACTGACACGAGATACAGATAAAGAGGAGGCAGTTAGTGTCATTTCTGTCGAAAAATACTTTCCTGGAAACACACCGACGCTTTAAACAGGAAGGATGAGAAGGGGGAGGGTTCTAAAGATAAGCAAAAGTGTCCATTTCAATTATATCTTCCACATCAGCCGTTAAGTCTTATTTTCTGGCTTATGGCGCGTGGTTTCAGATGCCGAGCAGCCGGTTTCGGCGGTCACTTTTGTCTCTCCGGCCTGTGATTTGAAGCGACACCGCGTTGCATCTGCAGAGCGGCACAACGCAGCACTGACAGCAGCTCAGTTTGAGGAACCAGTATTTGCATTTAGAGAGCCTGTCTGATGAGGTAACCGCTCACCTGTTCTCACGCTCGCGTGTCAGGTTCACACACTTAAGCTCAACAGCAGGGAAAGCAGAATTGCACAACTTGTGTGACGTTGCCGGGTCTAAACTGTCAGTTTAAGCTGATTTAGTGATTCAGAAAGAAACTACTAAAAGTCACACGTTCATGGAGATTTTTTTGGGACTGGATGACACAAACACAGACACACACAAAAAGAGAGAAAGTAGTACGCATTGCCATACTTTTGTCCATACCTGTGCCTGTGCTTTTGATGCTGTAATCAACGACTGCTCCATTCTGTCCTCCAGCAGACACACACAGCAGGTTGGAGTGCACAACCAGGAAACTCTGGAGGGAAACACACACACACACACACACACACACACGCACAGTGACTCATTTCAGTATTTAGTCGTGGCGGAAGCTGGCCGGGCAGGTTTATTTAAATTTGAAATGCTCACATGAGGTGGTGACAGACAGCAGGATGGATTCGTGTGCGGTAAAGACTCGTCAGTGTTTTTATGACCGGATGGATTTCGTCATGGTGACCAAACTGACAGTGAAGGTAACAGTAACTTCCCCGGTCTTCATGCAGTAAGTGACCAGGGGTTTCAAACTCGCCATATTTGGTCGGGTAATGCACTTTTTTGGAAGCACATATCTGTGAGAAACCTTTCTCCACTATGACCTTTAATAAATGCAAGTACAGGTCCAGGCTTAGTGATGCCCATCGTGAAGCTGTACTCAGAGTTTCACTGTGACCTGGATCAGGGTTTCTACTGTGACCTGGATCAGGGTTTCTATACTGTGACCTGGATCAGGGTTTCTACTGTGACCTGGATCAGGGTTTCTATACTGTGACCTGGATCAGGGTTTCTACTGTGACCTGGATCAGGGTTTCTATACTGTGACCTGGATCAGGGTTTCTACTGTGACCTGGATCAGGGTTTCTATACTGTGACCTGGATTAGGGTTTCTATACGGTGACCTGGATCAGGGTTTCACTGTGACCTGGATCAGGGTTTCTATACTGTGACCTGGATCAGGGTTTCACTGTGACCTGGATCAGGGTTTCACTGTGACCTGGATCAGGGTTTCACTGTGACCTGGATCAGGGTTTCTATACTGTGACCTGGATCAGGGTTTCACTGTGACCTGGATCAGGGTTTCACTGTGACCTGGATTAGGGTTTCTATACTGTGACCTGGATCAGGGTCAATGTGGCTCAGCTGTGTGAGCAGAAGCGCTGCCAGGTGTCTGGCAAGAAATAGAATAAAGTACAAATGTATTCAGGTTTTGCAATTGTTGGTTCGGTGCAGTTTCAATAAGTTATTTAAAAAAATATATTTGCACTATTAAAAACTATTATAAAAATGTATAGAATCTGCTGGTTGCCTTTTTTATGACGAAAATATGTTATGAATGTAAAAAAAATAATTGCGCTTTCTGTGTGGCCCTCCGATGAGATCACAATACCAGCGGTGGCCCCAAGCCAAATTGAGTTTGAGACCCCTGCTCATGACAGCTACATCTAATAAAAACCAGGTGACACAGCCGAGAGCTTTCCAGTAAGTCGACCGCGACTGAAGCTGAAGCTCTTCCTGGTTCAGGCTTGTTCTGTCCACATTACTGATAAGCATCTTTATAGCATCACATAACTGTCATGGCTGGTTTCAGCGAGGAGATGAGCAGTGCAGCAAAAACCTTTTCAGCCATGCAATTTTCTTTTTTAATTTGCACGTGTTTATGACCAAATAACTGCAAAACTAGTATTGTTTTCCTCAGTTTTAAGTGGTATTTAGCCCTAATTAGCTAAAGTTAGCATTCTAGCTCATTACACACGCAAAAAATGTGTTTCATTTTTGTCTTCTTGCTTTCAGAATCTGAAACTTCCTCTGAATGTCTCTATTTTAGTAATAATTTGCAACGATGCCTCACATATTTTGGAATTAAAGGCACTATAAAAAACGTATTTCCCCCCAATCATCTTCTTGCTATAAATAATGAGGGTGTCACGTGAACCAACTGTTTTTTTACAAGTTGGGAAAGTTTTGGTTATTTCCCACAAAATAGTTAAAATTCTTTCTTTCTGTTGTCTCGTCACTGGCTTGAAGTGGGCAGGGCTCGCTTAGAAAAAGGGACACGTCGGTGATGTTGATGCACCAATCAGAGTTCAGCAACATTTGAATCAAGGTGGCGAGTCAGTGAGAACCACGCAGTCCTGATGGAAGAGGAGCTGAGTTTTGGGACTTTAACTTTATTGTCATTGCACATACAAGTACTGTGACAACGAACTGTAGTTTGCATCTGTCCAGAGTGCAAAAGAGAAGCAGTTACGGTGCTGTTAACTACTTGTTTTTATTCCTAATATATCATTTTCTATTCTACTTAAAGACATTAAACTTGTCTTTAACTGCGTAGACGTTCTTTTTGTCTGATCGCATTGAACTTAATGCAAACACATAAATAACTTTGGGTAAAATAAAGCAACAGTCAGGTGGTTACAACACCACAACTGAATTCAGCGGTGTTCTCAAATACACACACACACACACACACACACAGGAAGTGGCTGTGAGTGTGCACAGAAATAGAAGTTCACTGCAAGTCGTCGCAACACTTTGAGCACAAGCACATGACCGGCAGCAGAGATGAGACGAGCAATTACTGCGTTAAATCATAACGGCAAAATGTAGTCGCTCACACAGGAAGAAGAAGAAGAAGAAGAACTGGAAACCAATCAAGCAGAAATTAACTTTTTCCTTTCAGCATTTCGGGGGGAAAAAAATCAGCCGGTTTACAACCAACATGTAAATTTGTTTCCGCGGTAAAAGCATCCTCTCCTTCCTCCATGACCGCTCATACTCACAGGTCAATGCCTTTTGCTGCTTCCAGTTAGACGTTTGCATTTGTGGCAGTTTATTTGCATTCCACTCTATCAAACATGCCGCTTCACTCCTTTTTTTTCTGACCCACTCACATTCTCCGTTTGCTGCAGATGTATCAGTTTTGCAATTTGTCATTTCCTGGAGATGCGCAACATTTTTTAAACTCAACACTACTTCTGCATTCCAAAAAAAACACACAAAGAGGTCATTGTGTTATGAGGTGTCACGGAGAAAAAGGGAACTACTTTCGCGTGGCAGAGATGGGCACAGACCGGCTTTAGGATGCTTCTGTTGTGACACCACGTTTCGGGGAAGCTGCGTAGTTTCATGAAACACTTGATGAGCAGCAAACTAAGCGAGAGCTTCTGAGAGGAGGGGAATTAGGTTGTGCACACATGATGGGAACAGTGGGAGG
Organism: Taurulus bubalis; assembly: GCF_910589615.1. Classification (NCBI taxonomy): domain Eukaryota; kingdom Metazoa; phylum Chordata; class Actinopteri; order Perciformes; family Cottidae; genus Taurulus; species Taurulus bubalis. The sequence continues at coordinate 23,922,560 of NC_136598.1, read as the reverse complement.
ACATGCAAAGAGATGGGGGAAGACTGTAGAAAGAGAAGAAATGGAGCTAAGAGGGACACAAAAAAGATTACGCTTCTCCAAAAATGAGACAGTTGAGCAAGACGAGAAGAATATAAGTAAGAAATGTATTCTTTTATCTCTCGTGTTGTACGATGAGTCAGATTCAGCACATTTTAAGTCTGCCGATTAGATTTTGGTGACCGTTTAGATTTGTTTCATCCAAAAAAATCCATTGCATTATGATAAAAACATAACCAGCATGGAGGCTTTCCCCCCCCAGAAATAATAAAAACCTGGAGAATTATTCATTATTCCTTTAACATCCCTGGTTAATTTTTTTTTTGAATATCACATTTTAAAACCCTCTCAGATGCAATTCACCCTCACACTGAACACTAAATGTCACATTAAATAATAAAAAGGTGGGACTCTTTGATGGATATCTGCAGCTCACCCCGGCAGGCGTCCCACAGATCGCGGCGTGGGCCCCCTCTCTGTCCCAGGGGGCCGCGGGGCACCAGGCCTCCTGGCAGCCCCTCAGCTGCTGCAGCAGCGTCAGCCGCCTCCTGCTGCTCCTCCACGGGATGGCCGTCGTCCCGTTGACCGAACCGTGGACCGCCCCAGACATGCGGACGCGATTGTGTGCGCGTACAGACGTCTGCATCCACAGAGGATCGCTCTCAACGCTCAAGAAGAGATGGACCTGCAGACGCCTTCATGCCTGAGGAGACAAAGATAAATGTTATGACCTTTTTCTGGTGGTGTTTTATGTAAGATTTGCCTTTTTTGAGCATTCATTTTCAATAATTACACACACTCTCTTGTAAAAAACACAAAAAAGCTTATTGTGGTATGAGAATAGTTGATACTTACATGTGTTAGACTGCCTCAGTTAGTTCATGTGTCTTCTCTCCTCTACGCTATTAGCACATTTCTCTGCATGTTGCAATCGTCTTCCTTTCTGCAAGATGTTGCTTAAGAGCTCCAAAAAAAAGAAAGATAGGAAGCTCACATCCTCAAGAAGGTCCCCGGCGAAATGTGCAGAATATTTTCAGTGTTTTAGAATCCGTCTCCTGCAATGCTGCTGGCATTTAATGAACGTTCAGTTTTCGTGTGAAACTGTTGAGCTGATGTTTCATCACACCTCCTTAACACCGCCCCCCCCTTCAGATCTGCATGTGGTTAACCCGACTCAGAGCAGTGAAAAGACATGAACTCTGAAGAGCTGCATGTGCCCGACCCATCACACAAACTGTTTTATCACAACTCTGAGATCACACATGTTACAGGTTTGATCTGAAATGATGACGACGCTCCATCAGCCAGCGATAGAGAAGCAGGAGATGTGATGGAGAGGGCCGGAGGAGACGCTGAAGGGGGTTTCTGGACGTCCAACAGACTCGCTTCCTCTCGCGGAAACCACATCTGGAGGTGTTGTTTATTGGTCAGAGGTTTCTACGCCTTCCTTCTGCACGCAGCGCTGCCACGCGTTCTGTTTCCTGCACAGTCATGACCAGCATGGCACGGACACCAACTAATAACCTCAAGGGACCTGAAGAATTGTTACTTTTGATGAGGTTACTTTACTTTAGATGCTGAAGAGCAGCATTTTTGTTTCGTTTAAAATCACTGTAGTTTTGCTGGTGGAAAATATCGTCATAGTTTTTCATAATCAAGGGTCCAATGAGGTTTTTTTTAGTCTTTGCTCCTTTTTGACACAGTCTCAACAAACGTTTCTCAGCTTTACAAAGGTCAGATTTATTGCAAGATTCTTGTATTGGTTTCCCTTAGAGCGTACAGATGGTAATGTATTCTTTTTTATGATGCAACAATTCATGCTTTTTATAGACAACCCAAAGTAGTTTCCTATGAAACTACTTAATTACACCTTATTTCAGCAATTCTTGTCTTCTTTTACCATTCTTGTGTTTCTGCAGCAGAATCCACTACAGTCCTGACTGCAAAGTTATGTCTGTTGCTCCATAAGATGAAGATGATATCACTTGCCTCGTAAACATTGCGTTAGCAGAAATGATGGAAATCAGTTTGAATGGGGAGGAAAGAAGGTGGTCAACATGAAAAACACTGTTCATTTAAATCATTTTAAAAGTTCCACGTTACCAAACTATATTTACAACTACCTCAGCTCTCCTGTGAGGAAGTTCACTCTGTGACACGTTTGGGGAAGCAGAATACGGTGCAAATAACTGCTATAATAAACAGAGGCATAAAACATAGAGATGTCCAGAGTGAGAATGTTCAGAAGAATTAAATGTCCGCTAAAAATGAGAGCGTGACACCCGTCGAAGCTTCACTTCCAAACAAAAACCTGTGGTATCATCATCATCCTCATCCTCATCATCCTTTAGGAGAGGGAGCTTTTGGATAAGTCACTCCTCCGCCTCCTCGGGCTCCGCCGGTGCAGCAGAGCTCACTTCGGCTGCAGCTCCTTTGCTCTCGCCGGCCTTCTCTTTGCCGTCCTGGACGTCGATCCTCGCGTGCTCCTGCTTCACCAGCTCCTCCAGCTCCGCCTGGAAGGGGAGGTGGAGGGGGATTTAGCGTGACTAATTGCTTAGCAACCACACAGTGAGAACAAGGAAGTCATTGAATCGAGCGGTTGTTTACCAAGAAGTTGTTGCAGCAGTTGTTGAATATTAAAACACACTAAATACAACGTGCTGATAGGTGGACTTTATAGAACTATTCATTTAATCCTACATGGAGTTGACAAAACTGAGATAGCCGACATATGAGGAAGCTATTGATTTATTTTATGCTTCACAGGAAAACATGTCCCTCTGGAAAGAGGATCAATCCTTAAAATGATCTGTTTTAACAGCAGCAGGAACTTCTCATGTCTACTTTATACAGTGTGGGAGGAGTCGAATAAGAAAACATCGAATGAAGCTTTAACGACACTGTGCATCTGTACGGAAATTCAGTTTGTGGTGGGAGCTGAAAGTAATAAATTAAAATGAGAAGAATGCAATCAGAGAGGAAATGAGAGGCCCAACAACCTAAAAAAAACAGACCCATGCCCTCAAGAATTAGATCAGTAAACACTAATGAGCCTATATTTTAGCATGGGCCTAATCACCTCCTGACTGAAGTGATCACTACGGTCCGAGAATCATCGTTCTGTGACAAATAGCTTGGAAGTACAACCCTTAAATGAGCAGAGGATCTATGACGGGTGATTGCGTAACTTGCCTTCCATCCCAACAGCTCAGCGAGCGCCAGACAGCCGTCATCACACGTGCTGATGTGAGCTACATCTCTGGAGAGAGGAAACAAAGGACACCATGTTAAAACCTGGACACGGCTCCATGCAACTTCTTCATTTGCAGCACTGATGCATATTCCAAAATGACAACACTCCTCTGACTCGACAGTTTCTCGTTGGTATCGTGAATGAGCAGCGATGTTTCAATTTCATGACGACCATCGAGTGATTATTGAGTAAGTGAGGTACCGACTAACTACATCAAATATTAAGCTAAACGATGAGTACAGCAGAAATGTGGTGAAGCACAAACTAAGCGTCTCACTAAATGATTGTCATGGAAGAAACGTTGGCACCCTCTGGTGGTGAGAAAGATAAAGTGCATGTTGTAAGTTTAAACAAATGGGACACAATACATGCACATGTTTAATTTTTCAGATATTACTGATCATTTTGGATCAGTTGATCAATATTTAAAAGCTTTTACATCTCTATTCTTTCTCCTAATTATCGGAACCAGCGTATTTGAATCAGATTCAGCTCAGATGTCAATTTCTGCTGTCAGATGCAAGTTGCAACGGAAAGACAAACAGACACGATGGTAAAACAGTTGCAGAGAAGAAGCAGCCGCAGCATCTGTGTATCACCTGTACGCCTTGTCTGAGTCAAAGTCCATCCCGCCTCCGAAACCCAGCAGCCCAAACAGAGGATCGGCCTGCAGACAGAAACAAACAATGCTGCACAGAGTCCAAGAAATACATCGATGACAGAAAAGAGTGTGGATGAAGGAGTACGGAGGCTCACCTGGCCTGCCTTCTCCATGTTAATGAGCAGACGGGGGCAACCTTTTGAAACCCTAAATGACAAGAGAAACACAGGAGAGAAAAAAAGAATGACTTATATATACACGCATCGACTATAAGTTCAACAAAGTGCAACAAAGAACATATCTGGAATCAAGCTTGAATTGTTCATAAAGCAGGAGAGTTTCTCTGGCAGCCGGACGACACTATCTGTACTGCAGCAGTGTCTGTGGTCAGGATTATGGGTCTAGATCTGCAGTACCTGCCGACGAGACCAGCAAACGGTTGGACCTGCAGCGACGTCCCCATGATGAGGAGGAGATCACAGAGAGGAAAGTCCTGGCGGGTAAAGGAAGAGGGGTTACATCGCGTTCCCTTCAAACATGCTCGCAGAACCACCATCAACGTGTGCTCACCATCTTCATTGAAGTGAAGAACCGGACGGGCAGACTCTCTCCGAAGAAGACGATATCTGGGGGAAGAGGAGCGAGGGACACAGAGATACTGAGATAACTGATGACACAATTATCGAGCAGTCATGTTTGTGGAGTAAAAAGACAAAGATCCACTGACCTGGCTTCACTAAACTGCTGCACTTGTCGCATCGAGGAATGTCTTCAGAAAATATTTTATCTGCGAAGCAAGAGAACGACGTTAAAATCACAACGACTCAACAACCACAGGCTCTCTGAAGACTGACGAAAGTCAAACGGCACCTCTCATCCAGTCCAGGTTGTACTGCTGGCGGCAACTGAAGCTCACGCATTGGGACGTGAAGAACGTCCCGTGAGCTTCAATCAGATCCTCACCCTGGAGCCCGGCCACGCGCTCCAGGGTGTCGATGTTCTGGATGGACAAACGCACATGATCGTCGATGCGAAAGCAGAAAGATTCGATGTACAGTCGGGGAAGAGGAGACTCTTTCTCACCTGTGTGTAGCAGCGTCTCAGGTGCCCCTTGTCCTTCAGCAGCTTCATGAAGTAGTGACAGATAGTCGGCTAAAAAAGATTACAAATTAAACGGAAATCAACCATAAGTCTAACATTTAAGCCTGGATATAAAAATAAATAAAAAGATTGTATTCTACCTTAAACTGTCCTGGGTAAAGCTCCTTAGCTAAGGCAAAGAAAGGCTCTGGATGTTTCTGAGAAAAATAAAAAAGGCACAGATTACATTTTATTGTCACGACAGTGAGGAGTAGAGTAAGCACCGTCTCAAATCATGAAGCAGGAGGCTCTCCAGAAGACTGTACAAGTGTATCCTGTGGAGTGTTTGTGTTTCTGAGTATAGTTTGTGGCATTAAAACCACATCAAAACAAATGACCAAGAGGTTGACTTCTTCGCTAAATCTTTGATCTTAAATATAGATATAATAATAAAGGTTTCAATGTTATTTCTAATCATTTGTCAAAACCGTTCAACAAAGTAATCGTTCACACACCTTAAAGTAATCTATCTGGAAAATGGCCTCTGGGTAAGGCAGGTTATATTTTTGCAAGTTTGCGTACAGGCCAGTTTCCGGTGAGCGGAAATCAGGGATCCCAGCCGCTGTGGGTGGAAATGATGTTGATTAAATATCAAAATAAACAAAACAACGACTACCGAAAGTAGCTTAACACTAAAACATAATTGGTTTGTGCTACTTAAACTGAGACACTCACATGTGGATATTCCTGCTCCAACCATGCAGATGATGTTTTTACCTGCGAGGACGCAGAGATGAATAAATAAACAAGTGCGTCACGATAACCGGCTCGTAAAGCAGTAAACAAACCCACGAAGGTCAGCCATCACGGGACGAGCTGACTTGAAGCAGGCGAAGACTCACATTTGCCGCTCTTTATGTATTGCGCCACTCCGTCCAGGGTTAGTTCATCCAGAACTTTGTCTGGCGAGCCGAGGCCGAGGGTGCTGGAGAAGAGGTTACGCAGGAAGTCCACTGGGAGAAAAAAACACAAGAGCAGAACCAGACGGCGATACAGTCAAGAGTAAACACAACACGATGTATGCAGATACAAATCAATAACAAGAGACAATTATTCATGAATGATACATGAATGTACGCAGTATATCTACAGAATATATGAATGTTGTATGAGACACATCTCATTAAATAACAGTGTAATAATATGCCAGATTAACTGTGAAAGAGAATAACTTTCTATTCAAATTGTTTGCACCACTTCCGCATGTTTCAGATTGTTTTCCCCACTTACTCTCTGTGTTGCCTGCAGCCTCTTCCCCGCTGCTGTCGTCGGACTGATCCTGCAAAAATCATAATTAGAACTGTTTATTACCAAGTACGTTACACATACAATACATTTCACTCGGTGAAAGGTGAGCGGTGCATAACAATAAACTAAAAACCCAACGCAATAAAATGAGACATCAGTTCAAAATTGCAAAATATTAAAATGTACAATAAAAATATGGTAAACAACAAACACATAACTACGTTAAAACAAGTGTATTTAAACACAACACATGACGTTTTAATGGCGTTAAAAGATGACAGATGAAAGGCTGTCTATCCTTCCTGGATCTATCTATATGCGGTATCGCAACAGCTGATAAAATGCGTTTCCTCACCTCTGGTTCAGGCGTAATCTCCTCCTCCCTTTCTTCTTCTTCTTCTTCTTCTTTAGGAAGTTCTACGAAATGACAAAAATAAATCCACGTTAAAACTCAGCAAATGTTTCTCCGCGTAACGCCATGTAGCTAGCTAGCTAACCTAGCCAGCGCCGTGCATTTAATTTTAAAGTTGTGATTTAATTCACAAATCAGTCTTCCTACCCGGTGCATCAGACATCTAAACGTCTACTGAGACCCTTCAACCACGAGGGTCCGAATGACAAGTGTTTTAAATCCCAGATTGTACGAAGTTACGACACCGGCAGCTAGCTAGCTATCTACTACAGCGAGCACTCGGCTGAACCTCCTTGTTGTTGTCCGTCACAAATACGGTCCGTAATCCTCGTGACCCAGTTCCCACGACATAATTTGTTCCTACCGGTGTTGACGTCGCAAAAAAATATATAACTCAGCGAATATTACATGATAATTGACAACACGCAATAGCAATACTACCCAACATGAGGTGGGGAGTGAAATTAGTTCACTAAACAAATTATGTTCACATCAAAACTAGCAAACAAAGCATTACAGATGACACCTCCACGTACTGAAGTATCAGTGACTTCTTCATCCCCGTCCGCTCTCCTCTCCCAGTCTTACTGGTGTCGTCGTCCCAGTGTGGGGTCTGACACCGCTGCAGTACAAGGCTCATACTGGATTATGGGCTTTGGTTTTCATACATAAGCCTCCACTGAGAAGATTAGAACATACATGCAGACACACTGACACCCACCTGGGTTTCATCGTCAAACACGACTCGTGAATTCCTCGGTGAAAAATAAGTACATTTGCAATAACCATTTTCTAACTAAGAATCTTTATTCTGTACATTTACATTTTAGCAAATAAAACCATGAACATATTGGCTGATTTTGCATTTACGTCATAAATGTGTGTTGACTGTGGGGGAAACAACACAAGCAGACTGTGATGACGTGTGTCATATTTTACATCACAAAACCAAATGATCCAACAAACAAGAGTAGTACATTATTCTTCCACACCTACTGTATTTTCTTTTTTCGCATGCTCAAAATGTCAAATATGTGTCAATAACTGGTTCATGCTTGAACAGGACATTTTGGCATTTCCAGGTTCCATAGACTTACTTTAGAAAACGCACATCTGTAACTCAGTGGATATTTATTTTTAAAGGGGAAAACACTTCCCAGTCCCAACACCTGATTAGTTTTTATTGAAATCATAAAAGGTCCTAAAAGTTGAAAATGCTCCAATAGCCAAAAATCAAAGATATTTCCTTCGTCTGTTCGCGTGAATGAGTCCGAGAACAAGGCTGGGACGAGGGCTGGGAGGCGGGGTGAAAGGAAACAGGCATCTTCATCGGAATTCTGATCTCGGAAGTCAAACTTTTTTCGCTTCATGTGCCACTGAGGATGAACTTTCCTAGGAATAAACAGGACGCTGCCTCCCATGCGGTTCTCTTTATACATCCACGGTCACGACTGGCGTCGACGTCTGTTGAAAAATGGCCCGGACTTTATCTGTGACAACCAAATTGCTCCGAACTTGCCAAAGAGCTGCGACGGTTGAATTGCTGCAAGGTGTTTTCTCGACATGTCTCTTTGCTCCATGGAGGACTCTCTCTTCCCGAACACAGTCTCTTGATTCCTCAATTTCCCCGTCCCTTCCTAAACCGGCCTGTTCCCTACCTCGGCCCTTGCATGTGCCCTTCCAACTCCTCCCCTCCCTCCTGCCTCAGGCTGAGGTCGTAGCCAGTAGCGACGACCTGGCACTGTGGCAACATCTCCTCCAGCAGGATAACCAGCAACCCGGGACTCGAGATCCCGGGGAGGGACGACACGTCCAGACGCCGCAGGCCCCTGCAACACACACACACACACACACACACACACACACACACACACACACACACACACACACACACACACACACACACACACACACACACACACACACACACACACACACACACACACACACACACAGGAGGAGGAACTTAATACAAATGTACCGTTTGGAAAATACCAACTCGTTGTCAGTGTTTGGACACTCACTTGAGATTCCTGAGCGCTGCCAGGCCGCCTGTAGTGATGCGAGGACAGTGAGAGATGTCCAGTTCCTCCAGAGAGTCCTGGAACACGTGGAGCCTGGCCAGGAACCAGTCGTCCACCTCAGGGCATCCGCGTACTGACAGAGTCCGCAGAGACTTCTGCCCCTCTGAGAGAGGACGAAGCAGATGGACGTGCATGCTGAATATTATTGAAATGGATTACCGGCACAGTAAGACAGATATAAAAAAGGTAAAAGTTGATTACGCAGGTTCCCCAGTCCGCTGTAGTTGATGACCGTGTAGCTCATGTCCACTTCCTCGAGAGGCGTCTCTTTGTGGTCCAAGAAGTCCCAGTTGAATTTGCCCCTCCGGTCTGAACGGAACCACTCCGGCTGGCCGGCGTACCTGACGGCACAACGCAGACGATCACGTGACAACTGGGTCACAGCGGCATGTTCGATGACGCGGCTATTAAATTGTCCTCTCCGCTGCATTATTTCAGATTACATGCATAAATATTACAACTACCGTACACACTGACGCTGCAAAAAAAAAAGGTTTTCAGTGTATGTGAGCTCATTAAAAGACATTAAATGCAAATAAAGAGTCTGAGAACCAGCCGATAGCAAACAGGAAGTCAGTCTGTTATGGAAGGGGATCCAAGAAGTAAATAAAAATGAACAAAATATTTTAAAAATTGGTTATTTACTGTGTTTCTTTTAAAGCTTAAACTCCAAACAACATCTTTATAGTGTGAGGGCTTTTCTGCTTTTCTCTGTTTCATATCAGGTACATTAAACATGTTAAGGCTTCATACAGAAACCAAGCATTTGAGGAGGCCACCATGGGAACTTTTGACGGGTATTTTTCCACAAATTTTGGACGCGTTATAAACCAAACAGAAAATAGATTGAGTTAATGATCTGAAAATCAATCAGTGATGAGAATAATTGTTACTTGCAGCTCATCGCGAATGCTTCATTGCAGCGTTCTTACATGAAATTAGCTCAAACAGGGAAACAGATCTCTACTAATTATATATATATATATATATATATATATATATATATATATATATATATATGTATATGTATATGTGTGTGTGTGTGTGTGTGTGCGTGTGTGTGACAGACAGTACAGAAACAAGGTAGCAGGGCACTTACCTAAATCCTCCCCTCAGACTCAGGATATAATACGCTGATGCTAGGTCTGCACCATATAACTGCTGAGTGTAGCCATAGTAACTGTGAGAGGCAGGAAACACAATCAGTGATGGTTAAATATCTCCAGGAAGCTGACAAGCTGCATCTGAAACGGACTTAAAGCACCTCGTCACAACCTGAACAGTTGTACCTTTACCAGAGACGAGCGAATGATGAATGACATCGTTTCAATACATGGAGTGTGAGGAAAACCGGGGGCTTCGGATTTTAAAGCTTCACAAGTTTAGTTTTTAATTGTGAGCGGCACATTAGCCGGATAAAAGAAGTGTGGCGATGTACGCTAGAAATACATAGTCATACATATGACAACATTTCCATCTGATGCCAAGTATAAATGTAATGTAATAAAATAGCTAACAAATACAAATCTCCCATAACGTCGTGAAATGTTACATTAATGTAGTTAAACACGTGAGCCAACAGTGGACACGACAACAACAAAATACAGGTTTTGTGAAATTCACAACAGATTAGAGTTTTTATAGTGTATCAAACGTGAGTAAATGTAGTCTCCCTTAAAGACTCCTTGAAAACCTGTGTCCAAGTTTTTTGTTGTTGTATTGCTTAAAAAACAGTGCAAAAGGATTTTTCCCACAAAGCATAATTCATTGTTTTACTGCAACATGTTGCACAATACCATCTACATACATAGAGTGCTGCTGATGTAAATATAGCATATTTAATAATATCATGCAGGCCTGTTGAACTTATTCTTTGTAGCACTGGTTCAAAACACCCCCCAAAAAGGGGTTCTTACGCGTTCCTCTTCTGAATCCCCTTCCTCCTCTGCAGAAACCTCCAGCTCAGGAGCATCTCTACGTCATAGAACCGCTGGGTGAGGAAGAGGAGGACCCTGGTGTGCAGAGGAGGAGAGGACGCCGAGCTGGAGCTCCACGGGCGGGCGGCCACGCCGAGGAGAGCCGGCCGCTGGCAACATCTGCGCAGAGCCTGTGCAGAGAGATATTGGGTTGTCTGGTAAAGTCTGAGTAGAGAATAAGTTAAACTACCAGATATTTATTAAAAATAAAGCATGCACAGCAGCGCTTTTGCTGTATGAACCCCATTAACGTTGCATACAGTCAGACGGATATTGACGTTCAGTCCCAGCTAGAGCCATGCAGCTTGAAAGAGCATGACGTCATACTGAGCATGTCCTCTGTCATTTAAAAATAGGAAGTTTAATCTCGTTAAATCGACTCTAAAGTGTAATAATAAGTCGAAATGCGAAGGGTAACTTACCATGAAGGGGGCTGACATGACAGCGGCGTTCAACGGAGAGTCGCACAGAACAAACGTCGCGCTTTCGCGTTTTAGAAAGGCAGTTGCTGTTCACCGTGTCCGCCGCTGGGTGTCGCTATACGCACGTTTTTGACGCCGACCAGATTAACCTGACCTGACCTAGGAGTCAGGAATTAGACGATAAGGATGGATAAGAGTCTCCCAAACCAGGGGGGAACAGCAGAAACCTCTGTGGTTAGTATGGTGGTCAGTAATAAAAAGGGTATGAAAAATAAATTCAGAAAGTCTGTACAATATTTTCAGATCATACTGTAGTTACAGGGGTTGTCTTATTTGGCCACATGATAAAAGACAGGAGAATATAGTTTATTGGAATCATGTTTGGCAGAATTAAGGTGAATTTTTGTCCATCAAGTCAGCATGGAAGTAGCATATTTAAACTTTAGAAATGTAAAGGCACAATGCAAATGTTACAACAAAATATCCCCTGTAAAAACACTGAAAACACATGATAAGACTCTGCTACACAACTCTCATCTCAAACTGTCTGACTGACTGAACGACGGGGAGTAATGTTAAAAATAACGTTGTATTCATAACTGGTGTTGTTGAAGGTGCGTTGGCATCAATATCAAAACACTATTGAACATTTCAAACTTCATGTTTAACCCCATGTTTTCCTGTAAAAAAAAAGAAAGACAAAGCTTTATTTTCTGTGTATTTTATTTAAATCTCAGCATCATTGTGAATTGTGTGTGGATGAAACAAACTAAAAATGTTTGAGTTTAACATTTATGCGGCCTGTTTGGCCGGCAGCTCCGACTCCTTCAAATTATGTTTATTTAGTCATAATTTCTATGCAAATACATTTTGCGTGGACTAAATGCGACCTAGATTTCACGTTTTTAATCAACATTATCTTAAAGTATCTCTTGAAAGAAGTTTCTTCGTACACTGAATACATCTGCAGAACATATTCAGTGTCGTAGAACTACCACACAATGCACCTTTTCATGATTTTATCTTTCTTTTAATCATTTTATTTTAAGTTTTTACAAGTTACACATTACCTCAAATTATTAGACAACAAAAAACAACAATAAATAAGTAAAATTACATTAAAAGAAATACATAACAGCATAACAACCGACTATACGAACAATCAAACAAGGACATAAAAACACAGACATAAATCAAACATAAATCATCCTCCATATTGAACCTACTATAACAATTGTATTTATCTAATTACATTATTTGTTGACTATATGTATATATATAAAAAAGAATGAAAGAAAGAACAACACTAGAATTATAACACAATAATAGCAGCTCAGCAGCTATTATGCAATCAAAGCGTTTTCCAAACATATTCTCCTATTAAACCTTTTTTGAGTTTCTTGTCTATTGGAGCAGGTTGTGAAAGCTTGAATTTGGAATATAAATCGGCCAAGAAAAGAAACACTGTGGTATCACAACTGAAATCATTTCCCCTAGAATAAATGTTTCGGCTCACTCTCGATTGGTGCAAAAATCCGTCACCTGAAGGCGGCAGCCGGCAGTTCCCCTCTTGTGCGTTGTATTACATCTCCGGGGCGAGTTTTCATTCAATTTTCCTTCAGGCCCGATCTGGTTTCTCCTCTTTAATACCGCGGGGAGGGAAGACGACTTGAAACTCGACACGTCTGACAGATGTGCGGCTGAAAAACAAGCATACACACTCCGCTTCTCACACACACACACACACAAACACACACATGTGATATGGCAGAGGGCTCACACCTGCTGATGAAAACAATTAACAAACAAAATGAGATCAGGGATGTTCAGTGGGTTCAAGCTGCCCATACTGCAACATAAACACAACATACATGTCTGAAGAATGTTCATGTTGTATTGTAAAACCCATAAGATGTGTACACACACACACACACATCACATCTAAAGAGGAGGGTAAATAACGACGTGGTGGAAAAATGTTGACAATTCTGCTTGGTTTTAGCGAGTGGGATTGACAGAAGGCTTAACAAGATGAAGGTAAAGGCATGTGGGAGATTCAAGGTCTGCGTGGAAGCCGGAGAAAATCACATTACTGAAGGGTTGGTTGGATGAACATATGGACCAATGAAGTTAAGAGTGACTGGATGAGGGAATGAACGAATCGATGCATGCTGGAGTAGATGGATTGCTTACTGGGCCGGCATTTTAATGCTCTAACCGCACTGACAGATAGAGAATGTTTGTATTGTCCCATGTGTGTGTGTGTGTGTGTGTGTGTGTGTGTCAGGCATTTTTGATTGTGTCTTAATGGACTTTTGAAAAGCGAACCACGCAGAAGCTTAAAGTCCACAAACATAGGTGTGTATTTTGCGCCGTAAAGGAAAGTGATTGTCTATTAAACGTTGACATAAGTTGAAGCTTTATTGCAGAAGCTTTACCAGCGTAAACATCATCAACAGAAGGGTTACAGGAGGGGTAAGGCAAGCTGGATCCAAAAAGTCAAGTTTCTCAAAAACCGGCCCATTAAGACTTTGATAACACAGCAAATCCAGTTGAGGAGGATCGTGACTTTTTTCCCCGCAACCAATTTTGTGCTCCATTGATTTCCTTTGTCTTTTAACTATTTTTTCATTCGGTTGCACAATGGCTTTTCTGTCCTAAAGTCCTGATTCCTATGCAAGAAACCCCCTTTTTTTACCACCTACAATCTCACTAAATCTCCAGATTTATAAGATTAAGCAAATTCAATTTCAGTATTATTATATGTAAGGCCTGCAGGGAAATATAAAATAGAATCACGCGTTCTTAAGATTAATTCACATTTTGCCTTATCTGCATTCAGAACACGTTTGAGGTCTGAAGACCGTTAAAGGCAGATTGTAATCAATATGTGGCTTGAGTTGTATCATCTGCATAACAATGTTATTACTCAAATGTGAGAGTAGCAGTGGACCCAGCAAAGAACCCTGTGGAACCCCTTCGGTTGTTAAAAGGGAGACCAGATCAGTGTTCAGTCAGAAAAAGATGCATGAAGTCCGTTCTGGGTGTGATCATCCAAACCACGACCACATAAAAAAAACAATAGATTACTGGAAATCAATGGAAATATAATTAGCAGATGAATCGATTGTGAGAATAAATGTTTTCCAGAGCCCTATAGGTGATAATATCCCATGTCATTATTCTACTGCGCCCTCCTTTAATCCAGTTTAAAATGCAGTCCCATACATTTTTATGAATCTATTATCCCTCCACCGCACACTGATGAAAAGCTTCAACAATTGTGAGCAGATCATTTTAGTCCGCTCCTGACAGGCGCTCGTCACTATGATTATTTTATTTCTCGTAAGCGGGTTGAGGCAGAACTACTTACACGGTCTTGTTAGCAGATGAAGACTGAGGTTTCCTAATAGCTGCTCCCTTGTGGCGCCCCACTTTTTTACTGAGAGTTGCAGTAAGCGATGGCCCTGTGGGAAACCCATTAGCCAGTGGTGTCTCTCGCTCTCTCTTTGTCTCTCTCTCTTTCTTGCTGCCCCCATGTCTTCCCTTCTGTTTTTGCAGAGATGTGGTAAACACGCATACACACACACATGCGTGCGGTCACATGCACAAACCTCTGCAGCAATCTGAAGACCGTTAGCAGCTGTCAGGGTTGCTTTGTTTTGACCAGCTCCCATAAGGCCAGTGAGGAGTCTGTAAATCTCCACTGCAATGGAAAAGAAGCCATTAGTGGCCCGTTGCTCACCTGGAGGCGGCCTGGAGGGCACGAAGCGCACGGCCAGCCAACAGATGATGGAATCCATGCTTAAAATGAAGATGTACATTGATTTTGTTGACTTAAGTTTGTGCAAACTACATGTAAATCACTTAAATGGAAAATACAATATCAAATATGATTTAATGTACGTACAGAGTTGTCATGAGTGAATACATTTTCTCACAATGCACCTTAATTGGCTGGCACACACACACACACACACACACACACACACACACACACACACACACACACACACACACACTCACATCTTCCGTAATTAAATGTGCATTCCTTTGCTGCACTTTTAATGTGATGTGTGTCCTATCTTTTGTACATATGCTCATTATTCAGACACCTTTTTATACAAATGTGTGTGTGTGTAGGTGTGTGTGTGTGCCTGAACAAGAGCACATACTCATCACCTTGTTATCTCTCTTTTCCACACATCTCTACTAATTTCCATTGACAGAATTAATTACCGCGGTGACGAGAACAGCACACACGCCGACCCGGACCCCGTCGTCACACACACACACACACACACACACACACACACACACACACGCCTCGAATTTACACAGCAACCGCTATCTTCAGGGGAGACGTCGCCGAAAATAGCACGTCAACCAAAAATAGCATAAGCTGGCGGAGCATGTCACGGGATAGAGAGGCCGCGGCGGCGGGTGAATTCTGATGCACCTAAAATCCCTGTCCTTCACTCAAGATCTTCACGTGGCGTCTGCACACACACACACATGCGCACACACGCACACACACACAGCGAACTGCACTGACACAAAATCTGGGTCATGCACGCACGGATGCAAACTGCTTCTGTGTTTGAGATCAATAATCCCCCAATGTGTGTGACCCTGAAAAGAGCAGGATGTGGAGCATCAAAAAAAGCAGAGCGGGGTTAGGGTTGAGTTTTTCCTCTGAGACTTCGCCATAGAAACAAACGTATTTAATGAATGTGAATTGATTGCTACGTACAGACGCTCTCATTGCCATTCTGTTACCACTGCAACAGCTTTGGTCCGAGTTCACTTCCTGCCAGGTACTGCGTGAACAAACATTGCAACAGGAAGCCCAAAGGACCCCATTTTGAATGTTTATTTGGAAGAAAAACAGCCTCTCGTCCATCTCCCTGTACCAGCGACTCTACATACTGTACGAGTATTCCCGCCAGGTTGACGAGGGTTTTTTCTTTAAAGTGTCAGCTACATAGCAGCAGATGAATAATGCAGAGGACATAAAGGGCTTTTTTTTCTGCACGGCAGCTACGCGAGCTATGATACATCAGATGTAGGTTGTAAACGGGTGCTGAACTCAAAACGCCTGCTTGGGTTGCACTCCTTGCATTCAACACATTGATACTTCTGTTGCGTGTATAGGCTTGTTTTGATGAGTCATTTATCTTTATTGAACTTTTATTTACCTCAAGATAAGATATATATACGTGATGCAATGCATGGGGCGCGTGGCACGTCAAAAATGAGGTCATGTGTTTTACATTAAGACTATAAATAGACGTAGTAATGGTTGATATATTATACATCTCAGTAATAATCTTGTCTCAGTTTTCTATTCCAGTTCTTTCTCCACCTCTTTTCTTAACTTCCTCCCTTCCTTCCGTGTTTTCTGCACTCTTTTCTGCACCTTCTTCTTTTTCTCCCCGTAACATGCAAGTTAGGCTTTTTTCAAATTCAGCTCATGCCTTATCATTTCCGTTCACGTTCCTCTCTAATCACTCCCTCGCTCCGTCTTTGTCAGCAGAATATTGAGTTGAGCCTGTGGTGCGTAATAAGGACACGCACACACACACACACACACACACACACATGCACACACACAGAAAAACAGGCCTACATGTCAAAAAGAAAAAAAGAAGTAGAGAGACGAGAGAGAAAAGGGAGACAGAAGATTCAAAATGACTCCCAAGATCGAGCCGTGAATCATGAATAACTAATAACAAGTTCATATTCCGGCTGTTCGTCGGCGGTGTCATCAATCCGTCTTTTCTGCTGCGCTGTAGCTTCATTAAGATGATTATGGACTCCGGGCTGCATGTCAACCAGCCAATATCTGCTCCTATTCAAACTATGATTAAATAACCTCTGAAGGCGTATAATCTAACCGATAAATGGCTTTTATCACTACGATAGTGGGTTTACTGGCTACAGTTGACTTCACACACTATATTATATACATGTTTTGTATTTTAATACAATGGTTCATCAAATAAACCTACAGTATACAAAACGACATGGCTGTTGGAATCTCAGGATACAATAAGACCTTTGGTGACATGGATGTAAAATATATGAATTGTCATTTATAAATGCTTTAAATCTGTGAGCGATTACATAATCTACCAATCTTTCTCACCTAAACCGGGACACCTCTGCCCTTTCAGGTGATAAGCAGATTAGAGCGATGATGAAGACCTCCAGGCGCGATGATGAAGCCGAGCCAAACCCCACGTCGACCACACCGATTGGTTTTTGCCGTCTGCCACAAAAAAACAAGGCTGAGGATTCGGCGCAGGATTATCAAACTGCGGGTTTCCCAAAATCATTTTAATGTTGAGATCAAATTAATTCTCGGAGATGACCAGCTGTTTTTTGTTGTTGTTTTGGTTTTTTAGGAAGCCCATGCATGTGTTTTTAGAGATTGCAACTGGCAGAAACCCCAAATCTCAGCAGAGACTTGTTGGATGTAATAACATAACATATTCATAACGACCCTGTTTCTCTCCAAAGTCTGGTTAAAAACATATTACGTATTCTGTACATGATATAACATATGGACTCAACCACCAAGATTTGAGTGGGAAGCACTCTAATTTGATGATGCACATTATTTATTTATGGCCGCCGTCTAAAATCGAACAATCATAGACTCAAAAAAGCACTTGTGTGTTTCTGTGAATTATCATAATTATGGCGTGTTTGGGCTTTTGCTAACACATTGTTGCTAACACACAAACGCACACAAAACACACACAGACACACGTACTCACAGACACATGCACACACACACACACACACACACACACACACACACACACACACACACACACACACACACACACACACACACACAAAAACGGACACAAAACACACACAGACACATGTACACACACATACACACAGACACATGCACACACACACACACAAACAGACACACACACACAAACGGACACAAAACACACACAGACACACGTACACACATACACACGTACACACACGTACACACAGACACATGCACACACACACACACATACACTCAAACGGACACAAAACCCACATAGACACACACACACACACACACACACACACACAGACACACACACACACGTACACACAGACACATGCACACACACACACACAAACAGACACACACACACACACACAAACGGACACAAAACACACACAGACACACGTACACACACATACACACGTACACACACACATACACTCAAACGGACACAAAACACACACAGACACACCCACACGTACACACAGACACACACACACACACAGACAGACACACACACACACACAAACACACACATACATACAAACAGACACACACACACACACTTACAAACAGACATACACACGCTCACACACACATACACACACACACACACACACACACACACACACACACACACACACACACACACACACACACACACACACACACACTACATAGCGTTTGCTGATGAACATCTGCACAAAATCACAAAAAGGGAATTATTTACTAAATGCAGAGACCAATCGACCGTCCCAGCACATTTGGGGATGCAGACATGCCGGGCTGCGTTGTTTCGGGACACAGCGTTGAACCAGACTCTTTGCTGGAGGTGTAGATGTCTGTTTTAAGGTTTTCTTCTCGTTTGACACCGATTACTCCAAGGTGAGCCTCCCCAGCTGGGAGCTTCTCAAGCATGCGGTGCATCATTCTGATGGACACGAGTCCTCATCGGTGAAGTGTTTCAGGCCAACACTCGTCAGGCGGGTGTGAACTGTGGAGTTTTATTTTATTATTTACAAAAACGTCATGAATAATAGTGTGTTCATGCTGTAAAAACTGATATAATGTCTTGAATTATTATTATTATTATTTTTTGCTTAAAAAACAACAAGAAAATGTGCTAAATGTCATTAGATGCATATTTAAAGTGGTGAATGTTGTGTAGTGTATTTGTATGATTATGTGAAATTATTATCAATTACACCATAATAATTATATAACATACAAATATATAATTATTTTAATTATTATTATTGTTTATTTAAGCAATAAGGTACGAGAGGCAGTACTGTGTCGTGCAATAATGTACTGTTCAAGGCAAACTCTTGAACTGTACATTATTGCACGACACAGTACTGCCTCTCGTACCTTATTGCTTTTATAAAACGGGTACCTGCGACTTTATAAATAGTAATAGTAAGCTCCCTTTCAGCACAAAATAGTTGTAGCCACCAAACGTTGTGTATCGCATTTCAGCAACAGAAAAAAATAGTCCCGGAAATTACCGACGTAATAATCTCTCACTAGAAATTATCACGATTTTGTGGTCAAACCCTTTTCATTCCTCATCTCATTTTAGGAAGGAAGGGACGTTGTGTTGTCGTTCGTTATGCTAGTGTGGGGGATGCTACGTGAGCTTGTTAGCTGTTCCGTTTGAGCTAACGTTACTGTTAGCGAAGAGCCCCGTTGCAATACTGTGAACACTCAAGCAATACACCTGCAAGTTAAGGAAACCAACGTCTGCGGGTCGTTACTGCGGACGTTACAATATCAAAGTTTACACGAACATGTTTGGTAACTGTCAAGCTTGAAATGACAACTAACGGTCGCGCAATTTAAATCTACCTGTTGTTTTTAAGTGCGCACTGATATGGAACGCTCTAAATGTAAACAGGCTGTACAGTACTTTATGGCTGAATAAACTACACCTTGTGACTCACTCTCAACCAATCAGAATGCTTGATTTGATCTACCCGTATTATAAATTATTATTAAGTAGCAAGACAATGAGCTTTTAACCCAGCGTATGGATAATATTTAACACAGCAGTTCATTTCACTCAGTAGTTTTGAGTCATATGAACAAAACATCGTGCTCGGTTAATTAAATGGTAAAATGTTCCGTCCCACAGTCACCCAGTGGGATGAAAGTTGTGTTATTTTCTAACGCAGCGGTTGTTTGAGTGGCTCAATAGCTACCCCTTTAAATGTTTCAGTTAGTTTGGCAGTCACCATCTGGAGCTGTCAGAGTGTTTAAAGCCATAACTGCTGGGATGTGTCTCATCTCTCATAATGTGACTGAAGCGTCGGCGCCCCAGAAGATTCCCAACACGGGCGGTTAAAGAGCGCCGAGATCTTTTCTCACTGACTGGAAGTGACGTCAGTAAAAAAGCCCTCTGAGACGAACTCGTGATTTAAGGCTTTGCGGTGAATCACACTGGCATGACTTGTCAGGACACTTCTGCTGCTCCAGACTCACAGAGTCTTTTCACGGTGATCACAGCTGCAGTAGAAATGATTAATAATGGGTAAGTTTCCCTGGGATTTGCCAATTAGCGAGCACCGACATTAATACGGACAACTGTGAATTGCTGTCGCTCATTAACTTCCCATATTCAACGTATTCATGTAATCACGTTTATCGGCTGCAGCTGTGTTTTCTATGCCATGAGGTTCCTTGAGTAACATAAAAGCTCTACGGCATCAAATGTGACGAGTTTGACAGTTAATTATTTCCACGTCTTTTTAATCTTTAACCTCCCTAAATATGGGCTTATGTGTTGATGATGTGACATCAATATCACAGGCCATTAACTCATCAATGTCCCACTGTGTTCAAACTAAATATCTTACAGATTGCATCTGGTTCACGTCAGCCTCCAAAGTTGTAATTCCAAATCGGAGAATTTCTAAAAGCTATACAGGAACTAGTGTCAAATACAGACAGGTGAAAAGCCATCATCTCAGGCAATCACAGTACGGATTTGAAAACAAAAAACAAATTGATGATCATATAATTCATTCAGCTACAAATAAAATACATACCGTTTGTTTGAATCGGATTTCGGAAGGCTAATATTCACTCTTCTTACAGCTCAGTTTTTGTCTTCACCAACATTTGAGGGGAATATCTGTGTCTTTAGCTGCTAAACGCTCCACTAAGTTGAACAGATACTCGTTAACTTTGTCTGCTGTTTGGCCAGAATCGGTATCATGGATTTATCAGAGGTTTTTAGCTGGAAACAGCTGCACACTGCAGCTGAAAAGTCCAGGGTTATAAAACCCAAACGATGAGATGCAAGATGCTAACACGCTACATTGAGCTGAGGGGAATTGTTATACTTTTCTGTTGCTTCCCATTAAATGTGTAATTTCATCGTAAACATGAAGATATTGGTGCGAGTAGCTTTGAAGGGGTTCGCAATTCTTTAGGAGAAAATAATGCATAAGGCTAAAGTGAAAATGAAAACAATCTGGGGTTGTGGAGTTCTCTGTTACTTTACCTTCTACTAGCATAACAAGGTAATGTAGGTGGCTGGTTTCAACAAGGAAGAACAAAGGGTTTGATGAAAAAGACGATATCTATAGCTCCGCTGCAGAGATTCATATTGTTTTAACCCAAACCACAATGTTTTCCTTGCAGTTTTGTTAACAAAACCTAACTACCGTAAAAGCCGGGTTACAAGCCGCTACTACCTTCGGTGGCTGTCACCGCTAGTTCCCCGCTGTAGCAAGCTAGCGCTGCTGCTAGCTCCCCGCTGCTGCTGCTACTGCCCGCGTCCCCTCTGCCCGAGTCGGGCGTTGAGCCGGGGCTGGTCCCGCTCCCTTCGGTTGCGGTCAGGGAACTAGCAGAGAGCTAGCGGAAGTTAGCGGGGAACTAGCAGCAGCGCTAGCTGGCTACAGCGGGGAACTAGCAGGAACACCCACCGAACATAGTAGCGGCTTCTAACCCGACTTTTACTGTAAGTTGTTTTCCTGTGAATAGTTTATTTAAAAAAAGACTATGTGCATGTACGGAGTGGAATTTGACACTTTGAGCCTTTAAATGAGGATACGTTGTGTGACTACAAGGACAGTAATATCTACTGATATTGCACGAATACAGAATGAACTCCCCAAATCCAGTTCACCATGAAGGGATTCGCTAACCTCTTAGAAGAGATGTGAGACACACCAGTGACTGAATTTTGATTTTTTTTTTTGATTGACTGATTTACAATTCATATCAGATCATCAATAAGCCTATTTGAGCTGCTGGGCGCGTCCGTGTTCGTTTAATGCAGACAGACAGGACATAGGGGCCGAGGGAGAGTATTAGCCAAGAGGAGAGCAATTCGTCATTTTCACTTCTTCAAGAAGTGTTATACGTCATTTAATGATTCACTGATTCTCTGTATGCCTGCTGGCTGAACGCCAAAGAAACGTAATACATCAAGTTGAGGTTTTCAGATCTCATGCGTTGTGACAACACAAAAACAACTCTGCATCGCGGCAACGTCGACTACGAATGACGGCTGCAGGAAATGATTGACACCGACGCAAACAGATAGCAGCGTAAAAAGTCAATCCGCATTTAAAAGGGCACACACTCTCCGTCTTCTCCCGTTTCACCAATATCTCCATCTAGCCGACCGCCTGCGTCCTTCACAGGCCTCCCTCGCAGTTCTATCATTGCCCTTTGCTCCTCATCCTCTGCTCGTTTGTTCCCTCCGACATACCCATAATGCCTCTTTAATTTCCTCCTTCACCCTTCAACCAACCGTGCACCCATTCATCCATCCATGCAGCTCAACCTTCCTCATCTGCGCCCCCTCTCCTCTTCATCGATTCCACTGCCTAGTGCGTTCATAATCGCTGAAGTCGGATTTCAATTGAAATTCAGGGGGTTTTATTCTGAGTAATAGCCTAAAACAGAAATTGGCCTCCGCTTGCAAATTCCAAATCTCTTATCAGCTCCTCGGCCTCTTCATCATTCCCCTCGCATGCTCCGTCCACGCGTGTCATCCAAGCTTACTTCATCATGTTGAAGCACAGAGGTTGAAAGCTAATTAATGAGCCTCATACTCAATACATGCTCAGCCGTGATTTCCTGATTTCATGCGAGTCGGGAACCAGAACGACGGAAGGAGCGCATTTTGCAGCTGTCAGGCTTCCTGCTTAACGTTATCGTCTTCCTGTACTGTACTTTATCTTCCGTCACCTCCATCTGTCCTTCTTTTTATCAGTTTTTATAATAAAGGTGCATTATTTCTGTGCTCTTTCGTCCATTTTTTGTGTTCAACCACCTGTTTTCGTGTCTTTCTACTACAGTTATTCTGATATTCATTCATACACATGCTAGAAAAATAGAACCATGTGCTGTTTGATATATGAGAATGTGTTTTCTAAGGTAAGATGCATTTCTGAAAATGTAATTGATTCCTGCATGGGGTCATTGGCCTTGCGAAGATCACTAAAGGTCAAAGTTGATGCACTCCTTGATTGCATCGTCCTCTTTGCTCACTTCTCCCTCCATATCACAGGATTCTCCCCTCCTAACTCATCTCGTGGCCCTCCAACTGTCAAGGACACGAGCAAGGGAAGGACCCAAACGCATAAAAGGTGAGAAGATGATAAAATTAACTTACAGACACAGGCAGCAAAAAACTACAGCAACGAAAGGATGAAAAACAAGCCGGCTGAAAGCATATTAGTGGTAGAAACAAAGGGAACAGAGCTAGACTCACACAGCACAGGTGATATGCAGAAAAAAGGGGGGGAAACCACGAAGACAGGAAGTAAAACAGGAACTTCAAAATAAAACTGGACACAGACTGAGGCCAAAATAAGGGGGATACACACAGGGGGAGAGGAGAGAGTAGTTTAACAGAAAAGGATTATTGGATTTAAACACAAACTAGGTTAAAAGTGGCCTGTGGAGTCAGTATTTTCAGTAGTGGAAGTGAGTGCATGAGTGTATGTAATGTTGGATAGTGCAGAGACAAACAGTAATCTTGAATACCAAAGCCAAACGGGTGTCTTAGGGCAGAGAGAGAGAGCAGCAGATCAGACCAGAGGGCCTTTTAAGAGTTTTCCGCTAATTCACACAGGTGTCCCCAGTCTGCTGACGACCCTCTGCCACGCCCACCTGCACACCTGCAGGGACAACGGCCAGTGGCCGAGAGGGGAGTCACACAGCGGGACCTCCTGAAACAGACCAGGTCAAGCCAAGACCTTTGAGGGGTTGAGACAAAGGGCAAAGAACAGAAGTCTGTTACATTCAAAAGGCATTGCAAAAGTATTTTTTTTAAGTGTGGGAATTTTCATTTGTTTTCAAAGAGCAATCACAAAAAAATATAATTATGAAGATAATTCACAGGCAATTCAATGTTCCTGTAGTGTTGAAATAAAACCCAGAGTCCTCTTTGTCTGAAACCGAGTGAAAATGAGTCCGATCTTGAGTTCTACACTGTACGAACAGAACAAGCTCTTATTTTGAAAATATATCTATCACAAATAATGTCTACAGCACATTGAGCAATTTGGCTCACATCTGGTGACCGGCCTTTGTTCCTCTCGCTCATCTCTTCCTTTTCTTTCTTATCCTCCTCATCTCCAACGTCCATCCTTCCTGTAAAAAATAATAATAATAGAATCACTCTTCCTCCTTACAGGTCAGACATGTTATTTAGATGATGTTTGCCTCCTCTAAATGCATTCTGGCTTGATGTATATTTACATATTAGAGGAAATTGCTTTTTCTCAAAGCAAGCCTGACCTCAAAAGAAAGAACATGCATAGATCTTAATTTCCTGGTGTTGGCCACATCAATGCTGGTCATTTTTTTGGTTATTCTTGTTATGTTTTCTTATTATTTGATACAGGTTTGAAATTAATCTAATTTTATTATGTTTTGGATTATACAAGGAACAGTGTAGTCTCTTTTCCTGCTTTTCACTCGTGTTTTTGAACAGTTTTCTTTACTGATATATTATTTGTGTTATTAGTTTCAGCTGGGCATTTACCTTAATGAATCAAACATCACATGTATTCCTGCACGTGCATGCACAGCATTAAAAACAGCAGCAGGCCAATAGGAGATAAGGCTTGCAGAATCAATAACTTCTTTTAAATCGCTTCTTAATTAAAACCCATTTTTAGAGAATTGCTTTTAAGTGATGTCGTCCTTTTATGTCCTTTTATGCAGTTCTTTTGTTCCCCTGTTTTTGTTTGTTTATTTCATCTATTTGTTTGTTTTTCTATTGCATTTGCTCGTTTTGGTTATTTGTTTGGTTTTGTTGTATACATTGCGTTTATGGTATGGTCTTTTTTTTTGTTTACCGGTATTGACGTTATGTATGAATATGCTTTGCTTCTCTGTAGAGCACTTTGTAAACTCTGATTTTAAAGGTGCTACATAAATAAAGTTATTATTCTTATTATTTTTAAAGCTGTCTCACACATCATATTTATCCATTGTCATTTAACCTCAATGACGAGCTGAAAAACCCTAGTATCACGGCATATATTATATATTACATATCAAGAAAGACTGTTTATGGCGGTCAGGAGGGGAAGTGGACTGGTTTGCCATTTGTGGTGTTTTTCCAAAACCTAACGTTCGTTTTGTTGCCTTTGTAACTGTACATAGTTAATTTAAGCCCAACCATGATGTTGTTTCATAACCCAACTAAGTGGTTTTGTTGCCTAAACCTAATTTTAGTTTTGTAGTGTGATCTCGTCTTGAAAAATAAATAAATGGACAATTCATGTTGCTCAGCATGAAACCAATATATTGCATTTTTTGACTACTACACATATTGAGACTGTGTTGGAATATTCCAGCTTTAATGTTTTTCCTTTATGCGCGTCCACTCAGCTTCTGTACAGTCTAAACCGTTAAAAACAAGTAAAAAAGGAGCATAAGTCAGGAGAATTTGGGCCGCCGGCTCACCCCACACATGATTTACTCTCATCTCTTCTGGTGACAAACACAAACACATTCACTCCACAGAGACTTCCAAATAAACCCGGCTGACTCCGACAAACATCCCTTGTGTTATACTGCACGATGAGGGGAAAATGTCATGTAGAAATGTAATATAAATGCATAAAAAATACATGATAAAATGCAGTAATCATGTGGCAATAGTAGCACACATACAGACAGATGATGGCACATGTTCGTGCATGCACCCATGCATAAAATAACACATCTACACACACACACACACACACACACACACACACACACACACACACAGACCATCTGCTGCAGTGGATGCAGGCTAAAGGTGTACATACACTTGTGACTGACGGTAGAGTCAGACTGGGATGAGGCGTGTGAAAGTCAATAATTTATTCCGGCCATGTGTTGTATTATTTGTCACATATTAAACATATTTATATATCGTATAAGCACTGATCCGAAGCCATGCAATGCTTTCAGTATATTCACAGTGTGTTTTTGATCAAGCAACACCCCATTTGTCTTTTAAATTAGACAAACGCTTGGAAATGAAAATATATTCATGTGTGTGTGTGTGTGTGTGTGTGTTGCCTGAGTTCTCTGTGTGGACTCACCTTTATTATAGAGTTCTGTTTAACCCCAATACAGCTGTTCTCCCACTTCCTTTTGACATTCAGCCTTCTGCCGCTGCATGCTGACTCATGTGTCCATCTGCCTGCCTATCTCACTTCCTTCACCCCGAAGGGGAAGAATTATTGATGGTGCTTTGGCTTATAGAGACATCCAAAGTCGGATGACTAACTGCTGACGCAGACAGACACAGTGGGAAATCGCAGAGAGGGCAAGGACAGTGTCCCCACGTTTTAAATATGTGCAGAATAAAACGTTCTTATTAGGAGACGAACGCAACTTTGAATATATATCACAAACAAACATAATAGCAGTCAGTTGTAGATGGAGTTTTCTGCAGCGACAGCAGAAATTTGTAGACTGCTTCAGTCTGGTTTTGTACGGATTCGTATTTCCCAAAATGCGTAACTAGTCCTTTAAAAAACAGAGGAATAATTTAGGTGACTTGTCAGTGACACATGAGACATCAAGTCTCTGAATCTGATGCTTTCGGGGTCTGAAGGGATTTGTCACGCTTTTGGAAGGCACAGATACATGATGTCGTCCTGCCGGCTGGGATGGGCAAACAATGTCTTTTTTTTTAGATAATTCATTGCTGCAGGGTAGTTTGGGGCCCTTGTAACATTCTATTCATTCATTGTCAGCGATACCCCCATGGAGAGATATACCCTCTCAACCTCTCATATGCTCTCATTGAAATAATCTTTTGAGTTTGAATTAATCAGCTATTTCCATACAAGCAAACACATTTGAGAAATAAACCTTCATATAAAGCTGATAAAACTAACTCATTACAAACGTAAAATGCTGCGTACACATTAATGCATCAGTGTTACCAATATAATAAATAGTCTCACACAAGTGAGAACAAGTACTGTTCCTTTAGATACTTGATGCTGATAAAAGTACTTGAATATGTGTTTGAACACAGGACTTTTACATGTAATGAAGTACTTTTACACTGTTGTATTGGTACTTTTACCTCAGTAACAGATCTGCGTACATCGTCCACCGCTCTCTCGCTGTCCCCTTGTTTCCTGTCAGCTTCCTACAAGGGAAGGCAACAATTGCCCCACAAAAACCTTACCCTGATTGGTCTGATGGGACGCTGCACTTAAAGGCCCAGCTGTGAGGGATTACCCTTTGTTCTCTCTCTGGGTTATAATGTATGCAACACTGCACAGTGTGATTAACATCATGAGAGCAACTTTCCTGGCACGCTCTATTATTTTTGCTTTTTGCCGGTGCCACATCCCTCAGCTTTCCCTAAACAAAGTGGCAGGGGAAAGTGACGGATGGGAGCATTACAGCCTCCGTAATGATCTGCAGTGGTGAGCATTATATAAAGAGACTGTGTCATGTAGATGAATGGTGTGTCTCTGCGGTCCGTGTGCGTGTGGAGGAAGAAGAAGAGGAAGAGGAGGAGGAGGGTGGGTTCACGGGGGACGGGGCATGCACGTGTTTTTGCGTACAGATGTATATAGATGCGCTTGTATATGTGTGCATGTCAGTGTAAGTCACCCTGCCACTGTCTCGCTCTGAAAGCACTTAGCAGACACAGTCCAGCGTCCCGGTAAGAGCTCCTGTCTAATGTCCACTATCCTGTTCCCGGGCATTATGTAAGAAAACACTGGGGCCTCGTTTATAAAAAAAAAAAACCTGCCCTTTGACTTTATCCTGGATTGTCATCGTGCAATCATTCCAACAACTGCGATGACTTAAAAACAGATATCAGTTGCTGTGTTGGGCAAGGCTGGAATTATTTTTTTTTAGCTTTTGATTGGTGACTAAATTTGGAAATCCTAAACATAGCAGAAGAAGATTACAGCGTGTCAGCTCTTTGAAAATAACACAAAGGCTCCTGTGGGGAGAAAAGACATCAAAGGCGCTGCGAAAAGTCTATTAAAAAAGCTTTTTTTTTTCTTAATTTGGAAATCATAGCTGTGTTTTTAAGTTAGCTCTGCTGTTTTAAATCCCTGTGACATTTACCTTGGGACGGATTTAGATTGTAAGCTTGAATTAGAACGTTTTATCAATGGGCTCCACTGTGTTTAGGCAACTGTTAGATGTGAAGCCTACATGGCAGCGGCATCACAGCCCAAAAAGAATAGACGGACTCCCTCAGAGACGGTCAATAATTAATTAAAAGCGCTTTTTCAGACGGAGCGTCGGGAGGAAATAAACATGATTGCGCAGAAAACTCTTGTTTTAACAAGTTGAACAGTGATAATTAGTCAAAACACATTGTTCAGAAGCGGAATATATTCTCTGAATAAGTTTAGGAAAACACTCATGAATCACAGGAGCTTATTCATATTCATGAGTTAGACAATATGCAGTGCAAGTGCCTGCTGGAGGCCGTTAGAGCTTCAAAGGGCATGTCAGGTTGAATATGCCATATTTGTGCAATGCTTCACAACCTGCCATTTGAAGACTATACACCACCATTAAGGTCACATAAGAGGATTTAAATTAAAGTTAAGCAAGCAAAATGCCCACTTTCGTATGCAATGCAAATGTCGTGAGATCTAGGAATCGAAAATGAATGAAATATGAAATATTGCGGTCAGGAGACGTCCATGTTCCAGCAGAAGGTGCAGTAACTCTGGAGGCTTGGACTGTTTATGAACTGTCATGGGCGCTGGAAGGCTGTTCTGTTTACATCTGGGTTCCTGGTGAACGGGTTGTGTATCGCTGACTGATCTTTACGACTGTTTGTGGAAGTGGAATTTCTCCACAAATGATTATATTTTGCCGCTGCCAGCACAAACTTCCTTTTAGTTTATTCTCTGGTCTCCAACACACTCTTTGCTGTCACATTTTATGTACGCAATTCAATGTTAGTAACAGCCTTTCATATTTACCTCTCAACATCTGTATGCACAGCCAACATGACATAATGGTGCGCATCCTTTTCTTGACCTTTCCGACGCTGTGGTGTGTGTCTGTGTCTCACAGGAACACTTACTATCTTTATTTCTGAACCACTGATTCAAGGAATGAATCCGGGGAAATGAGCTTATTTATGCTTACTACTACTACAGGGCTGCAGCGTGTATAATATATTATACTGAGTGAAGATCTGTAGTGACACAAATAACATTGGCTCAAGTCACAGGTAGCTGATAATTCACCCCGAGAGACGATCAGTGTTGAATGATTAATATCAGTTGAAAAATATTGGAACACAGTTATATCAATATTGTATATATATATATAGTTACGTTAGTTACCTTATGTTCTTATATTACGTTGTTATGACTGTTACATTGTTAGGCTGCAATGTTACACTACTACATTGTTACGTTATAGCGTTCTGTTGTTCCGTTATAGCGTTCTGTTGTTTGTTGTGTTATGTTGTGTTACGTTGTTGTGTTACATTGTTGCATTAGGTTGTTGCGTTATTATTTGAACACAAACTATGCTCTTTTTACTGATCATTACCGAGTAGTTTAAGTTGTTGCGTTAAGTTGTTGCGTTACGTTGTTGCGTTACGTTATTGCGTTACGTTGATGCGTTTCGTTGTTGCATTAAGCTGCTACGTTGTTGCTTAACGTTGTTGCGTTAAGTTGTTACGTTACGCTGTTGTGTTACGTTGTTGTGTTACGTTGTTGTGCTACGTTGTTGTGTTACGTTGTTGTGTTACGTTGTTGCGTTACGTTGTTGTGTTACGTTGTTGTGTTACGTTGTTGCGTTACGCTGTTGTGTTACGTTGTTGTGTTACGTTGTTGCGTTACGTTGTTGCGTTATGTTGTTGCGTTACGTTGTTGCGTTACGTTGTTGCGTTATGTTGTTGCGTTACGTTGTTGCGTTACGTTGTTGCGTTACTATTTGAACACAAACTATGCTCTTTTTACTGATCATAACCGAGTAGTTAATTTGTTGCATTAAGTTGCTGCGCTACGTTGTTGCGCTACATTGTTGCGTTACGTTGTTGCGCTACATTGTTGCGTTACGTTGATGCGTTGCGTTGATGCGTTACGTTGTTACGTTACGTTGTTACGTTGCGTTGTTACGTTACGTTGTTACGTTACGTTGTTACGTTACGTTGTTGTGTTATTATTTGAACACAAACTATGCTCTTTTTACTGATCATAACCGAGTAGTTTACGTTGTTGCGCTAAGTTGTTGCGTTGCATTGTTGCGTTACATTGTTGCGTTACGTTGTTGCGTTACGCTGTTGCGTTACGCTGTTGCGTTATTATTTGAACACAAACTATGCTCTTTTTATTGGCCATAACCGAGTAGTTACTGCCTTAATCTAACCAATCGGTTGACACCGTTAACCACGTGGCATTGAACATGTCTGCAGGCGCGATACAAGGCTGACATGAAACACATTTATCTTCTGGCGACGGGGTTTGATCAACAGCAGTGGAAACAAACGTAAGTGAACACTTTAAGGTTATGAAACATTTTGAGTGATACGTTTTACTGCGACCATGTACATGTCCGTAGGTACGTGGTTAACTGTTAGTGTGAGGCACATATCAGTTGGACTCACACTTTACTTCAAGCTCTTAACCGTGTGATCCTTCCTCTCATGCAATAGTTTTATGTTACATAGAATGTGTGTGAGAAGTGACTGCGGCTCAGTGGTGCTTGAGGAGCTAGCCAGACATCGTGGCACGCCACCGAGGGCCTGCCAACTGACCTGTGTGTGTGTGTGTGTGTGTGTGAACTATTCATGTGAGGTTAGATGCTCCTGCAGATCCATTTTGTGTGTGTGTGTTACTCTCTGTGTGTGAGTGTGTGTGTGTGTGTCTACTGGTAATGAATGTGTGTTTGTGCTGGCGGTCAAGGAGGGCGCCTAGGAGGACTGGTGTTTGATTGGCGCGTGCTGCTGAGATCTGCTCCTTCCTGTTAGCGTACGCATCACTTCCTCTCACCCTGCCCAGAGCTACTGCCTCGCCGTCTCACAATCACTCTGACACGATTCCCTCTCTCCTCCTTATTTTTTTTTCATCCTCTTCATCCTCTTCTTCTCTCTCTTTCTCTTCCTGTTGTTCTCTTCTCGTGACTTACTGTCCTGCTTATATACGACTCGGCCTTTCCTGCATCTCTGCTCCCATTCCACTCGCTTTCTGTTTGCTTCTTTCCCTTTTTCTGTCCGTCTTAGTTCCACTATCATATAGTGCTCCTTTCCCCCCCAGTCTTTGTCCATTTGTCTCTCTCCGCTCTCCCGCTTAACTCTCAGCAGGCCACTTTTGTTTCACCAACTTGACAGCCAGCTCATCATCCTCAATGAAGCAGCACTTCGCCTCTCGCTCCCAATCTCTCCCCCTTCAACCCCCAGAAGTACTCCCTCCCTCACCCTCCCTAACCTCTTTCCCTTATCTGCTCTGTATTCCATCCTTAAGCAACCCCCCCTCCTCCTCCTCCTCTTCCTCACCCTGTTCCTCTCCTCCTCCTCAGCTGCTCTCCCCGAAGACAGAGCAGATGCAGCCAGGCAGAACAGCCAGCATGTTCCCATGTCCTCTCTGCGGCTGCAGCAGCGCTCAAACCTTCACTTCCCTATGCTTAATTTTCCTCGGGACACGTTATGCTTATTGGCATCCTCGTCCTCTTTCTTACTTTTTAATTTCTTCTCCTCTAAACGTCCTCATTTTCATCTTCTTCCTTCCTTCCCTTGCTTCCTTACTTCCTTCCACCACTGTTTCTCTCCTCTGCCTCCTCACCCATCCCTCGCCCAAGGCGTTATCCTTGGTCTTTACGTCTCTCTTTCTTTCTCTCTCTCTCTCTCTCTCTCTCCCTCTCTCTATCACCCTTCTCTGCAAAACATTGCTCGAGGCCATTCTTGTGTCTTTCTTCTCTGAGCCCTGTTCCCTTCTCTTATTTCCTCCCTGTGTTTCTACCAAAAAACGGAAAGACTTCTTTGCCTCCTCCCTCCTCCTTTGCTTCGCTTCCTCTGTGCTCAGCATCAAACCGACTCTCCACCGATCTCCCTCAGTTTGTATGCACTCCCTGATTCCCATCTTCTCCTCCCTTCTTGCGTGTGCAGTTGTTGTCACATATGGGTTCATGTTTATGGTAATGACTTACTTGCCTCTTTACTTTGCACACAGACCGTTCACATCACGTACAGCAGCACTTTGAGAGTCAGGGGGTGAGTTGAAGAAAAAAGAATAAAAGCACGTTCATTTGCATAAAAGTCACAGGGACAAAGTCACGTATTGGAGTTAAGTAGGTGTGTAGGAAGCAAGTTATTTCAATCATAATGAGTCCATAATAAGTTGGCTGCTGATTTGAAAGCTCCTTTCTGCTCTTTGTCCGTCGGTTGCCTTTCTTTCAGATCTCTGTGTGAAGCTTCATGTCTGTTTCAGTGTTGGAAGAAACAACTCCAAGGCATCTAATGGCTTTGGATGAGATCATTATAATCACTTTTTCACAATGCAGGCATGAATACTTCAGCATGTAAAGAAGAATGTGGAATAAAGAAAGCATTGATGTTGTTTCATACTTTGGTTGACTCTTCACACGCAAGCAAATCCACTGAATCACTGCAATTTTTATAAAATAAAAAGAGTTGAAATAATGGGATCTGGAGTAGCAATGGGCTGATTGATGCTGCGGGATCGATACTCGAGGATATGATTTAGGAAGATATTGAATATAAAACGTGGGTGGCTGCATGACGACAAAGCATTTTATGTACTTTTTTTATAATGTTTGTGCCAAAAACTTTGATATATAATTATTATATTATATATTATACTATTTTTTTTTTACAAATATTCGCAGAAACATGTTTACTTAATTGTGCTAATGTTTGCTTTTGTAATACATTTGTTATTGATGGTGGATTTGTGGCATGTGATTTTCCTTTTAAATCGTCTTGTTTTCTGAAAATTACCATTATTTTGAAAAATCGCTAAAAATAAATAAATATCCATATCGCTATCATTCAAATTGTAACAAAATATATTGGTCTCATATAGAAATAGAAAAGTTATGTATCAGACATTTCTATAATGATGATTTATGTCTGATTTATGCCTGTGTTTTCCCCTTAAGTTTCCCTTTATGCTGTTATCTATAATTATTTATTAATGTATAGTTTTTTTCTTGTCTAGTTTGAGATAATGTGTAACTTATATACACTTAACATAACATTATTGAAATAAATAAATAAATTCATACACAGTTATAGTTATCACTTACAACTTTTTTGTCCTATAAGTGCTTTTCATGAAAAGGCCCCAGCGGATACAAAACGCTGACCCATCATCAAACACAAACACAGCTGCATGCAGTTTGCTCGTCGGTGACTAACGGATTAGGGGAACTAATTAAGATCACACTGACAGTCACACTACGAGTTCCAGGCAAACATGCAAACTAATTATAACTGCTGAGTAAATCACCTACTCAAAGTCTCCCTCCACTCTAAAATGTGCTCTTCTGACAGTTTGTTTTCCACTCGCTTGTCAGAGCCTGACACTGGAAGTCAGTTTTCTCATCTGCTGAATGGGCAAAGTTCCTCTGAGCTCACCTTTAAATCTCTGTTTACACACCTGCTTGCTTTGTGACACACATTTAGGAGCCAAGTGTGACGTGTAGACTAGAGAAATACACTGAGAACAGAGACATAGGAGACATCTGGTGTCCAGTAGTTAAACCTTTGAAATTAAACATACAATATTTGGACTTTATAATAAATCGCCTCTGGCCAGATCCTCCCTCAATTGAATCATCAATAACCCTTGCACCGCTTTTACTGTATATACTCATCAACGAGAAGCCCTGATCGTTCATTGCAGCTTAACATAGGAAGTTTCATATTTTTTTCAGAGAAGAGGAAGACTAGATACCTTATTTGGGCAAAGGAAGAGCCAGTCTAGTCAGCTTTTAGCTGACTAGACTGCCTTACATAGAAAAAGGCAAAGTACTGAACATCTGGAGAGGCCCAGGCACCTAGAAAGCAGACCACCCTTCGGGGAAGGTGCTATAGATGGCATGTGACGGTTCGGTCAACCCTTCGTTGGTTCCAAGGGGACAGATAGGTCAAGCCGACAGGTCCTGTGTGGAGGCTGGCAGGATGTCAAATATGCTTACGTGGCTAGA
The DNA here is from genome assembly GCF_910589615.1 of Taurulus bubalis. Taxonomy (NCBI): domain Eukaryota; kingdom Metazoa; phylum Chordata; class Actinopteri; order Perciformes; family Cottidae; genus Taurulus; species Taurulus bubalis. Next base: position 23,887,963 of record NC_136598.1, on the reverse strand, counting down.
TATAAAAACAACACTATCACAAAACGTTTTAGGAGGAAAATAACAACGGCCACACCGCGTTTTATTCTACCACCAATCTTCTCCTCAACCCAACCAAGTAGTTTTGTTGCCTGAACCCAACTGAGTTCATGTGTGGACGGAGGTTTAGTTAGAAAAAGACCGTACGCATGTAACACTGACTTTTGTAGGAAAAATGACGAATAACTTTTCGTGAGATACTGAGGACACGTCGGTTTGAAAAGTCTGGAGGTGATCTGTAATACTCAAGAAAAAAACTGACAGATGACAAATCATCTCGCCTCGAGGTCTACTTAAATCAGCGAAAGAGGGCAGTGGAAACCGCTGTGCCAAAGCGCCATTTGTTGCGCAATCACCACTCAAGTATGCAGCAGTAGATGCGGCCTTCATTTAAAAAAAATCTCTGACAGGCTAAAAGTTCACAGAGAGTATCCACACATGTATGCTTTTAGCATCCAATGTTCTCACCTATAAACTTATGGGAATTCTCCAGAAAGTGGATGAGGTGCAGACCCCTGGACCATGACCAGAGTAACGATGATGGCTTTGATTATGGTGTTGGCGCGAGAGAAATGATGATGTTCTTTGTGTGTGTGTGTGTGTGTGTGTGTGTGTGTGTGTGTGTGTGTGTGTGTGTGTGTGTATGATTGCATGTATGGAAAGTGAAGGTGGTGGTAATGTAAAAGGATAACTGGACGATGATGATGATGATGATGATGATGATGATGATAATGATGATGATGATGATGATGATGGTGATGGTGAATAAATGTGTGTGTGTGTGTGTGTTTCAGGAAGTGACGCGGAGCAGCCAGCCATCTGTCGGCAGATTAATCCTGGCTGTGCTTAGAGATATTACCGGCCGGCTTATCGCCGTGGCAACGAGCCTTCAATCCCAGTCCAGCGCAGCCACCATGTGACCTTGCTGAGGAAGGGGGGTTGGACACACACGCACACACGCACACACACACACGCACACACAACATGCACGCTCCATAATTCGGTGATATGATGCATACATGCATTTACTGTATTTTGTTAGCTGCATGCACATTAACTCTCCATTTAATGAGAGGGGAGTTCAAGAGAAAATATGACTGTGCTTACACACACACACACACACACACACACACACACACACACACACACACACACACACACACACACACACACACACACACACACACTCATTCTTCCCCTCCTCTCATGGTCTAAATGTTTTAATCCCGCTGAAAGGTTTCAGTGTCACCTATTGAGTTCAGAGATGTCCTAACCAGCTGTGGTTTTCTGCAAATATTGTTTTCAGCAGCTAAATATAGAGCTCTATCAATATGAAACCTTTGTTTGCTCTGCCTCAAACCAAACAAGGCTTCTCTATTTCCTAAATCTGCATCCTCCCAGTCACGTTTTGTTGTTGTCGCCATACACACACACACACACACACATACATATCACGTTGTGCAGGAAACAATACACACACATGATGCACGAACACACACGCTTTACCAGTCGTAAATCAGCAGGCACGAGGCCGGTTCAGGCTTTATGTAACATTCAAGGTTTTATTCAGTCTTTACATACAGTACACCAGTCAGAAATATACAGTGAACCTTCAGCGAAGGTCCGTCAGGTACACCGTAAAGTCTGCGGTCGGACGCAGCAGATGAGGAATACAAAGCGTGGGCGTGTTCGAGTGTTTCTGTTTTCAGTTTAGAAGCTATACGCTGAAGAATGACACGTTTCTAGGGCGAAGATGTTTAAATGTGTTCTCTTTCGGATCCCTTAATAGTAATTTACCACTATAGGATGCCAAATATTGGCTAAACTTGACACTGCTCCCTACTCCCCATTCAGGTTGTATCTCTCTCAGACAGCTGACATAGAGGTGACCTGGTCTCAGATCAGGAAGTGGGAAGATGAGAGGTATTTTCGTCTTCTTTTTCCACTTAAAAACAATAAATCAACAATGCATTTTAGAGCCACAAGATGCAGTAATCTCAGGTCACATGACCTCACATCCTCGACTCTCCGCTGGCAGTTAGGTGGTTGCAGAGAGCCGGCTAGAGAGAGAGAAAGATGAGAGAGATGCACCGGCGGCTGTTTGGTCAAATCCGGATGCTTGTTTTTAAATCCCGCTCTGCTTGTATCTGCCACTCAGCGTAATTAGACGAAGTAATCACGATTGATATCATGACAGATTAGTGAGAGGTTGAGAGGTCCTTCTCTGGACCCTGAAACGGTCATAATCTCGCCTATCGTGCAGCAGCACCAGTGTCACTGGAGGGAGAGGAGGAGGAGGAGGAGGAGGAGGAGGGAGCATTATATTTCTCAAATGAAAATTGATGCTGAACATCTGGTTAAAAGGAGCTTTATAACGGACATTTCATGTTCTCATTCAACAATAAAACGCTTCTCCTTTGAAACGAGGTATCGCCTAATATTGACTACTTGTGATTGTGATAATTTGTGCAAAATAATGTGTCAAGTTTCTTTTTTTTTTTTAACTATGGCTTTTAGTTTGCAATAAGTAAGAAGTATTAACTGTATAAGAGGGGCGCTTCCAAATCTTGCTCAAGGGCCACCAACAAGCCCTTAGGGTCGGCTCCATCATGTGATCTCTAAAGGAATCTAACGTCTTTTTGGCAGTGTAAAGAGTCAAAGTGGTCGTTCAGTGGGCTCTGCGTTGATGAATGAAGCAGCTCAGTTACTTGCTGCATTCCTGAGGAGCCAAATCCTTCAAAAAAGTGTGTTAGTTTAGTGAAAAAATTGTATCACTTCGTGGATTTGTTAGTAACAGTCGAGAGTAACAGCTTGATATTATGAATTAAGGAGACCGGCATTGCTACATGACCTGTGGTGTGTGGGGGCAGTAGTGTGCTGAAGACAAGGGAATGCATCTGAATTCATGTTTTTTTTTTTTTTTTTTTGGTAAAGGGTCCAACCTCGATAGCACCAACAGGTAAATAATCAGGCTTGAAGACATTTGTTTTTTTCTCGGGCGGGCTTTACAGTACGAGGGGAAAAGCGTGTTCTAATGCAGAAACAGCATTTTGACTAGAAAAGATTGGTGTAAAAACGATCAGCATTGTTTTCTTTCCTGAGTCTGCTGTCAGTGTACCGTTCCCCAACAACGGGTCCCGAAAGGATCTCCACTGAGGATGTCATCACATTTAACACATACAGAGGCTGTGACTTGAAAGGGTGATTACACATTGTGCTGGGGACTAAACCCTGGAATGTTCTGGAGTCCGACACCTCGGGGTGCCGGTCTTCAACCTGTACGCTTATATTCCGGTGTACCCTGTGTTTAACAGTACATCATTCGACTGATTGGCTTATAAATCATCTTCTACGACAGATTATAAAGGTATATATTCATGTGCACACTCCTTAAAGTAGAAGAGTTACTGTATGTAGATGTTTTCAAAATCTTTTGGGAGTCGTAACTGAGACCGATGAACTGTCATAGGAAGTTTTCACGTCACTGAGTTGGTATTGTCTGCCTGGCTCTGTACCGTCTGAAGAACTGGGTAATTAATATACACACTTGGCATCAAGACGTAATAGCTTCACTTCATAGTTTGGACCCAAAAAAAAGTCTCTCATTGAAGATTTTGCTGAATAAAACATAGAAACATGCTTATTATAGCCACATGCATTTAAAAAAATCTTTGAAAATTAATTACATTTTGCATATCACTTTGGCAAGGGAGGAAATATAACATTTTTTTTTTCTGCTAGTCGTATATTCCAACATTCTACCCTTGATTTTACACATTTGAAAAAAACAAACCAAAAAAAACATTTTTGTTCCTTTACATAGAAAAAAAAAACATCTTTCATTTTTTTCTTTTTTTGATATGTCACTGCACAAAAAAAGAGCAACAGACAACAAAATGAAATCCACAAGTCAAAAAGATAAGCAAATGAGAAGGAGAAGAAAAAAAAAAGTTGCATAATTCATTTCACATTGACAAATAGAAAAAGTAGACCGTGGAGAGTAGCGGACTGTTGGAAGAACCGGGGGTCTGCTTTTTCACTTCACTCACTGCAGGAGTCGCCAATGAACGCCGGACGAATGTAAACCGAAGAAAACCAGAACACATTTATGTCCCTCAACGTCCTCCCGCTGTGTGTGTGTTCACGTGTTTCTGACCTGAATGAAAACCAGACATAACAACTAAATCCAATCCGGATGTGCTGTGTTTTTTTTTTCCGAGAATGAATGAATGCATGTATGAAAGTAGGCCTCACACCAGCGCTGACCTGTGCTCTGTGGCGATTAGATCAGCGCTGTGCTGCTGCAGTGACTGTCCAGCAGGAGCTGCGTACAGGACATTGGCTTGGACTTTAAGCTCAAGGTCAGCGTTTAAGCCCTAGCTAGAAGCGCTAGCTACTGAGGGAAGCCATGACTAAACCTCTATTATTAGGCTTTCTAGCGTGCCCCTTCATCATATTCGTCCCTCCTAGCGCATACCGGTCCCCACAGAGTTGCTCAGAGGTGTCTAAATCTTGGGCTAAGCACCTGCAAGAATTACGGAGATTATGACAGTGGGAGTGAAAACAGGGATTTCTTCGGATGCGTCAGCTGATAAGTCCCACTGTAGATCCGGCTAACGTGTGCTTATGTTGCTTACACAGAATTAGCTATTGTCATGTCATTGTCAAGGTATTTCCAGAGCGGCTGCAATGCCATTTGATGACACACACATGTTGCTTCTTTGAAAAAAATCTCCTGCAGAGCCTTAGGTTTGGTAAAATGATGCACTCAAAATGTTGACAGTACATTTGCAATCTGGTGCATTTTACTTTGCTTAACGTTTTTGTCAACAGAATGTAATCTAGTTGACTAGAGATAGTAGATATTAAGGGGGTTTGAGTGGTGCTGACGCAACTCATTTTCCTTTGCTTTACCCTCAGCATAATGACCAAGGAGTTGACCAAAGGCATTGTGGGAAATGTAGGAAATCATTAATCGAAGCACAAGCAGGGAAGGCAAGTTGGGGTTTAGGGAACATAGAACTGAGGGAACATGGGGTTTAGGGAACATAGAACTGAGGGAACATAAGGCTGAGGGAACCTTGGACTGAGGGAACCTTGGACTGAGGGAACATTGGGCTGAGGGAACATTGGGCTGAGGGAACATGGGGTTGAGGGAACATTGGACTGAGGGAACATTGGGCTGAGGGAACATGGGGCTGAGGGAAACTAGGACTGAGGGAACATTGGACTGAGGGAACATTGGGCTGAGGGAACCTTGGACTGAGGGAACATAAGGCTGAGGGAAACTAGGGCTGAGGGAACATTGGACTGAGGGAACATTGGGCTGAGGGAACATTGGACTGAGGGAACATTGGGCTGAGGGAACATTGGACTGAGGGAACATTGGGCTGAGGGAACATTGGACTGAGGGAACATTGGGCTGAGGGAACATTGGGCTGAGGGAACATTGGGCTGAGGGAACATGGGGCCGAGGGACGTTTAAGTTTAGGGATCATTGAACCGAAGGAACATATAGGACCGAGGTAACACAGGATTGAGGGAACATATGACTGAGGGAACATAGCGCTGAAGGAACATAGGGTCAAGGGAACGTATGGCTGAAGGAACATAAGACTGAGGGAACATGGGGTTGAGGGACGTTGAGGTTTAGGGAACATAGAACTAAGCTAACATATAGGACAGAAGAAACACAGGATTGAGGGAACATAGGGCTGAAGGAACATAGGGTGAAGGGGAAATAGGACTAAGGGAACGTAGGGCTGACGGAACACAGGACTGAGGGAACCTAGATGTGCTCCATAAAAACTCTCAAAGGTAGCAGTGCTAAGCTGAGCCACTTAAGGCCTTTCAGTTTGTAGTGCTAGATAAGACGCTGAAGCTCAGACCCCTGATCTGCGACAGACCTGGTTTATGACGCTTTTATGGAAAGGAACCGCTGTGAGGAACATGACGGTGTACGTATGAGTATTTTCTCTTAAAATCCAACACATGCTGTCTACTGAAAGCGTCCCTATGTCTGGTCTCACATGTGAAAAGCTCCCGGTTTTAAAATGACGCACTCGTATACAAGTTCCTTCAGTCTGCCACTCTCCCGCCCGTCTGCATTAATCAAGGTGCAACACTCTCTGTCATCTTCATTTCTTCCATGACGTTCTTTTTCTCTTACAAGGCATGCATGCTGAAATCCTGTCAGGAAGGAAATGCAAAATGAAAACCACTGAGATTCAAAAAACACAACTGTCCCTAGGGAGTCACTACTCATCGGCTACACGGCTTGATCATTCAAGAAACATGGCGTCATGTAAACATGCCTTTTTCAAACGGCTCACAGGCCGTCGTTGCCTGAAGCTGTGCAGCTGATTTTTTTTTTTTAAAGAAGGCTCTCTGTAGAAAAAAAAACGCACAAAGATGCATTGTTTTATATTTTGAATGCAAGTAAGTAACAATTGCAATGAAGAGTTCTTAAATATTTGCATGAAAAAAAAGAAGAAGAAATCAGCTGCACGGCCTCAATATTGTACGTTTAAAAAAAAAAGCACACAAGCTTGTCTCCTTCATGCCATGAATCAGTTCCATCGGTGAGGAATGCAGTTTACACTAAACAAAAATGAAAAAAAAACAGACAGACAGTTTATACATTTGGAAAAAAAACATCAACATGATGTTCCAACCAACCCGCACGCAGAGATAAATAAATCTATATGGATATATTCTAAATGGATAAATAATATTACCATGATATACTCTATATGTAACTTTCCCACAATAATTAAATATTTCAAGGATGGCACCATCGCTTTCTCTGGAGAAAAAGAAAAAAAATCATAACTCATGGTGGATATATTTTTATAAAATTTGTTTTTAAAGTCGTAATAAAGTGATGAGTTCCTCTCCTCTACGAGCTCTTCTTCCCCTCCGCTCCTCTCTTTCTGCCTCTCCTTCTCCTCTCGGCACGCTGGGATGCCGGAGAGGATGGAAGTTTGGTTTGTGCTTCAGGAGAGAGCCGGCGTTTAAACGCCGCTTGTCCATTTTTGTTCATTAGTTCCTCTCCAAAGTGTACGCAGAAGTAGAGCAGCGAGAGCCATTACTGTCGTCAGAAGCCCCCGGGGTCGATACAGCTGCCAACCGATGAGCACAGAGAGAGCGAGAGAGAGGAGAGAGAGAGAAGAAAAGAAAAAGTGTTTATGGTACTCGCTGTGTTTGTGTTAAAATCATCTTTTGCCAAGAGACAAAACATAAACATCGTCCGTCTCTTTCTCTCGGCTTTGGCTCGTGACGATGTTCCAACAGAGGCGATGCTGACACTGATCAGAGGCAGCTCCTCTTTCACCACGAGGAGCGAAAGAAGAAACTCTCTTCTCTCCCTCCATCATATGCTTTCACACCTTCTCGCTCCCCGAAGTCTGACTTGGCTTTGACAGTTCTTCCGCTCCTCTTTTTCGTGACGTTGCTGCTCATCCTCCTCATCCCCCATAGAGACCTCCCCTTTTCCATTGAGGCTGAAGAAAAGCACCATGGGATGCATCAAACACCGCCGACATCTTCCAATATCCCCGAAGAATGCAAAACAGCCCCTCGTCTGTTTTCCTCTCGTCTCCTCATCCTCTCATTCTCTCCCCCACACCCTTCAGGAATGAATTCCCCACTTTAAAATAAATGAGGGGCAGAGGAGAAGGTAATTAGTAAAAAAAAAAAAAGTACAAAATGGCAGTTGGAGCGTCTCCCCACGGGAACAAAATGTGTTCATCATGTTCAGAATTTTTTGGTCCTCTCTCTGCTTTTTTAATTTTCCTCTTCCCCTCCTCCTTCTTGACACTCTCAGTCGAAGAGCCGGAGGTTTTTTTTTGTCTTTTTACATTCTGCTTCCTTCATCTCATCGCAGAGGAGGGGTCATCTCCATGCCATCTTCATTCAATTAAAATCATAATTAAGTAGTTCTCCCTCTTGCACATTCACCCCACTCCTTCTCCTCCTCCTTTTTCTTCTTCCTCTTCTTCTTCTTCTCCTCGTCGTCAGACGTAGGCCGATTCGCTGGACTGCGTGCGCCCCAGGTTGGGCGGCTGGGACAGGTGCGCCATGTCCTTCTTCCTGATCTCGCAGATGGACTTCCTGCGGGCCTGCACGCCCCGGATGGCGGCCTTGATCTTGCGCCAGCCCAGGTGGTTGAGCTCCGCCAGGTTGAGCACCACGCAGATGCCGCTCACCGCGAACATGAACACCAGGAAAACCGTTTTCTCCGTGGGCCGGGACACGTAGCACTCCACCTCCTTCAGACACGGGTAGCGGTCGCACTCGAAAATCCCAGGCACGCTGAAGCCGTAGAGGAAGTATTGGCCCGCCAGGAAGCCGATCTCCAGGGCGTTTCTGAACACCACCTGGATGATGTAAAAGCGGGAGATCCCTTCTTGCCGGCGAACCTTGGAGCTCTTCCCGTGGGAGAGGCTCCGCGGGACGTTGGGGATCTCCTTCACCTCCAGGCAGTCGGGTTCTTCCTTCCCGCCGCCGCTATCGCCGCCATGCTGAACCAGGATGCCGTTGATGTTGCGGATCTTCCGCGCTCCCTCCCTTCCCCCGTAGTCCCTCTCCATGATGGGGTAGAGGAAGGAGTAGCGCCGGTCTTTCTGCTTGGCCGACTGGTGGACGGAGTAGGTGATGAAGCAGAGGCTGGGCGTGCACACCAGTATGATCTGGAAGACCCAGTACCGGATGTGGGAGATGGGGAAGGCCTTGTCGTAGCAGGCCTGGTTGCAGCCGGGCTGCAGGGTGTTGCAGATGAACATGGTCTGCTCGTCCTCGTAGACGGTCTCGCCGACGATGGCCACGATCAGGATGCGGAAGATCACCACTACTGTGAGCAGGATCCTGGAGGAGAAAGAGAGAGGTTACATGGGGTTAACAGGCGGAGACGCAGAGTGATTCAGGATGAGATGTCCTCAGATTTCCTTCTACAAATGCTGAGTGCGAAAGCGTGAACAAAGCAGGAAGGACGGATAACAGAGAAAAGTGAGCCGGCAAAGGGTGAATGTAAATGAACAGAAGGAAGATGTTCCTTTTTGGAAAGAGTATAAATAGACGATAAAACAAAGCGCAGCGTTTAAAGATGTCTGTGTGTAAAAATATTCCGCTCTATTATTAGCTTTTAAAAGCAAAACGCTGAAGGCTCGGTGACACCTTCAAAAAGAAAAAAGAGTTACCGTACGGAGAAAACAGAGAGCAGATCAGAGAGATATTGAGACTGAAGCTTGAATGTTTCATGCTCAAGTCAGACTCAAGGTTGGGAGGAGGGATTAGAGATGGAAAGCACAGCAGTGAGCTTCATGAAGGACGTAGAACTCCTTAATTAGACAAGAGAAGTGGGAGAGAAGGAAAAGAAGAACGGACTGATGATGGAGAGGGACATTGTCTTACTGTTAGGTCACTAACCAGAGAAGAAGAAGAAGAAGAAGAAGAAGAAGAAGAAGAAGAAGAGTGCTCTAAATCACTTCTATCAGCCGGAGTCAACACTCCAGAAGAAGAACAGTTGTGAGTGTGTGTGTGTGTGTGTGTGTGTGTGTGTGTGTGTGTGTGTGTGTGTGTGTGTGTGTGTGTGTGTGTGTGTGTGTGTGTGAGATGTGAGGGTGTATACAGGTAAAAAAAATAGATGTGAGATATTGTCTAATTTTAGTGTCCTCTGCGTCATTAGGTAAAGTTACCATGGCAACCTTAAATTCGACTCACTTAAATTGGAGCCGTGATCAGTTTCTGCACACACACACACACACACACACACACACACACACACACACACACACACACACACACACACACACACACGATTATAATCTCGCAGCTGTCAACCTTATAACGGCACAGGTAGCCTTCACTCTCTCTCAGTATTTCAGAAGTTGGTTCTACTTCGATTGTTTCTGTGTGTGTGTGTGTGTGTGTGTGTGTCTATTCTCAATGCGCTGACTTGGCATATCCTGCAGACTTTACGTGCTTCCCGATGTCGGACCCTCACAGTAGCCGGCCTACCGGTCTCTCCTCCTTCTTGCACTCTGTTCCCTCGCTTCCTTGCAGACATCCCTCTGTCTTTGTTGTTTTTTTCTTACTCAACTCCTCATTTATTTTTCAGATCTGAGACCAAGCAAGCACTTTAGACCGCAGGCTTCTTGCCTCCCGCAGTCAGTTGTCTGTCTGTAATCTGTGACTAAAGTCTGGACTAAGACTGCAGACTGCAGACGAGCCCAGACATATGCTAATCCGTTGATTGATCGGCGTTGTAGTTCAATGCCTCCGATACGACTTGAGTTCCGCATGCAGCGAGATCAACTCTCGCTAATCACTCCCATTTATATTAATGATAATCCCATAAATAACGGCATGATAAATGGCTGTCATTACTTCCTATGAACCCCGTAGTGGATGCCATTACTGCAGCCCATCAAAACCTGACCTCATTACATTTATCAGAGATTTATGGGTTTTTATAGAAGTGCATACAAGTCAATAGATGGTGACATATAAAACAAATGGCTTTGGAGGCCGGGCTGATGGGCAGCACAACATGCTGCAGGAAGAGCCACTAATTCATGAGGAAATGTCAATGTGCATGACGGAGAGCGTTTAAAATTAAAGAGATGAAGCTTCACAACAAACTTACTCTCAGCGCCTTTTGGACATTGACGTTCCACCATTGTTAACCCAGTTGTACATGATACATTCATATCTGCGTTTTCGTGTTTTCTACCAGATTGCAGTCACAGCTTTAAACACTTGTTTAATTTAAAGCAGTTCAATTACTTGGTTATATTTAAGTAACAAAACCACTCGGTTCGGTTTAGTCAGTACATCAGGATTTGGGTTAAAATAAGTATGTTAGTTACATTGATGTTGACTTTTGGTTTCACACTGGACACCAACAACGGTTTCCTGGGTGAAAGTCCTGTGTTTATTTGACCAATCCATCCTCCCTGATCTCCTCCTGATGTTGACTTAAGCAGACTACGCTTAGAAATGTATTTGTGATCCGTCAAAAGCAAACATAATCAGAGATTTATGTCTTTTTTTGTTTTCCTGGGTGAAAGTTCTTTGCTTATTTGACCAATCCATCGTCCCTGATCTGCTCCTGATGTTGACTTGTGTTTACAAACGTATTCATGATACGTCAAAACCAAGTGTAATCAGAGAGAATGTCGCATATGCGAAAGACAGAATAGCATCACTGTAACAGATTAAATCCAAATGCTTTTGCACATTCCTTATCTGTAAATGGAAAATAGACGCTGCCTCGCAACATAAGGGGCTGATAGATCGCTGGATCTCAAGGGCAAACACGTTCATATTATATTTCCTTTTACAGTGAAATCATTGTAAAGCATCGGCTTAGTTTGAATAAATAGTAGTTTGATGATGTATTTGTATTACGCCAAAGGCTGAATAACGATAAAGATGTAGTAAAATATGATTTAGATGTTGTCTCAGTCCCTTGCGCATCTTGCAAGATCGACCAACATTCACACAGGAACATTTCTCAAACCCTCTCTCCTCTGACAGCGGCCTCAGTACACAGCTTTGCATTTAAAATCCCACCTTAACCTCTTCCCTCCACTTCACCTGCGACTCCCGCTCGACATAAGTCTGGATTTATCAGATCGAATCAACAAGAGCGAGGAGCTGTCACTTGAATGTATCCACTGCATTTATATAGAAAGATCAAATCTAAAACTGTGCAGTGGATCTCCGGATGGAGGCCCAGGCCACCGCACCTCAGACGTGGCCAGATAATCAGTAGGTGGCATTTGGCTGTGTGACGGGTAATCTACCAATCACGGAGCAGATGTGGAGTCGTGGGGCAGAGATAATCCTCTCCAGAGTTTGACGGCGTGCGGTTCACATGTACTGTATACCTCGTGTCAAAAAACGGCGAGTCACATCAGGGATGACCTCCAAAATGAAAAATACGGGACGTAATGCCAATCTGTCCACCTGTGATCAGCTGGCATGCAGAGGGAGCGGGGCAATGAATGCACAAAAGCTGGGACTGCTTTTTGCCCTTGTAGTGACTCCATTAAGGAGCTTATCGAGCGGAGAATTCACAATACCAGAGTGAGCCAGTGTGGCACTAAATGGACACACACACACACACACACACACGTGTTCTGTATGGCCACACACACATTCGCACAAATATCCATACAAGAAAACCGAGTGAAGAGGCTGTTTGAAACGAACCACAGCACAGAAAAAAAAGACGTAAAATGGCTGTTTGAGATGAGTTCGTTCCAGACAGGGATGAAAAGATTATAAAGTCACCCAAAAAAAAAAATATAAACCAAGTGTGGCTCGGACTTCTCTGCCTTAAATTAAAAGAGAAACCTGCCAGTGGGAAAAGGGAAAAACCAGCAATGGAGGAAAATCTCATGATAGAGAATGAATTATATAATAGCTTCCACACGCGAACCCGCTGCTGTAATCTGTGGCTGGGCCAAGGGAGGATTCTTGCATTAGTTTTTTTTATGTTAATGCCATCGAATAGCTTTAGATTATCGTACCGCACACAGCAACCCCCACCTGTTTTTTCTCTCCTCTCTAAAGCATCTTTCTGTTTTTTTTTCTTTCTTTCATTTGCAGTCCCCTGGCTCCTGTTGTGGCCCCTTTCTCTCTCTCTTTTCTCTCTCTCTTTTTCTCTCTCTCTCTCTCTCTGTCAGGAATAATCTCCAGATTGTGTCTGTAGTTTATCTTTTGTTGTAAAGAGCCTCCTTTCTCTGCAAAAGACCTTCTAATGCACCTTCTAATCGCCTCTGCACATCTGAACATTTACAATACATTTGTGTTACCGCTGAATTGATTAATCAGAGAAATGTATTTAATCAACAGAAGAAGAAACAATCTTTAATGTATGCTGCCTGCAGCTTCATGAAGGTGTGTTTAATGTCATTGCTAATTAAATACTTTGGGCTGTTGTTGAGACAAAAACAAGCATTTTTGAGGGCTCTCCAATTTAATATTTCCTCATAATTTGCAGAATAAAAAAAAATTCCATCGATTCATCCAGAAGTAAACAACAACAGAGAAGTTCCCCGATGATGAAAACGTTGCATACATATGCATCAAGCATGCTCCTGGCAGACACGTTAGCACACATCTCCGCTCACTGGCGGCAGACAGTGTTTGTTGTTCCCTTTGACTAACATGTTGACTGTGTTATCACACAGGCGCTGGTGATTATGCAGAAACAATGTGCCAAGACAAGTCCAAAAACGCCTCTTCTCCTCCAGCAGCAATTGTGTGTTGTGTGTCCCCGGCCTGCTGTCGTTCTCACGCTGATACCGGGCACTGAGGGGGCGTGTTTTATTTTTATTTTCAAAGCTCTCATTGCCAAACGTGGGGTTAATTGTCAAAAATTAAACGTGTGCAGTGATGTGAAAAATAATCATTTCGTGCATCTGACAGGAGAAGTAGTATCAACCGGCCTCCTCTCCGCGTGCACGTGCACACACACACGCACACACACGCACACACACACACACACACACACACACACACACACACACAAAAGAGTGTTGCTGCTCCAGCGGTCTGCATTATTCAACTTCCATGAGAGACTGAAATGCCGTTCACAGTTCAGCTCCTTTGATATTATTGAAGATCTTCCTTTATGTTTAATGTCAGCCTCTTCAAATGAAAGCTTCAACACTATTTACATGACAAGTGGAGAGGTGAGCTGCATGGAAATAGAAGTAGCGGTGAGGTGGGAGTGTGTGTGCTGAGGTTTTAGGGCTCGGTGATGCAGGGCGAAGGCGAGGGGGAAATATACACACTTGTTGTGAGGCCCTTTTTAGAATTGTGTGTTGTTCTTCATTGAGATGTGATGGAAACAAGCATAACAACGGTTGAGGTGGAGTAGAAAAGCACAATAAAGAAGAAAAGGAATTGTGGACAACGGAGGCAAAACTGTTGGGAGGAAAATGAGGAAGAGGAGGAGGACGAGGACATTATTGGTCCAGGGATCGATGAGGAGTGAAAGGTTTGCGGAGGAGATGAAAAGATAAGAGGGAGGAAGAAGAGAAGGGTGGAGGAAGAGCAGCCGTGGGTTCTTTTACCCAGAAACACCCGACGCTAACACCCCCCCTTTCTTTCCCCTTCCTCTCCTCCCTCCCTTCAATCTCCCCTCTGCTGGTTACCACGGCAACAGGCGAGAGGCAGAAGAAGAAGAAAAAAAACGAAAGGGAGGTGAAGTGTGCCGAGTAGAGAGCGAAGTCAACTACAGAGCAGCGTGTTTCTGACCGGCTCGAGGAGCTTCGAGGAGCTCGGGCGCTTGTTTACTTTTAGGGTTCACGAGAAATGGCGGCGGAGGAGAACCAGAACATATTGGCCCCATTTTTAAAGAAAAAACTACTGTTGTTCAAAGGCTGTAGAAGAAGAAAGAAACGAGACACAGGAACCATTTTTAAATATGGATGCCGAGTCTCAAAATTGATTTTCTGGCTGACAAAATAGCTAAAACTTATAGTTTTTGGGATGAAGTCCAGTCGGACAGACAGCTAAAAGCTCTTGGCGTCGCCTCTGCAGGCTGAGAAGTGTGCTAACTGCCCCGGACATCGATGTAAACAAGTCCAGTGTTATGGCTGACCTGCTAATCCTTTCACAAAGCCTCACCTTTAGCCTCCGTCAATACCTGTTCCGTCATGGTTAAGCTCTCTACCTTTTCTCCGCACAGCTCCGTATATCTACTACTGATTCCATCTAGAGATTGAGCGCCCCAGTTTCCCCGGAGAGGTTCACCAATCAGCCTCCCATCTTCTGCTTCACAACCTCTGATCTGCATGATAATCACTTAGCTGATAAATCAGACTGCAAGTCGAGAGGTCTGGAACCAGACGTCTCAACCGGGGTTTACACTCCAAATGCAATTTCAGGAAGTAAGCGCTTCCTATCTGTTTTGCAAAGATTAGCACTGTGGGCGCACAGCGGGATTGTCACGGCAAAATGCTAATTTGAGGTAATAATGCAGTTCAGGCAAAAATAACTCTCTGACTTTCTGAATATACTGACATTCACATCCCACTTCTGGACTTATCTCACCCATCACCACTTAAAGACAAAATAGAATAGAGAAATGTAGCCTACATTTTTGTAGCTCCTGACTTTGGTCGTACTATAATCTAATCATATCCTAATAACTGTAAACATTTAGCGAGTTAACATGCTATGCTAGTAGAACATGATGAAATATAAAAAATGCTAATTTAGTAATTTGGTAAACTAATCACTGTGAAGGCCTTTTACACACAATACGAAATTCTCGCCTTGAGCTTTTATTGTGAAAGTTGGGAACAGTATATGCGCTGCCTTGGTTGAAAAAATAAAATCAGTTTTCTGTCTTTTGGTTCAGACTATGGAGCCACCGCCTTGTCGTTTTATAATCCTCATAAATATAGGTTGATGCCTTTATTCAAGGTGCAAAAGCTATTTTTTTGCTGCATAATATTCATGTTCTGTGTGAAAGTGTGTGCAACAACTAGAACAACAAAATGATGTAATTTACGTAGGAAAAAAAAGTAGATATATTTATATAAATATATTATATTTTCATATTCTTATATTTTATATGTATATTTCAATATAAAGTTACCACTTGTCATTATGTGTGTTTGTTAAATATGAATCAGGAGTCAGGAGGTGGTTTAGCTTAGCAAATAAACCGCTAACTTATGTAGCGCACAGTTTGCCGTTGCTTCCATGTCGTTGTGCTAAGCTAAGCTAACGACCCCCCGGCTCCAGGTTCACATTCAAATGCGTGAAATGAGATTGATCTTCTCATCAAACTCTTGATAACAAATGCACTAAGTGTGTTTCTTCTATACCTGCACATGTACGTTTAAAGCCATTTTCTTTTTTTTAATCTTCGTTTTGAAGCCGCCTCCTGACCGGGTCGTGCGGGTCCACTGCCCGCACGCCGTTGAGTTAGGGATTTGGGATTTGCGGCGAATGCTTTGCTCATCAGTGTCAGCAGTGGGTTTTGGGAAAATCCCTCCTGAGTCCCTCCATCTCTTTGTTTACCCCCAACCTTCATCTTCTCCTCATCTCCTCTTCCACCTCTTATCGTTTTGCCGTTGTGTCTTCTCTCTCTCTCTCTCTCTCTCTCTCTCTCTCTCTCTCTCTCTCTCTCTCTTGTGTGTCTTCCGGATGCCAGGTGGTAACCCACATACGACGCACCAGGAGCTGGGACAAATCTCATCCTGTCACATCAAACACGGACGGACACATGTCATGCTCTCTCTCTCTCTCTCTCTCTCTCTCTCTCTCAGTCTGTGTTTCTTTGCCACGGTTTATCAATAGCTCGTAGTTCACGGCGGGTCGTCTGGCACCGAGCTGTATCCGACCTCACACAGGAGACACACACACACACACACACACACACGTTGCAGTGCTTCGGGCCAGTGACAGAAGGAGAGAGGGGGCTGCACGCTCCCCTGTTGACAGACCATCATCCTGCGTGGCCACCGAACAAACATTTACAGGCGCCGACACACACACCGTCACACTCCAACGCTCAGACCGATAAAACCACAAATATACACAGATTCACCAGGAATACACAGAACGAGAGACGGAAACCACTGAGGACACCTCTCCGTGCACGTGTGCACACACACATTTTAATCACACACACACACACACTCTTTCTTCCAGCTGTTGCAGGGCGTCACAAAGCCGATTGTGTCTGACATTGCCGGGTGTTAGTTCCATCCCCTCTGGAGAAGATGAAGATGAAATTATATCATACCGCCCAGTGGTGATGGTTTTATCGTTGTTTAGCCGGGGAGCCGTTGTACTCCGAGCAGGTGGCCTCCGAGCTCAGGGACACAATGTCCCACCGCGTCTTATTTCAAGGAATATTCAAGGAGCGGTATGTGCAAAGCACTTTAAACCTAATAATCCTAGCAGGATATATTTGGCGTGTGTGCCCTATATGCACACGCGCCAAATATATCCTGCACAATACTTCTACTCCTGGACGCCACATGTATGGAAATTGCCGTTTTTATTTCACGCCACTATATTCATTTGACACCTTTGAGCACTGGTGGTTTTTTCACAGCTAGCTATACCTAAAAAATAATGTCCTTGAAGTTTATTTTGAAAAGACGAGCACGTAACGTTTTTTGCAACTTTTTTTATTTCATACGAACCATTATATAAGAATACCTTGTGAAAATAAGTCCATAATATAGCACGTTGAGGTACTTTACTTGAGTATGTACATTTCATGCTACTTAATTATTCTACTCCTCATTATGTGTTTTAATGCCACTACATTCATTTCCCGGTTAGTTTTAGTTTTTTAGGTTGTTTGGTTTCTGACGTCTCGAGTTGGAAGCAGTTTCACGCTTTAAAACCATGGCGACCCCTCAGATTAATCTTGTGACCCTCTGGAAGGGGCCTGACCCAGAGGTTGGAGAACAATGGCCTAAACCTCAGCCGTTTATGAATCAGCAAAAGCTCAGTGAAACAGGGAAATGCCACATGGATGCAACAGTATTAATAATGTAATATTTAATAACACGTCAATTACAGGGGCCAATCTTCTGAAGTATTTTTGATACTTTAACTAAGCTAATAGCTGGTATCTCAGTATGTTTACTTATGTAAAGCACTTGTAGATGCTAGTTTTTCATTACAATTACCTTTTATAATTATGAACTCATTAATTTACTTATGAATTAAATGCTCCCTTACATACTGAATATAAGTACACAGATGAACAGGCATGTATTAATCTTCTCCGTTTACTGCAGTACACTGTACATGTACTGTGTGTATTTCTGCTGCAATGATAAGTTGGTTGGTGACAGAATACTCTTTTATTATTGTAACGTCTCCGCGTGTAATCCTGGATCTGTAAGCTCCTAAAATGGAAATCTAATAATAGCATATTCCAATACTGTACACTTATCTATCTATCTCTTTGTGCCTCCATCCCTCTCTCTCTCTTTCTCTCTCTCTCTCTCTCTCTCTCTCTCTCTCTCTCTCTCTCTCTCTCTCACACACACACACACACACACACACACACACACACACACACACACACACACACACACACACACACACACACACAAACACCAACACAAAGGTATTTAAGTAGTGTGGTGATGAATGTGAACTGACGAGCTCTGGAGATAAATTGATGGAGATCAGAGAGGCAGACAATAATTCAAATTGAACACAGTGTCTCTCTCTCTCTCACACACACACACACACACACACACACACACACACACACACACACACACACAGTCCAGTTGTGTATTTTTGTGTCGTAATACCCTTCTACCCTGGCTCATGACTATAAAAGGACATTTTCATGATTTGTAGTTTGAGACCACTAACACGGCATAGCCTGATCCCGGGAGAGGTGTGTGTGTGTGTGTGTGTGTGTGTGTGTGTGTGTGTGTTTTCCGGTGCACGGGGTACACAAAGTGTGCCGTATACGCAAAGGTCTCCATGGCGATACTAACCGTGGCAGTTACCTTGGCAACAGACGAGGCGATAAAAAGTGAGAAGTTAAATTGGAGCCCGGGCATTAAAAATAGACTTTGCTAAAAAAATAAAAAAATCTTTTCCGAGCGATCATTCAGAATGGATCATTGGCGGGGACGGGAAGAAAAACATATAAGTGACAGGAGTGGTCACCATGGCAACAGCACCACCAGTGAGCAGAGCGTTGGTTTTTGGGTGGTCGGTTGTGATGATGGAGGGGTGGAGCAGGAGAAAGAGCAGCGGGGGGGACAGGAAGGGAGCGAATGCGTGGGTGGGAAAGGAGGGATGGAGGGAGGGTCAACGGATGGGAGTACAGAAAGAGAGAAAGAGCGGGAGAGGAATGATGGGCGTAATCCGGATTAAAACGGTGGGTTTTGGACAATCCCGAGCTCGGGCCGCCGTGCATCTGCCAAACTCCCGCCCACCACGACTCCCCCGTGCCAAACTCCAACCCAAATCAGCAGCTCTGGCTCAGGCAGGGAGCCTCCATGACACACACAGCAGACAACACATGGCTGAGCAGGGAGCATCCCAAAAAAATATATCATATGTGATTTTAATCTTCAATAGTGGCTCCGACTGAAGCCGCGGCAAAATAAAAATATACAAATTCACATTTTTATGCATGTACTCTTTTTCCAGGTAGTTACTTTGCAGATTGAGATTATCAATACAAAATATCAATCAACTGATAAATGATGGTGTATTATTATGGATTAAGATGGCCGGCGGTATATAAGGTAGTTCAGCTGCATCATTAGTGATTCACATGTTAATGCATCAGTAATTATAATCCAGTGACATAATACACATTATTCTGAGACAGGGCCATTCTGCACAATGAGTACTTTTACTTTAAGTATTTTTTTATACTAATACGGATGAATTTTGAACTTGTTGCTGTATTTTTTAAATATTTGTTGAGTATTTCTTCTGCCACTGAGAGTGGATATCAGTATGATAATGAAATGTACATAATAAATAAATATCTCATTTTCTATTAATTTCTGCTTTAGAATGAGTAGAAGTTTATATAGTGGGCCGCGCTGGATGATTGGATCTTCTGAGGTGCATTTCCATGTGGATTTAATGTGATTAAATATGTGTCTGATGATATGGGGTTGATAAGTAAGAGAGGTCTTCTGAGGTGTTGGTGTCCCAACCCATAAATTAAAAAGTACACCAAGTTCTGTGTAAAATCAGACATCTAATGCATCATTCATTTCTGATGGGAAATCACTACACAGATGATGTGATCTTAATTCTTATTTTACACATTTCATTCCTTGCTCATTATGAGTTTTTTCTTTTTTTACAGAAGTGAAACATTACAGAATTCAGAAGAACCTGAAGGCTGGAAACCAGGAGAAGCCGGTTAGCTTAGCTTAGCACAAAGTGGGGAAAAAAAGGGAAACTCTATGAACAGATATCTGCAGATGAATGCAGGAATCTGTCGGAAATAGAACAAGATTTTGGTATCAGGGGCGTTCTGGTTTCCGTTTGTAGTCCGAGTAGAATCGACCAATCACGTTTGAGCGTGGTCTCTGAATGTTCAGATCACGTGACAAATAGTTCACTGATAAAAGCACTATGTACGTGTCTATGGATTATACAAAGAAGGCCAAATTCGTTTTTAGACGCTTTGGAAACAGGTTAAAAAAAAATCATCCCCTTTTCAGGGCTGTACAGAGGCAATAAAGTAGCTTTTTATTGGCTATCGACAAACTGTCAACTGAGAGTAAATTATCTTTCTCGTGAACCTCGACTCCACCCCCGAAATATCGGCCCTCGCACCCGGAGGCTGAATCATTGTTGGAAAGATCCCCTCACCAGCACCTCTACCGCTCACTAATTAAAATAGTTACACACTAATGTACGATTATCACGTTATATCTCATTTGTTTATTCTGTACTAAACACAGTAGAGGTTTAGTATTTCTATCTGAGGCTCCATCATTAATCTGATACAGCAACCCGACATAATGGGACACTAGTGGTGTCTGATGGGAGGTCCAGCTTCCCCCAGTAAGTACCAGTGCTACTCCTGCCTGCTGCTGTCTCTCTACTGGTTGTTAACGCCGGTGCTTGTCCACCAAGTAGCTGGTTCATAATTGGCTCAGAGGGCTGTGTGAATGCAGCATATTGCCGAGAGTCAAACGCACTCAGCGCAGCTCGAATTCACTGCTTAATTGGACAATCTGTGAATGGGATCGTGTGTGTGTGTGTGTGTGTGTGTGTGTGTGTGTGTGTGTGTAGAGAGGTGCGAATGCATTGTCACACTCTATCCGGTTGCTCATATGCAGAGACGAGTGCTGTGACGGCTTTGGCAGAATGTGTGCGTGTGTGTTGCTGTGTGTGTGTGTGTGTGTGTGTGTGTGTGTGTGTGTGTGTGTGTGTGTGTGTGTGTGAGAGGGGGGCAATGAATCAGATGTCTCCTTTTAGCATGTTGGTCCTGGCGGAGGCGGTGTGTGTGTGCTGCAGCAAGGTGTGACTGTGTGCACTCACGATGAGTCAATCACACTGTGCACAAGCTGATAATGCCTCAGAGTAACCGTCGACACACACACACACACACACACACACACACACTCAAAAGAGATGAATCTCAGCGTGTTCATTAGAGACCACAGAGAGTCACAAAGTGTGAAGATGCCATCGATGATGGGAGTTGAGGCGCGCGGGGGATGAGGAGGATAAATCATTGGAAGAAGTCTTGTCATCTTCAAAGAGAGAGATTGAGTGAGGAGGCAAAAGAGAGAGAGAGAGAGAGAGAGAGAACGCACAAAACGAGAATGTCAACTTTATTTTGCCGACGCCGAAATGCTGTTAGTCAGGAGTGATAAAAGCAGGTTTTATAAATAAGACAATGATCTCACGAGCTCCCACAAATATAGACCCGTCTGAGAACAACTTCAAACGCAGCGCAGCGTTGCTTTGCACCAAACAAAGATCAAAGTTGGCCATTTTGTCTTTTATCCCTCATATTTTATGTAGTTTTGTTTTTGTTTCTGGCTGCATGAGAGAGTCCGACATCACAGTGCAGCGCAGACACTTCAGCTTTACATTTCTTTATCATTAAAACACAGTTTCTGCTCCACTATGTAAAGATGATTCAAAGCCCGTTGTTATTGTTGGTTACTTATTCATGTCTCCTTTGCTTGTTTGGTTCCTCTGTCGTTGTTTTACAGGTGACAGTTACAAGTCAAGAGTCGAATGTGAGAACCAAAGCGTTGAAGTTGAAGTTGGGTGCTTTACCGTCCTGTCATGTTGCCGTTGATCAAAGAAGATTCATCCGAAGGGAAACTGTGCTACCCGCAGCACAGAGTGACTAACCATTAAGAATTCATGTTTACACGACTTGACATTAAATCACCTGCCTTATTAGGCCCTCACTTTCCAATAAAGCTGGCATTTTCTAAACATCCACAAGGTATGGAAGTCATCTTTCAGAGACGTAGAACTCGCTGGAGATCATCTTCAATGCAGATGCCAACAAGGACGTGCTTTTCATGTCAGCGTGTTCAAGAATTGATTATCTGACAGCGCTCTGTAGATTCTCACTCCTTGGATGTCAGAACTGATCACAGGTCCTTGAATGCACGGTCAGGGATCGAGTCTTCAAGCTGGATCCTGCTTTCAACTCTATTTCCACTGGTTTTGGTCAAGTGGTAAAGGCAACGGAATAATAATGAAAATGTAAACATGTATCAGAAATGAGCACACGACTAAATGACTTCTTTTTTTTTCAGGGTTGCTCTGGTGTGTTTGTGCGTGTGAGGTAATGTCCGGGTTAAACTACCCCTCCGGTTCTGATGCTGACCTGCTCTGTCCTCCAGCGAGGTGCTAACGCTAAACCTGTAAGCCTCACTGAGTCACCCTGCCAGAGACGGTTTCTCCCCGAGGCCCTTCAAGGTGAAACCTGTCTGAACTCGGACCCCTCCGCCTGCCCTAATCTCTCTATCTTTATCCATTCATCCCTCTCTCTCTCTCTCTCTTCTATCGTCATCCGTATTATTGTCTTTCTGTTCCGTTAACACGGGATGAAGATGGAGGCTTATCTCCCAACGTTAGTGGCTGATGACCACACACATAAACATCCAATAAGAGTCGGTTACGCCACGTCACTCAATGACCTTCGCATATGAGGACCGCGAGGATCAAGAGAGAAGAGAATAAGCAGCTGAGAGAAGATTGGGATGGAAGAAGCGTATATGAGGTGTAAGCAGAAAGAAATGAGAACAGAAGCTGCATAATTACATGCAGTTGCTCTCTCTTTTTCTCCCCCAGCTACATGTGCATCTCCGGCGGTCCCTATGGAAGCTGGTTGTAGTACTCCAGTCATGAAAAGGATGCAAGCTGCTACAGAGCGTAGATGTGTCTATATCTCCAGCAGCACAGCTGGAGTAGATCAATCCCACCATCAGCGCTGGCATGAACTCTAATGCTCACTTCTTCAATAACGATCTCGTCTTTGACACGAGATAAAAGTCCACGAATTGAGGTTTCATCCGCTGTGTGTTTTGTTGAGACGCAGCAGGAATCCCATGCATCTTCCTCCCATTCATAATCTCCCCGCTGGAATACGAGAGGTCATTTTAATCACTGGTTTCCTCACAGCAACGCAGAGAAAGGCGCTGACATCACAGCCGCCAGCATCCCGGAGGGTCATTGCATATGGAAGGGGAAGTGTGAAAGCAGAGACACGGAGGGACGGAGGGAATAGATGTCGGAGGTCTCGCTTGGCCTTCTGTGAGTGTCTGTTTTTTTTGACACCCTCTCTGGGGATTCTGCCGAAAGCGAGGCGATATCACACACGGGCCCCCGTTCTCGCTTTCCTCTCCTCCGCAACGTATAGCACGCGTTTGCCAGATATGCCTCGTTTTGCACAAACAAAATCATCCATCACCTCCGGGATGATCTAAAGGTCATGTGACGACGGAGCTGTAACCCGTCAACAAACACGGACACACGCTGCACACACTGCTCACTAAAGAAATATTGGTTTTGGCTGCGTGTGCTGCGCTGAAAGAGTGTGTGTGGCGCGTGCACACACACACACACTGATTGGTAATGAGTGACAACACTCATTTGACTCAGGGGAGCCGTGTTGAGGAGTCCTGCTAAGTCCTAGCGAGCTGGTCTACGTCAAGAGGTCCAGAGCTTTTGCACAAACACACCTACACACACTCTGGTGAAGCGCACACGTGCAAAAGGCATGCTGAGATACAAGGAAACCTTGGTGAACTATACAGCTCCAAGGACTGCATTTTAAAAAGGTCTTCAAAGCAGCTTCAAGGCCTCTGTGTGCTGCAGAGTGCTTGAGGACTGTGTCTGAAACCTCCCTTCTCACAGTGGAACTGGAGCGCATCTGATAATTTATGTCACAACTGTCGGATCCAAAACAGACATTCCAACAATCACAGGCACTTTAAACGGGCCAAGAGGTTGACTCTGTATGTCTTCTGGCGCTTTTTCGTGTGTACAAGCTAAACTTGCATTGTCTCTTCTGACCAGCAGGGGGCGACTCCTTAGTCATTAGTTTGTGGTCTCAATCTCTAGTTTGAAGTCTTCTTCAAAACAGCATGATGTTTATTTAGTAAATGATGGTCCTTTTAGAGCAGAAAGCAGGGTATGCTATAGGGCGGGGCTACATTTAATTGACAGGTCGCTAACACAGCGTTGTCGAGACTTTCCCCTTCGAACTTTAACCCGTTCACAGTGTGTTTTGGGTTCATGAAAGTTAATTGTAACATCA
The DNA here is from genome assembly GCF_910589615.1 of Taurulus bubalis. Lineage (NCBI taxonomy): Eukaryota > Metazoa > Chordata > Actinopteri > Perciformes > Cottidae > Taurulus > Taurulus bubalis. The sequence goes on along the minus strand of NC_136598.1, from coordinate 23,863,662 downwards.
TTGGCTGCATAAAAGTTGTATTCAGCATTCAGTTGTGCGTATAGCTCCTCCCTCTCGCGTCACTTCTGGTTGCAAAACAGACAAACTGTCGAACTAAAGGCTCCAAAATGTCCATCTACAAACCAACAGGTAGCGTCACTGTGGCTACATACAGTCTATCGTCGTGATTAAAAAATAGAAAAATGAACAAACAGAGAAAAACATTGTGACTGATAGACGAGCAACACAAATGTGGGACCTTTGATCTGCTTTGAACTGAAGTATTTCATGAGTCACTTTCAGAAGAAAAAAGGCTTTCAGGACCAGCATGACCTATTACTTTTATAGCATTGTGTTGTAGTATACAATGGGACTGGTCTGAAAGTGTTTTAGTAATTGTTTTTTTTCCAAATGCCAGTTCTGGAAAAAGGGGAGCCATCGTGCAAGTCAACTTATATCTGGACAATAAGATGTTTAAAGAGCCATTCGGAGAGAAAGAGATATCCAGCTTATAGTTCTCACTCAGCTGTACGTTGAAGGAACACTGGCTGTGAATAATGCATTTAACCAAGTGTTGAACCACAGTCCTCTTATAGAAAAAGGCATCTGTAGAGTTCTGTAGAGTTGTAATAGTTTAGTAAGTCATAATTGGACTGAGGCTGCTAATTATTTTTTATGGACATTCCAGTCGCTTGATGCCTAAAGAGTATCTCAGTAAATGCCCTGTCTCTCTTCTATCAGGCTCCACTTTCCAATCCATTATTGGAGATCAATGCGGTGGTGGGAGGATGCACCTGCAGGTGTATTGGTCCCAGTCTGGCCAATGGCAGCTCCCATATTGGGCTGTTTGGCCTTTGGGAGCGGGGCCCCACTGATGTGTTGACAGTAGTCAGGTAGAGAGCGCTTCATCAGGCCGCCGGAGTCCAACAGTCCATCAGATCGGTCCGAGTCGATTTGCACGTGCCACACTGGCCGTAATGGCAGGAATTAATCACAGGTAGGTAGCAGGTGAATACACACACACTCAAAGTACACAGAAGCTCACGTTTCACACACAGTCCGGGTGTTTATGCACACGCACACACCCTGACCGTAGAAGGGGATCTCCTGAGCCGTTTGTAATCGTATACACAAGCAACAAGTGATATATTCCCCCTGATGTGTGTGTGTGTGTGTGACTCATGTTTTTGACGAATGCACTCGGGCCTGTAGGGCTCACGACGCCCCGGGGACAGAGACCCGTCTGGATGCTTCCTCCTCGCGCGGGACGGCACCTGCGCCGACCAATGAGATCGCATGCAGAGGAGGAGGGACCAATAGGTTTTTAGGATTGAGGGAGTATTAGCGTGCGTTTATAAAAAATCCATGTCAGCAGCAGTGATGTCCCAGATTAGATGGTTTTGAGCCGTAGAAAAGCAGTTGCGGGGAAAGGTACTTTACTGTCACACCGACACCAGATACAGACTATTAAACTACTAATATGATCACGGAGAGATTAGGAATGCTTCCTTTAACGACATTTAGGAGATAGAGAATCACCATGAAGATCATCCTACCCTTTGTTCAACCTGGAAAAATGTCATAGGCTATATGAATGTTGTCCAGGCAGCAATTAGGGAGGTTTGTATTTGCACTTCGACGAACAAAGCCTAATGATACATTACTGCAATGTATCATTAGGCCTCACAGACTGAACTAAACAAAGTATATAATATAGTATATACTACATTTTCCGGCAGTCTAAATCCTTCACAGCAGCTTTACAAGTTGGTTTCTCTGCGTCAGTTTTAGCGGGACTTTCAACTGGATGATGTTGCGACGTCTTTGGACAGGAAGCAAGTCAAATATACTTTGGAAACCACACATGAACTTCTCTTTGGAGAGTCAGACTTCCAACCAAACCGGACAGTTAGTCAATATGTCGGTTTACAGCTGATTGCATTAAAGTGGCAATCTCCAAGATGATGATTGACCTCATGGCCTCACTGATGAAAGTGTTGCAATATGTGAATATATTTGCCGTATTATGAATACTGGGTGCAGTATTACAGTTGTCCTCCATTGTATACTCACAATCAATGGAACAATGCACACAATTCTGGCACACAAAACGTGGAGCTCATGCGTCAACAAAAAGACTCCAGACTGTTGAAGTCAAAGGCACATTCAAAGTCCATTTTTCTCAACTCAAACTGAAATAGTAAGAATTATCACATGATCTACCATCTGTACCAACAACTATAAATGCATGTTTTAGCGCTATTGTGCATGGACCTCGACAACACAACGAGATTAAGAGTCTGCAGCAATCTATACAACCCACAACCTCAGTTTTCTCAGAAAGAACACATCAAAACTTGAAATTCACTGATTTACTGAAACAGTGTAAACGTCACAGTGTCGTGATGGGTTCGTGGAAATAGAAACCAAAAGTAAGGAGCACAAACCAATGCACGTTGAAACTGCACAGGGATGCAGGCAAGTGTATATTTGAATATGTTGTCAAGGTTTTACCGGTTTCCTCCCGTCATATAAAACCTTTCAGCTGACAAGAGACATAATCTGAGACACTGTTTTTCTCTCGTTTTGCCTCCTGGGTGTCCTGGATGCCCCCCGCGCGCGCGGGTCGTGACACGCAGCACCTCGTGACGAGACATTCCTCTTGGCTTGCTCCCAACGCCCTGCAGACCGAGGCCATGTGTCTGTGAATAACCCCTCCCTCTCGTCATCATGCTTCCTGTCTCTCACATCTTGCACTCTGTGCCTCTACTTTGCAAACCAAACTCTCTCTCATCTCTCTCTCTCTCTCTCTCTCTCTCTCTCTCTCTCTCTCTCTCTCTCTCTCTCTCTCTCTCTCTCTCTTTTTTTCCTTTTTTCCTCGATTTCCTTTAGGGATTTCATTTCCCAACCTCCTCTTTCTGTCTCTTTTCTCGCTCTCGCCCGGGCCCCTGCAGCCAGGATGACTGGTCCAGTGGATGAGCGACACCACCACTGCTCCTCTAGTGTCTCATGAATAAAGGGCGGGATGCTGAGCCATCCTTCAGGATTCAACACCGACTCCAATTATCCATCCGACCAGCAAAAAAAAAGAACAAGAACTTCCCAAATCACTTCAGTTTCAAGACAAAGCATCTCACACTCAAGAGTCTTTGTCAGCAGGAATAGAGACGACTCATCTGCTGCCATGTTTCTCCTCCACATCGTTTACTTCGTGAACTGCACTGACATTTATTCACTCAATAATTCAAGAGTATCGCACGAGCCCGGCTGAGTCAGTTTGGCTTCGGGGAGGTGGATTTGGTTTAAGCTGCTAATTCAGACGGGCTCCACTGAACCCGAGCTGAACCTGCGGTTTCCCAACATGTCCCAGGAAACCCCCAAACTCAGGCGCGCGTCCTCCAGATGCAACATGGCGTTTATTACGCGCGCGTGCACGGGGCTGATGGGCCCTCTGTGACCCCCCCCCCCCCCCCCAAAAAAAAACCTCATCAATAAGTGTTTTTCGAGCTAAAAAAAACGAGACATCTCGCTATTGCTGGACGATGCATAAATCATAACAGCCGTGACCCTGCGCTTGTGACTTTTTTATTTATATTTTTTAGGAATGACTTCATACTTGAAGATGGGAAGGAGGGAGGAAATTAAAATTTTAAATTTTAATTTAAATTTTAATTAAAGGGAAAGGGTCATGTTCTTCATGCGCTGGTATCCTGCTGTGCGCGTATACCGTGTGGCAGCATGAGGATGAATACACGCGTGACAACCACACACTCACCTTCCGATCATAGTAGAGTGCTGCTGCACGGCCGCCTCCAGGAGGCGCTCCAGGATGGTCCACTCCCCCATGGCTGCAGTCCGGGGGCACCCGCTGGGTACCGGGGATCAGAAGGAGGGGGTGGAGGGGAGGGGGCAAGTGCACCAGCTAAGAGTCCCGTGGAGTTTGTGTCTTCAAATCCACTTGTTGAGGTTGCAAAAAAAAAAAAGAGAGAGAGAGAGTCGAAAAGCAACTTTGCACGAGTTCAGTTCATTCAACTGCACCTGAGAGGGTTTTTCTTTGTGTGTTTTTTTTTTTTTTTTGGACCGAAGCTCCAGCTCTCACGGGTGTAAACATGTGGAAGTCTCCATCCCGCGGTAACTTCTTCCCCTTTGGGTGCACCCCGAGGCCCCCCCACCCCCACCCCCCATCCACCTCCTAAAACAGCTGGTCCGTCATGTATGTCCTCACGCGCAGACCTGGTCCGGCACACACACACTCACACACACATACACACACACTCACACACACTACCGAGTCGCGCCGCCCATCACTCCGCCCTCACACTCTGCTTCTCTGACAGCATCTCGTAGTAACTTGGGCTCTCCAGGTTCCACGCGCTCACGCGCGCCTGAGGAACCGGGGCTCTGCGTGTCTGCGCGTGCTCCGCTCCTCCATCCTCTTCATGTCTTTCCTGCCCCTCGGTCCTCTCTCTTTCCACAGCTATTGTTGTTCCTTCCCCTCCTCTCTTGTTCTGCTCCTCTCCTCTGGACTGAAGCGTCGCACTCTTCCTCCTCTTCCTCCTCCTCCTCCTCCGTCTCCTCTCCTCTTGAAACCGTGCGAGACTCAGTGGCTTCTCCGGTCCCCTCCTCCCTCTCTCTTTCTCGGTGTTTTCTGTCAGCGTGGTTTACGAGAGGCAGCTCTCCTCTCCTCCCTTCCCTTCATCTTGTTTTCCCCACTTGGTTTCTCTCTCTCTCTCTCTCTCTCTCTCTCTCTCTCTCTCTCTCCGCGAGCGCCCTCCACCTGCCTCCGTCTCTCTCTCTCTCTGAGCAGCAAGACCGCGCGTGTGTCTAGAGGATTAGAGAGGAATCATCTCGCTGCTCCTCCTCCTCCTCCCTCCCCTCACTCACTCCCCATCACTGTGTTTATACCCCCTCCTCTTCCTCCTCTTCATCTCTCACTGCTCCACCACACACACACACACACACACACACACCATGTCCCCCCCTCAGCGCCACGATGCTCATGATTTGGGTCTTTCATCTATGTTTTTATATCATCTTTGCTGTTTATATACACACACACACACACACACACACACACACACACACACACACACACACACACACACACACACACACACACACACACACACACACACATTAAAGCCAGTGCCACAGTGCCTTGCAAAGTCTGTGTAGCTGTGTGTGTGTGTGTGTGTGTGTGTGTGTGAGAGAGAGAGTGCATCCAACCCATCGAGCAAATTACTCTAAATCTTGATGAATGTCACTAATTCCATTTCCACCTCTCTCTCTCTCTCTCTCTATCACACACACACACACACACACACACACACACACACACACACACACACACACACACACACACACAGTAATCATGGAAGTGGGTCTTTTGGGGTTAGTGTTGGGTAGAGGCAGTTCCACTTGAGGACATCTACAATTAACAGACTGATTACAAGTCCAGTTTGATTGAGATATATTTGGGAGTCCGAATTCAAATTAAAGCGCAGCGGCTGGTAATCTTCTCCAAAGACATCGTTTGTTACGCGTGTTGAAACCCTGTTGACGTCCGGTCAGCAGTCGACGGTTCATTGATACACAGTTTAAAGATGATTTTGGGAGAGTGGTTTTGAAAGGTGTCAGCGATTTTAACGACTTTTCAGGCCCTATAAATATATTTGTCCAAATATATATTACATTATATACTCTTGGCAAAGTATAGGGAAAGATTTAAAAAGTATTTGGAATGCAATCATATAAACATATATGAATATCAGCATACACTTAAGGAGCAAAATGTCCCCCAAAAAATTGCTTCATACCTGAATTGAATTAGCCATAATGTATATTTCTCATATCGCCTGACTCTGCAGTTCTTCTCTACTGGTGTTACTGGTTTAGTCCCCTCTCGCTGCTCTCATACTGGGAGTTAAGCTAAAAGGAGATATTTGATATTTCCACAATAAGGACAGTATGTATTTGCAGCCGTTATAACACATACATTATTAGCATTAATATTGGATGTTTTGTGTCACTTTGCAGCAAACATTCGTGGGATCACATGACAATACTCACTCAACGGCAGCATCTCCATGCATTGCATGCTGCTGAGTGTTTCAGTGGCTTCCTCTTGTCACTCCCGGATCCCCAGACCGGAGGAGTAGTAATCTATTAAGGAGGTAAGGAGCGACCACACACACACACACACACACATAATCCGTCCCACCCCATGCTTAGACAATCTGGCAGCACTGCGTCTCACACGAGAGTAAAGAAGAAGAAAAAAAGGAAAAACAATCTGGATGCAATCCACCAGCGAACAGGAAAACACTCAAATATTCCTCTAACCGCACAATATCCGTATGGTGACTGATTCAATACAATGTTCTGTCCAAAATATATCACATCTGTATTATTCCTGAATGTTCAGTCTGCCACTTTTGCCATTTAGCTTTCCCACAAGGCATTCCTGGTCCCCAGAGGATGAACCATGATATCTGGTGAGGAAGCTCTGAGTTCCCCTCCTGCACCATTTGGGCTTATAGGGAAAATGTCTGTGCAACTATTTGATGGACTGTTGTTGCATTCAGTGCAAACATTCATGGGGAAATCTTTTGTGATCCTCTGACTTTTTCATTTGGTGCCATCATCAGTCCAATACTTACTAGGACCAAATATCTAGATCTACATTCCCTGCAGCTTTAGTTATACAAAGGAACTGTTAGTATGCTAAAAAATACTTGATAAACATCAGTGTTTGCATTCTCATTGTGAGAAAGTTGTGAGCCACAAAGTTGCTAGAAAGGCTGTTGCTTTATCTTTTGGCTCTTATTATAAAAACATTTGTTTTAACCACGTGTCCCACAGATTTGATCATAATACAGCGAAAGATAAAGACGAGGAATTGATGTTCATCCAGAGAAGTCATCTTTTTGTCAGTTGAGACATAAGGCGTATTGGAAGTTAGAATTGACAAAAATACACATTTTATTCAAGGATGCCTTATCAAGGCCGGGGGTCTTTCAGTGAGTTAGAGTCCAGGAGATTAAACACAATAGTTTAATATCTCAGTAGAGGAGTCATACCCTCACCGCTGTGCATTAAAGGGTGCCCTGCACTAAATCCTCTAAGTGGAAAGGTAATGGAGGCGGCTCCTTCGGGACAAACTGTGGCTTTGAGACCACAGGTTATTTCATCCGCAGGACGTTGGCATGACAACATTGATAAGCTTCTGAAAGGGAGGTGGTCACTACATTTTGTCTGCTGAGTGGGTGGGGGGGAGGGGGGCTTCTGCAGGTAAAAGATTACATTTTCACACTGATTAACAGATAAGAAGCTTTGGCTTAGCTCCAGGCACCCTGTGTGTGTGTGTGTGTGTGTGTGTGTGTGTGTGTGTGTGTGTGTGTGTGTGTTTTAGTCCCTGTTCACACCAGCAGGACACTGAAGGCAATTATGGTTTCAAGCCAGCGGGGTAGAATCAATTATTACATGCCAACTTCCTCAAGCCAATCGGTCTGGTTTTACATCTAAGATAATGGGGGAAAGAATCATTACTCTACTTCAATTAAACTCCACTTAATGAAGTAATCTAATTATAGAGTTTAAAATGAGCATTTTATTTTAAATTGGTTGCCTCTTAACTTCGGAGGCCAACTAAAGCACATACAGAGCAACTACACCAAGAAACATGTCCAGATTTATACTTTTGATGCACCAAGAAATGTATATATTTCAATCTCAACATGTTTGTGTGCATTAATATTCTATAATACTGCTGTTGTAAGTAGTTGGTATTGCTACGATATCTATTACTCCCATTATATGTATTCGTTCATGTAGAGCCTCTGGACTACTTGTACTCATGACATCTATTGTACTTGTTGCTCTTCCTTTTATATCCCAGTCAAAAGGTTTTTCCCTTTTCTAACGCGAGGGTTCAAGGACAGAGGATGTCGTAAACTGTGCAGACTGTAAAGCCCTCGGAGGCAAATACGGGATTTCTGATATTTGTCGGGACAAATAAATTTAACTGCAAGTTGAAGTAATCTTAAACCTGACCAACATGCCAGCTGCGGAACATTTCATGCGTCTGACCTCTATTGAGCTGTGAGTATTTACTCTTGTATGAGCGGAGCATTGACACAGTGACACTTGGCTTCAGCCGTACACTATAACCCATTAGAGAAAAAACCTTTTCCTGATCAGATTTTATATTACATAACACAAGACACTGAAATGTGGAAAATATGAAATATCAAACATGAACCGGAACAGGAAATACATCCTTTGCATTTCAGTTTCTCAGTTGTATTTGTCATTCAGTTGTATGTACACGGTTCCATTGTGATGCGCTTGTGTCTTTAAAATGCTCCTCCTTTGTCGGCATTAAGTGATCTCTCTGAAAGCCCTCTTCTCCTGGTACTTCACCTTCAGTCTCCTCTTGAACCTAAGAGGCGGAGGGAGGGAGATGAAGGCACGGTATTAAAAATCAATACACTCCGTATGAATCTGAACGTCACGGAGGGCCTTCGAGGAGGCGTTACGTAAGAGCGAGGCAGCGGTCCTTACTTGGCTCGGTCTCTTGGTTCGATCAGGTTCCTCTTCTGCAGACTCTTGAAGCGGTCCTTGAGGACGCTGCCCTCTGGCTGCAGAGCACCGGCGTTGCGAGGTGGTGAGGGACAACAAAATCCACGTGAGACAAATTTGACACTCTGCTTTTGACTCTGCACCCAATTCCCACACAAATTATAAAATCCCATTCACGCCACAAAAGGCTGATTTAAAAAGTATTATTCGCAGACATAATGGCGGGAGATAAAGAGAGGAATTTTCCACATGAAACTGTAATGACCGCTGTGGGGAAAAGTGGGTCGTCTCAGTATTACAGACTAGGATAAGGCTTAGAATAAGACAATACAGGGTGCTGAAGATAACAACGACCCACTAAATGAACCAAAACTCATTACAGATAAAGACCATTATGTCCTCACTGGCAGAGGTCACAGTGAACAAACGAGTGAAGTACCTTGAGTTGTCGCAGGGAGCCGGCGAGCTCGTCACTGAGCTGAACCTCCATGTCCTGAGCCACAAATCTGCACAAAAAAAAAAAAGGAACCGCATGGTGACAACCGGTTCCAGAGGGAACATCAGAGACCCCTCGTCATTCAGCATTATAGTACCAGAATATATTTAGTGTTGCTGGAAAAACCACTGGAAATAAAAACGGATATGAAATCGGTCTCATTATGAATAACATTAATGTCAATTAACATATTTTTAAAAGTCACGTGGCAACTAACGAGCGTCAAACTGAACCCGAAACTTGAGGCGTTTTAAAACAGCAGTTAAATGTCCCCATTTCCCTTTTCTCCACAAAGTTGCATCATTTTGGAGACTAAACGTTTGACATTTAAAATTAGGAAAACTATACAATACTTGAATTAGTTTCTAGTTCTGATCGGAGTAATGAAACCACATCTGCAGTAAGTTCAGCCTGTCAGACGATGACCCCTAGTGGTGTTTAAGGAGTTCACACCTGTAGGTTCTCAGCTTGATCTCGAGACTTAACATTTTTAAATTGGAAGTCTAAGAGTATGCTACAGAGTTGCATTATGACAATGAATAATTGATGTATGACACAGTACACCAGGCTTCCTCTTTTAGATGATCCCATCAGCTGGCAGTACAGCAGAAGAAGCAGCAGCTTGGGTTTAGCCTCCAGTCCCACTTTGAAGAGATGCACATAACTTTGCACACTTTAATATGTTCTTATTAATATAATTATTGTATACGAGTATCAATCTAGTCATCCCCTTGTCACATTTTAAACTTAAACGCTTTACTTCTTTGTGTGCATCCTCAGATCCCAGATGATCGTTCACACAACGGCCACTGGAGCTCCATGTTAGTCTTCACATTCCCATGAAGGAAATACTGGGAGCGCAAGGATGTGATCATCACTGGACACACACGTTGTAGTACGACAACCTTTAGTGGCGTTTAAGGAGGAGTTCACATCTGTAGTTGGGTTCATGTGGACCGAGGGTTATCTTTGATTGAGCTTGACTCAACATTTTTGAACTGGAAGTTTTGGGCATTTAGGAGGCAGGGAAGGTCCCCTCGGATTTAAAATTTAAAATAATCCGTCTCTTGTGAGTTACTCAACTGAAATTGTGGCCCTTTAAAACATGGAATAAGAGTGCAAGAGGTGTGTACTTGAGTTTGCCGAGACGTCTGGGTTGAGCTTTCTGGGCCTCCTGGTTGGCCTTGCGTTTTGTCTTGTTGACCTCGGTGTCCTGTTCCTGCTGTATGATGGAGGTCTTGATGGAGCGAAGCTGGAAGAGCTGCTGCTGCTTGTCATTCTTCTCCCTGTTGGCGAATCGCCGTTGCGCCTGGGATGGAAAGGGGAAGAGAAACGATGAGGTGGATTGTCAGATGGCGCGTGGAGCAACGGCAATATGGAAACTTTCCACTGCTTTCTAAATCGCATGCTTTTTCTTTTAGTACATAGCACAGCCCCTTAGGTACAAACTGTTGCATGTACTCAATTGGGACAAACTTCTTACTTTTTAACTGTGCATCTTGAACTTTGACCCCCTTGCTTATATATAATTATTGCACAGAGGATTGTGGGTCAGAATAGCATGCTGGCTTACTGCAAAATGAGACCTAAAACACAATCAGTGAAAGTTTCATTACTTGCGTAGTAAAAACCTCTGGTCTCAGCCATTCGTCAAGTAAAAGTTTTTTAAAAGTTTAAATTGTTGCGGCACCTTTATTTTTTCCGCCCTCTCTTTCCTCCTCTGTTGCTCAGTCTTCTTCATTGCCACCACGATGGCTCCTACTGCCACACCCTCTTCCTCATTTGCAGCGTCGTCTTCATTCTCCTCTTCCACGAGGCCTTCCACCTGCTCTTGGAAGAGAGTTTCCTGCCGCACAAACAAATGCATGTTAGATCAAAATAAAAAATCTAAACTTGTATATAGAGTTCATAAACCAATGATGGACAAGCTGGAATCGTCATCTGTACCTCTGTTGGGTAGTGCTCTTTGTTGACAGCCAGCCGTTTCACTAATTTGTCTTCCTCCTTTTGTTTCTTGACCTCCACATCGTGGGCGACCTGCAGCAAGGCCTGTGTTCAGGGAGCGAGGGAGAAGTCATTACAACAAGATGAAACCATCAACAAGCTTTTAGTCAGTTCAATAACGTGCATAAATTAAAGGCTTTTGTAAGTCTGCATGCTGTAGAGTTGAGACTTACCTGATGGGAGAAGAAGTCTGGGTTGTAGGATCCTCCTGCAGCGATCACCTCCACCGCAGGAAGCACGGACGGCTTCTCATTCAACCTCTCTGGACGCTTTAGACAAAACAGGGATGTTAAAAAACAGGGATGTGCTAGTCATTCAAAAAAACATGTATACAATATGAGATATCAGTTTGCCGTTTTACTTTTTAACTCACGAAAACAAACATTTGTTCTCACCTTGACACGACTCTTTCCTGTCTGTTGAAGATACCAGGGGTCAGATGGATTTTCAGCTAAAATTAAAGAGAAAATAGGTTGAAATACGAGCATTTAAGTGACAGATTATCAGGACTTTACAGCTAAAACAGCGTCAGAAATCCACATCTTCAAATGCAAATCTATGATCCATTGTTCAGTTCGTACTGCCATGAGAAAACATGGCAACACATTTCCCTTCAGATCTTCTACATTTAGTTGTGGAGACTTAAATTGATACATCACACAGCTACATTGTGCATTTTTCAATGGCCACCCCAAATAGACCAGCACCCACCAATTCAGAAAGTAAAATAAAACCCTGGTGGCTTCCTCTTTTAGAAGATGTCCATCAGCTGGCAGTACAGCTGAAGAAGCAGCTTGGGTTTAGGCTCCAACTCTCACTTAGAGATTCACATAACTGTGCACACTTTAATATGTTCTTAATATAATTATTGTATACAATTCGAAATCTATTCATCCCCCTTTTCACAGTTAAACGCTTCACTTCTTTGTGTGCATCCTCAGATCCCAGATGACCGTTCACACAACGGCCACCGGAGCTCCATGTTAGTCTTCACATTTCCATGAAGGAAATACTGGGAGCGCAAGGATGTGATCATCACTGGACACACACACACACACACACAACACAGATAACTCACGGTCATCTCTCCATATGTCGTAGTAGTCTCTTTTTGGGTAGTTGTTGGCCTCCGTCTCTGCCTTCTTGGCCATCCCATCGACTAGCGGTCTGTACAGCATCCGTTTCTGCCTCTTTGTCACCACGCCTTTGGCCGCCAGCTTTTCGCTCCTCTGGGCAATGCGACGGAGTTTCTTGGCATTCGGTCGCTGGTAGGCCAGCACGCTGGAAGAGGGAGGCAGAAGACATGCTATGACGACACGGGTAACATGGAGAATATACGTGAAACCAAGGCTGTTTGACTCGATGCTGCCTACTGTAAGATGATTTTTTTATATCCTCAGATCCCAGGACACTATTTACACAACAGTCTCCTGAGCTCCTTTGTGTTGACTTCACATTCCCATGAAGGAAATACTGGGAGCGCAAGGATGAGATCATCACGGGACGCAGTCCTCAAACATGAAAATAAACAAATGGTAGGCTGATTTTTTTTTTATAATATATTTTTCAAGAAAATAAATCTATATTTAAATAACCGAATCCAACGCTCGAAACTACACTCTACTCTACTACACTCACAAACTACACTCGGCTCAGTTTCTCCCGACAATGAAGGATCAAACACAGAAGGCTGTGATGGATATTTACTCTTTCGGTGGTGGAACAAGAGAGTCATGCTGCAGGATCAGGTCTATCCTCAGAGGACGTGACGCCTTCCTTGTCCCCTTCTCCTCGTCGACGGGTTCCACTACTACACAGGGAAATACAGATTACACACATGTAAAAACACTTACGAAAAACTGCAACTCTGGGTAATGCATGACCCAACTGTAGGCCCATGGACATTCATTCTCTTTAGTGGAAATGTATAATTACCCCTCTGTGGAATTGTCTTTGGCGGTCCAGCATCCAAAAAGAACAAACTCTCATCTGACTTCTCAGACAGCAGACCCCTGAAATACATTTTTTTTAAAAAGTTAGCAAAATGTTTTCCTTTAAATTATTTTTTTCCCCATTTTATTATTTTTACTCAAAGGATTTCATGTAAAACATGTCCATATGGCACTTGTCCACAGCTTCAGCACCAGTAAAATGAACTTTGCGACAATAACTCCACTTTTTGGGACAAAAAGACGTAAAAACAAGGTTGTCCAACTACAGGCAACGTGTAGCTAGAGACCCGTATGTTGGAGAGACGACGACGTACAACGAGCCATAGACAGAAAACATCCACAAAATGTCCGCTACTTACTTAAAATGTAAACATTTATTTTAAAAGTTGTAGTTTCACGTAAAGTGTTACGGTATCACACTGTTCGTCGTCCCCACAATATATCTAGGTTAGCTAACAACTCACCCCGTGGTCCTCTCCTGGTGTCTGATGTCCTGTAAAAACTCGTCTACGTCGTTTATGTCGCTGTGTTTGTTCCAGCTCTTCTTCTTATTCTTGTTCAGACGTTTTCTCCGGGTACTGGGCAACCCCGCGGCGCCCGAAGTGGACTTTAATTTAACAAAACCTGGTTGTGAGTTCACCACGCGCCTCAGCTTTCTGGTCGGCGCCATGTTGGAGGACTAGTGGAAGAGAAAACACGTTTCTTCTTCTTTTGTGTTGAGCGCGCTGGAGGGACGCAGACAGCGGCCCCTGCAGGACGGACAGCGCAACTGCTGCATAAACTGTCCATGTAAATAAAAGTTTTAGTAAAACTTGTTTTTTCTTTTCTTCACTATGTCATATTTTATAAGTCTATGATCGTATTTTTATTTACAACAAAGTACGGGTATTAATCACGCATTGTGTGATACTCAGAACGAAGCGTGTTGGTGTTAAATTATAATTGTGTATATTCATTATTTAAAATATATAATAAAAAATGTCAATATAATATTAAAAGTCTGAAACAACAAATATCACTCACTTGTTATTCTCCCTCTGACACTAATTGTGCTCTCGTTGCTTTTTTCTTTCCAGAAAAAAAATATTTAATACAAAATAAAAAAAAAACAATAATAACCTAAATGGACAAACATGTAAATAATCAGGACTGATAAAAAAAAAAACACGACATTGTGAGTGTGGCCATGCAATTGTTTATCATGTTGCTGCATGTATGTAATATGTTTGTCCCAAGTGCATCATGGGAAACGTGTCTCCTGTTGCTCTCCTATGTTCTTTTTCCTTTTTTTCGTCCCTTCGTTTTATAGCGAGAACAACGCTTTAGAGACTCAAGAGCACGTTCCCATTTTTGAGCCGCAATCTGTCACTAAGTTTCCAAAGGTAAGTATCACCATTTCAATAAAACTCCGATCTATCATTTAATGTCGCGTTGGTTATCGGATGGACGTGTTTTTTCGTTTATTTTTGTCGAAAAAGAAAAACGCAGAGCAGCGCGAGCTGTTATGTGCCTGCTCGGGGAGTCGGGGACCTAAAAGGCACTTGTGATCTGGTCAAATTTGACTCGGAAATGCGCCTAAAGTGAGGGGTCATCTGACAAAATATTGTTTATCAATGGATCCCCTGACATGTCTAGTGTCGTCTTCAAAAAGTATATTCCACTTTCACGCCGTGGTTTTTATACTCTTCCGTCGTTTTTATCATCACCCTCTTCGTTTGGTACAACGATTTTTTTTCCTTCCCGTTTGCATTCTTCTCGCCAGCAGCCAGCCATCATCTTTCGGTCACGCTCGTTTCAAGACAGCGGGCAGTCGGCGCGGGCGGGGTCGCCTGCTTTTCCTTCGAAATAGCTCATTCTGAATAAAAAATCAAGGCTCGCGCGCCACCGGGGAGCACGCCGTGAAGAAACGAGCGAACCCGCGTTCGTTGCGCAAGGGGCGGGGTTTATTGGGCCATTGTCGTGTCGTGATTGGTCGAACGGTTTGCAACGTCCCGCTTCTCGTGCTTGTTTACAGAATGTGATTGGTTTACGGGATAAAGAGCTCCGCTGTGATTCGACGCCGTCGCTGTCCTTTGTACGACAGTCATTACATAAGCTATAATAATAAAAAAAAGAAATGAGGCTCCTGATTTATGTTTTTTCGTAGCCCACTGTAACTGAAGACGAAAGTTTGCCATGTTGACGTAAAGTTTTATATTAATGAAAATACAACTTGAAAAGTACATTTTTATTCGTCCCACCTTGAACCCTTGAACCTCATTCACACTTGTCCCCTAAAGCTGCATCGTTGTCCCCCCACCAAAGCACACTTTTGTCATGTTATCTCCAGGTGATCTTCAGCAGCCATGGCCCGTACCAAGCAGACCGCCCGTAAGTCCACTGGAGGCAAAGCCCCACGTAAGCAGCTGGCCACAAAGGCTGCTCGTAAGAGCGCCCCGTCCACTGGTGGCGTCAAGAAGCCCCATCGCTACAGGTGAGAGGTCACGTAGTTATTCTGTTTGTGATGGAGAGATTAACAACACAAGGAGCACTACACCTTTATTCCACTCTGTCAAATATGTGGATACATAGTTAAACTCACCTGACTGACAGATGGACTCAGTAGTTTCCCTGCAACCAAAAAAAGCCCTTAGGGATGCACTTAAGATCATACTTTTAATGTATGGCCTTTTACCCTACAAACAGACCGTATCACAAAACACTGTAGGTTATGTTTATTGTGTATTTGGACTGTTATGTGGAGAACATTGTGGTTAAAAAAACATCTGAGTGGAGCTGATGTTCTATCATGTGGTTTCTCTCAGACTCCTAGTAGTAGAAAAAGACTGAGAGTGGGGTTCAATCATTCAATTTCCCTACCAACAGTATGCAGAGGTGCAAGGTGGGGATGAAAATAGTGCACACAATTAAGACTAATGTGTTGTGTTGAAATCCAAGAAGGAAAACATGTGTTATGTGGCAAAGCAGGTCGATTGAGCTGCTCCTATCTCCAAATTTCAAATATATTGACGCTTTTTTTCTCTCCCTTCCCTCTCCAGGCCCGGTACCGTGGCTCTGCGTGAGATCCGTCGTTATCAGAAGTCCACCGAGCTGCTGATCCGCAAGCTGCCCTTCCAGCGCCTGGTGAGAGAAATCGCCCAGGACTTCAAGACCGATCTGCGTTTCCAGAGTGCCGCCATCGGGGCTCTGCAGGTCAGCATTACAACCAACTCTACACTATGCACTAAATCAGTGAACATTTATGTCAAAAAAGTGTCCAAACTAAATACGATAAAGTTTCCAAAAGCGACCATTTGATCATTTCTACTCTGCTGACAACGTGTGCGTTCTGTGTTTCCCTCTGCAGGAGGCCAGCGAGGCCTACCTGGTGGGTCTGTTTGAGGACACCAACTTGTGCGCCATCCACGCCAAGCGTGTCACCATCATGCCCAAAGACATCCAGCTGGCACGTCGTATCCGCGGGGAGCGCGCTTAAACTGTTTTTCGTCCCGTCGCCACTCTTTACAACCCTGTCCTCCCTCTATACTTAGTAGTTTGGTTTGAGGTCCTATATATATATCGTATGATTGTAATAACCGTAAAATGTGTGATCATGTCTCCTTTGGTGCTACTAGTAGCAGGGTTTCCTTAGAGATATCTTCATGTATGTTTGAACTTTTAAATCAGTTACACTCCTCACTTCTAGCTCACAGGTATACTTGTTGTCTCCATGCATAAGGTGTTTTTGCAAGCCAAGAATAGTGTGTGATTTGAGATGAACATAGGAAATTTCATTACGGTTCAGACATTTTCATCTTTAGATGGACATTTACATTGATATAATGGGTCTTTTGAGTTTTATTTTAAATAGAGATTTGTTGTAAAAGTAGTGATTTTTCTTTTTTTCCTTTTTACAATAATGGTGTATTTCTACTGTTAGTGTTAAATGTATGAAAATACAAAAGTTTGATTCTGGTTGTCAATTTAAAAACGTCATTGTGCTATGATGACACTGCATTTTTGGCAGAATCAGCGGCGTATATGTAGCAGACCTATGGTGATCATATTTTGATTTTCAGCCACGTTAATTATGTCCAGGTAATGTTTTGACTTTTTGTTCCTCTCTCAGGTTTATATGATAACCTATTTTTTTTTTCTACTGTGTTTTGGATTTGTTTTCAACTCATTTTTAAAAGCAAAATATTTGTACTCAAAATTCACAAACATAATAAATGGATTCTTGTGGTTAAATAAGACGTATGAGTGAATGATTTACATGAAAATGCGGTTCATAAATAGAATAGAGAACTTATCTGCACCTACTTTGATCATTTACTTACATTTTTCAAGCAAGCAGGTTATCCAAAATAATAGTTATATTATTACGTATCCTTCCAATAGCAGATACTGCCTTTTCAACAACAATAACACAGGTATTTTATAGATAGTTAATTTATTAATCCCGCAAGGGGAAAAGGTTTTGCTACAGCAGCATTTATACATACACGTAAAGCAATATTAAATATAGAAATGCACAATATATACAAAAATATATGTTTTAATCCAGGGCATAAAAGTATGCTCTGGATTAAAACATATTTTTGTATATATTGTTAAAACATAAAACCCTTGTTTAATTGTAAATTAAATCTTAAACAACTCAACTTTTTCTGTAGACTAAATATATCACAAAAAAGGTCACATAAACAAAAATCTTTAAAAACATTGCTGCTGTGTTTTCTTTATAAGAGAAAATACATTCACTTCTACTCGGGCTTTCCATGTTAAACAATGCAACGCTTTGGAAATACTTTTAACAAACTGTGAATAATTAAGACTAACTTTTTAATGCCAAATGTCACACTTTCGGTTTGAACCTGAATGCTCAAACTCCACACACATAAGAATAACAGCAGCACGTCTGTTTTATATAAATAAATACAACATCGTCTCGTTCGCTTTATATTAATAAAAAGACATTTCCACGAGTATCTATCAAAAACAGCTAAAAGTGACCACAGATATTATTGTTGTGAACGCTGTTGCATTGTGGGACAGCTGATTGACGCGGCGGCCATTTTCCCGCTGGACGCTGCTTCCCATTGTGGATACGAAGAAGAAAATAGAGACAAGCGAAACATTTCCTCACGACTTCTACTCACTTTCCCCACCAAGGTAAGCCAACCGAAATACGTCACTGCGTTTGGGAACGGACTTTGAAATTTTAAGTTGTATTTTTTTTCATTTACAGGCGCGTTTAACTGTGAAAAAAGTCTAATTTTGTCGTGTGTGTGTGGGGGAGAAAAAAAACAAACACGGCTGTCGAAACGCAGTCTTCTCTGCAGCCGTTGAGATGAGTGGGGAGTTCGGTTTCAAATTATGCGCCGGTTCAGCTCGATTCTACGAAGCCGTTCGGGACCGCTCGGCTTTCCTATGGGCCTCTATGAGTTCCTTGGAATGTCTTGTGTGTCGTTCTCGTATTTCCCGAAACGCTGGAACTGCGGTTATTTGTCAAATTGAAGTTGTTTGTGCGCTACTCCTGCGTTCTTCTTCCCCGGGTCTTTATCCCGTTTGCGCATCAAACCGCCGCCATCATCAGAGCTGGGTGGGCGGACCTAGCAACAGTGGAAGGCGGCTGTAGATCCCGCCCACTTTGACGGCTCTCGACTCTGATTGGCTCAAACGTTGTATATCTGTCGACACGCATTGGCCTCCCAGCCAATGGCACCGTCGTTCGTCTTTGAGTGACGTTTGTCGGGCCGAGCGCGATAGGGATTGTCCTGTATGTTTACTTCCCGAAAAAGTTAACTTAATTCAAGTTGCCTGTTTTAAAACTGTATAGCATTATGCTTAAATTGATATGTGTGTATTTGAAAGGATTAATAGTCACTCTTTTAGGAAATGTGTGTCACCTCAAGTGGAGGAGTATCAAACCAACACAATTAAACAATTTACACATATTTGTGTATAAAGAGTAAATAAAGTACAATTAAACTGAAGTAGATGGAAAAGAAAACGCTCTGTGATGGAATGTGTATAATAAACCAACGCCGTTCATCCTCCTTTTCTAAATCTTCTCCAGGTGATCTTCAGCAGCCATGGCCCGTACCAAGCAGACCGCCCGTAAGTCCACTGGAGGCAAAGCCCCACGTAAGCAGCTGGCCACAAAGGCTGCTCGTAAGAGCGCCCCGTCCACTGGTGGCGTCAAGAAGCCCCATCGCTACAGGTGAGACATAAGTCACAGTTGTGGAGACAGAATCATATAAAACAAAACACAAACATGTTTCTAGAAAACAAAAAAAGTACAGAAAACTTCTCAAACCCTAAATTGTAAGCTCACTCAATCAGCTGTCTTTGTATAGTTAAGATAATCCTTTATTAGTCCCGCGGTGGGAAAATGTACAAGATAGTAGTAGTAGTAGTTAGTTAGACCTAAATGTGGTTTGTATGAAAAATATACAACCAACTTCAATCAAGTTTCCCACATGATTAAATTGTTTTGTTCTATCATGAAGGCCCGGTACCGTGGCTCTGCGTGAGATCCGTCGTTATCAGAAGTCCACCGAGCTGCTGATCCGCAAGCTGCCCTTCCAGCGCCTGGTGAGAGAAATCGCCCAGGACTTCAAGACCGATCTGCGTTTCCAGAGTGCCGCCATCGGGGCTCTGCAGGTCAGCATTACAACCAACTCTCCACTATGCACTAAATCAGTGAATATTTATGTCCAAAAAGTGTCAAAACTAAATACGATAAAGTTTCCAAAAGTGACCAATCGATCATTTCTACTCTCCTGACAACGTGTGCGTTCTGTGTTTCCCTCTGCAGGAGGCCAGCGAGGCCTACCTGGTGGGTCTGTTTGAGGACACCAACTTGTGCGCCATCCACGCCAAGCGTGTCACCATCATGCCCAAAGACATCCAGCTGGCACGTCGTATCCGCGGGGAGCGCGCTTAAACGCTCTGCTCCTGTCTTCTCTCCTTTTCACCTCTTCCTCCCTTTCCTTCACCAGTCTGTCTCTCCGTCCCTCTGCCCTCCCTCCCTCCCTCCCTGTGTTATTAGTGTGTAGAGGAAAACTGATTATATTATGAATAAGTGTATAGTCGTGTTTTTCTTAGTGCTCTCTGCAGCAGACTTCTAGGGTACTCTCTTTTTGTGCATGTACCGACTCTTTGGTGATGAGATCTCCTCAAGCACACGTCTCCTAGTTTGCACTGTCTCTAATCTGACTCTGTGGAGGAGAGGATGACTTCTGGATAGAATAAGGAAAAAACATGGACTAGAACAATGCAAATTTGGGAGGGGCAGCCAGGAGGAGAGGATGGGTATGTGTCTGCTGGGGGACTTTTGTCTCTGTTTCTTGCAGCAGGGTGCTAGAAGAACTTACCAGGTCCTCTCCTCCGGCTCTCGAATCCTCTGCCAGCCTCGCTCAGAAATGTGCAGAGACGACGGTGTTTGTCTCGTTTCAAGACGGACGAGGCTGTATTTTCTGTCCCTGTATGCGTCTGCATGAGTGTTTGGTTCTGATCACCACAGCATATTGTACACAACCCATCAGCATCTTTTGACAACTTGATTTATGATCATTGCTGTCATTCATGTTTTTTTTCGTTTTTTTTCTTTACTTCAAACTATTTGTAGATGGCGTGGTGATGGGGGGATAAATCAGATTTAAAACACCGACAGAGTACAAAAACAGAAAAACAGATTTGAACAGATTGTTGTTTCCTCCTGAAATGTAAAGCTACTGACTTGTTTTGGCACCAAAGTTTGATCCTCTTGTAAATGCTCTTTTCCTAACCGACAGAAGAGTTTAACTCCACCTGTTTTTGTGGTGTTCAAATTGGTTTTATCTAATTATTTAAAGCCAAAACTTGAGAGCTAGAGTATGGTGTCATACATTTGTAGCAGTGGCTCATTTCTTTCTCATAAATAACCTCTTTATAACGAAGGTTCATCTCGGTTTGTAATGTTCCTCAAAACCAAAAGCTCTCAACAGTGTGAAAATTACTATTACTTGTTAAACAAACTAACTGATTAAAATGTGAAAATGTATTGTAAATCAGTGTTACATGACAAATAATACTGGTGTTTTCTGTATACGTCCCCCCTTTGCTTCTTTTTTCCTCCGGAATCAGTCGATCGTCTGTATACCGTTTCTCAGGTCGTCTTGTCACCCTTTTAACTTAATTTTTTTTTTTTTTGCGCAATTTGATTTTCTTTTTTGAAATGTTGAGGCTGATGTTTCAATTAAACAATGTTTGTAATTTCCAGATTTGTCATATAAGGTGGTAATAAATGGATGTTACACACATTTCTACTTGTATCCCACTTTTTTTAAATAATAATAATAATAATAATAATACATTTAATGTCCTACATGGAGAACGGCTCCCCAAACAAAGTACAGTCGATTCAAACGGCGCATGACGAGACACAGCTTTAACATTCCCGACAATAAGCTTGAGTAAAATTATGCAAAATGAGCACTAAAATCTAAAAGTATCTCCTGTTAAGGAGAGAAAGCGCAGCGAGAGGATGTTATTTTTTATGGTGGAACCACCATTGAGCATTTTGAGGTTAGAAAGAAAATGCTACAAACCTACACAAGCTTCGACAAGATTGAAAAAATAGAGAAATTATTGCCTTTTGGTTACCATTACATAATCGGACCTTTGATCCTGGATCAATAAGTTACTACTGCCTTCACCCTGAGTCCTGAAGCACTTTCACCACTAGATGGCAGTAGAACACCACGTTTGTGTTAATTCTCAGGAATCCATGGGTCTCCTGCTGATATTACATTTGGACTTTAGCTCGGAGTGAATTAGGACATTATTATTAAATGTTCATGCCAGTGCCGTCGCCTTTCTTCTTAAACATTAACACACTTATTGTATTTTCCACTTCCATCTTTGTCATTCTATTATGATTCATAAAATTTAACTAAAATACTAACAGGAATTATGACTTTACACATTTTGTCTCATGATATCATTCTACTCAGCAGTGACTTCTTTATGTTTTATCTGGAACATTTGCATGTGCCCATTTTCTCTCTCTCACACACACACACACACACACACACACGAACAAGAACACACACAGATGTGAGACTCCAGCATTACAATTAATATCCCTTTCTGGCTCGACATCATTCCCCTCATCAGTGTTTCATTTCATCCTTCTACTTCCTTGATTAAAAAGGATGAAGCCATGCCCTCCGCCATATTCATTACAATGAAACGCATACACACAACACGCACAGACACACACACACACACACACACACACACACACACACACCCTTGTCACCGTGGCCTTTGCTATACTCATTACAATCAAACACCAGCCTTTAATCCTGTTGTTTTGAATGGACACCACCGGCACCAGTGTTGTGGACACACACACACACACACACACACACACACACACACACACACACACACACACACTGTCAATCACTACATCAGGTTGACGGTCTCGCCCCAGTTCAGTGTTTCAGGAATCACAGTTCAGTCTTGTGTCGCTTGATTGACAGGTCAAATGATTTTAATGAGCCACACATTGAATCAGTCAATCCAATCTTCAGGACAGAAGGATCTGAAGTTTGCATTTAGGTTGGACAGTTCAATTATTCCTCCAGCAGTTTATCTTTCTATGTTAGCTTAATAATATTTTGCCGTCTCATTCCCAGCACACTGCTCAGGTGTTACAGCTGAGTTTGAAGCTGGTAGTTTACCAGTTCCTGTGGCGGTTAAAAGACTAAGCATCAGCGTCACGACATACATTTTATTTTCCGGCTCAGCATGAAGTCCAAGTTCAGGCATTCTGTATGTCTAGCTGGTATAACTTCAAAGATGTTTCATTCATTGCATGTAATCTGAGAATGTTTATGTTGTAAAGCAATGACACGCCAACCATCAAATCTCTTTATATTTGTATTCATAAACATACTTTTTCCACATATTAAATTTAATACAAATAGTGAACCACATAATCATACTTTTTGTTCAAATATTACAAAACAAAAAAACAAAAGCTCACCCTGAGACAATCTTACTGCAGGATCACATGTCAAAGAATCAATTTTTATTTCAGGATTTGGACCTAAACCCATGTGACCAGGCTTCTGTTGCTCTAAAAAGACTTCATAATAATGAATTATGATGATGAATTATTTTGTCTACTGAGTTTTCATTTTTACGAACGTAATGTTGACAAACATAACAAACAACGTAATGTTATCATCACCAGCCCTAAACATTTGTATTTTCATTTTTTTTTCATTGTGTACATTGTAGCTTTGTTCATCACAAACATGCTACACAGTGTGTTTTTAGCATCATGTGTAACTATGACGACGTGAATCATCAGCGGCACGATTTCCAAACTGCTGATGCAAGGTTTGGGATTTTACAGTAGTATTTAGATGGCATAGTCTTTTTTCATGTAATGCTGTATTTTTATGGTAATCTTTATGGTAAGTTGGTACCTGATGAAATGTTTAACTTTTGTAAAAATGCAGTACAATAAAGTGAAGTGCAGTGCAACTGGGTTTATATTATTCTATGATTAATTTGCCAGAATTCCTGTGCATATAAAAGATGATTTTCTAGATCATCACGGAAAAGATCCTGGATAATGATCTTGAGGAAATAGTGGGAACCCTGATTCAAGTGTTATGCTGTTTAAGAGTAAAACAAATCATGTTTATCATAAATTGGTTACTCAAAGAACCCTTATTTAGCTGAAGAACCATTTGAAAATGGGTCTTTATTGAACCTTTTTGTCTTTAGGTTCTTCAAAGAACCAGAAATGGTGCCTTAAAGAACCACTTGAAGGTTCTTTGAGGCAACTTTATAGGTTATTTGAAGAACTATTTAAGGAAATGGTTCTTTAAAGAACCCTGGTTTGAAAGGTTCTTCTATGGCATCACTCTGAAGAACCATTTTCGGTTCCAGATGGCTCCTTCATTGTTCTGTGTGGAGCGTGTGACGGGCCGTATACATGTTCTTACATCGAAAGAGAGAATGTGCATAGTTATTTCTTCCTAATTGTTTGTCCACGTGTGTTTGAGTGTGTGTGTGTGTGTGTGTGTCCACAACTGTGTGCGTTCGCCTTCCCCAAGGTCTGCGTAGTGGCGCTCCATCTGTGGCACTCAGGGGATTAAAGCCAATCTGTCTGTCTGCCGCTCAAAGTGCTGACCGTCAGACCAGCACCAGATTAACACAGTGCTGGGATTGGTACAGGAGGGAGAGGGGGGGGGGGGGGGGGGGGGGGGGGATGGATGTTGAGGAGGAGAGAGATGTGTGTGTGTGTGTGTGTTGGGGGCGGGTTGAGAGGTCAACCCCTGATTAGTACACAACTGGCACAGTGTGTGTGCGTGTGTGTGTGTGTGTGTGTGTGTGTGTGTGTGTGTGTGTGTGTGTGTGTGTGTGTGTGTGTGTGTGTCTTTAGGAAGGGAGGGGGTTTATAAACAGAGAATAGAGACAGAAGGGCAAGAAGGACAAGGGACAGATGTACAGTAGGCCTTCATGCAGGGTGGGAGGAGGGGTGGGGGTCACAGTTAACACACAACCCGGTGGAAAGGGGAGTCGCTGAGGTAATTTTCATGGCGGAACGAGACAAGAACGTATACGAGTGAATGTGAGATGGAGACACTTTAGAGCTAGAGACCATATTTTCACGTGAGACTCTATTCTGTAAATCTACATGGATATTCCCAGAGGTGCATGCAACTGTATTAGTGTCAAATGGTCCTTATTCTCAAATGATCTGTTTAGTAGTGATCCAACATTTTGTTGTCAAAAGGGGAGTATCATCCAAATACGTCCAAATGGCAAAAGTGTATTAGTTTAGATTAAACTACCCAGCAATATAAAAGATCATTACAATTAGCCAGCCCATTAATACACATCTTGTTTATGAGTGCTGTGTCTAATGATTTGTAGAAGTTTGTTTAGAATATAATGGAATAGAATGTGTGTGTGACATAACAGTGGGATTCTAGAATCTATGACACATTTTGTCTGTGTGACATCACAGGAAGTAGTTTCTCATATTGAGGATGAGTCTCACACCAGAGTCTACTGAACTTCTGGAGTAGGGGTGACGCCGGATAGTCGACTGTTCAAGGATTGATCTAAGGACTGGGAATCACAGTGGAATCATCACAGTGACGGGGAAACGTGGAAATACAATAAAGGATCATTAAGGAATAGCAACATGGCTAATTTAATACCAAAGAATACACTAAAATCAACTGGGAAAGGTGTGTAGAAACATCTGTTTCCGGTGCTATAACAGCTGTTTGGTTGTGTTTGTGTTTCTCACCCAGTGTCCCTTTACATCTGTCTTTACTTAACAACTACAAAAAGCAAGACGGATAATAAGCTGTGTCTCTCTGTCTATTGAACTCTGCTCAGTACTAAAGGAGAGAGCCACAATATTTTACAAGCGGCTAAATGAGACGATGAAACTTACCTCGTCAATATTTACAACCTCGCGCTCATGCAGCCGTCGTGTTATTCGTTTACAGCCTAACATTCTTTACTTTTATATCTGGCGATTTGCAATAACGTTTAAAAAAATAAATCATAAAAGTGATGTTTATTTGCGAAAATTATCTTGCTGAACCAAACACCTCTGAATTATAAACTCGTGTTTACCACGGAGATTATTTCTTGCAATAATCCAAAAGCCAGTGGAAAAATCCCATTGGCTTCATGCCGAGGAAACCAGTGTGACGCTAACTTCCGGGTTAGCCTGCAAACATACAACACGTGTGCCTTCACAGAGAGACCCAACAAATAACACACACAAGGATTTTAATAACAGCTCAATCGTACCGGCAGTCTCTCCTTGCAGGAATTCAAAGAACAGGACAAAGTGGTGTGACTGATTTAAAAAGAGTAGTTCAGACCGTGTCTTACTTACACACCTGGCCAATCACCAGCAGGACCAGCAGGTGGGATGTCTGGGAAGGACGTGGTGGTTGTGGGGGGTTGTGGGCATGTTGGGAGGGGCGAGGGCAGGGGGTTCAGACTAGATGAGATTAATGTAGTGTACCAGTGGTGCACAAAGAGACATGGCGAGCGGGGGGGGGGTGGAGGGGTGGAGCGACTTGCTGGGCATCGCTCCCAGGGATTAAGCGTGTTTAGCCGTGAGCACAACCTGCTAGTCACCTAGCAACACAGCAGGGTTCAGACAGCCACACTGTTGAACAAGAGCCGGCGCCAACTGTGTGTGAACCGCGTACGTATCATCGGTAACGGCGAGAAGCATCCAGGTTACGTGCAGTCGGTAAAGTACAAAACAATCAGTGTTGGGGTAGTTACTCAGAAAAAGTAACTAGTTACATGTTACACGTTACTTCTGAAAATTGTAACTAGATTACTTTACTAGTTACTGCATTTGAAAAGAAACTTCACTACTAGTTACTTTACTTTCCATTTTTTTTAAGCTAATGTCCAAATTAACTGCAAAGATACATGGACAAACATCATGGCCCTTTCACCACTTTATTTTCAATAATAATGTATTATTATTAATTAATATAATTTCCAATAATAATAATCGCGCTAGTCACACGACACTTCCTGCATGAACAATCTACCGTAAACGTCGGGTTACGAGCCGCTACTACCTTCGGTCAGAGTCCCTGTTAGCTCCCCGCTGTAGCCGGCTGGGGCTCCTGCTAGCGCTCCGTCCCCCCCCGCTAGCTTCCGCTAGCTCTCCGTTAACTTCCGTTAGCTCCCCGAAAACCACCGAAGATAGCGGGACCAGGCTCGGGCAGAGGAGCAGAGGGGTCGCGGGCAGTAGCAGCAGCAGCGCTAGCTAGCAGCTTGTTGCTACTGTTAATGCAGGAAGTGTTGTGTGACTCGCGCGCCACTAAAAGAGAACTTTTCAGACTGGTAAAAATGTCTTGAGTAATGCAGGAAAGCGCGTTCGTGAGGTCTAGTAAAGTAGAGTAGTTACCAATATTTTGAGTGTTATGCGTTACTTTACTTCGTTACCTATAATAGTAATATCGTTACTGTAATCCGTTACTTTGTAACTCGTTACCCCCAACACTGAAAACAATGAGCTAAAAGTTGCTAAAACGTGCCAAGCTGTGTGTGCGGTTAACACACGTGACTCTCTCACATTTTGATGCGTTTGTTACAAAAATAAAATGATTAAAGTTTATGTTTTAGTTTGGGGTGTAAGAGCGAGATGAGGTCTGGAAGCAAGCCGACAGGTGTCTGGTAAATGATTAAATAAACAAGAGAGTCAAAAGATGCACACAGGTGACGGCCCAAACTAAACTATAAGCGTGAGGGAAGACGACACGCACGAGATGACAAAAGACAAACAGAGTTTGTCAACTCTATGACAACTATGACAAAAAACATTCAGTGTGTGGTTCTAGTCACGTGTGCTGGAATGTTATGAAACCAGGGAATAAATGGAAGCACAGAAATGTAGACACAACTCTCGCCTGTCACTGCACTCAACTCAATTTAACTCAACTCAACACAACTCAACAACTCAAATCAACAACTCAACTCAATTTAACTGAACTCAACATAACTCAACAACTCAACTCAATTTAACTTAACTCAACAACACAACTCAACATAACTCAACAACTCAATTAAACTCAACACAACTCAACAACTCAATTTAACTCAACACAACTCAACAACTCAACTCAACAACTCAACTCAATTTAACTCAACTCAACTCAACTCAACAACTCAACTCAACACAACTCAACAACTCAACTCAACTCAACTCAAATCAACTCAACTCAACAACTCAACTCAACACAACTCAACTCAACTTAACTCAACTCAACAACTCAACTCAACTCAACTCAAATCAAATCAACTCAAATCAACTCAACTCAACACAACTCAACTCAACTTAACTTAACTCAACTCAACAACTCAACACAACTCAACACAACTCAACTCAACTTAACTTAACTCAACTCAACAACACAACTCAACTCAACACAACTCAACTCAACTTTACTTAACTTAACTTAACTCAACTCAACAACTCAACTCAACACAACTCAACACAACTCAACTCAACTCAATTTAACTTAACTTAACTCAACTCAACTCAACAACTCAACTCAACTCAACTCAACTCAAATCAAATCAAATCAACTCAAATCAACTCAACTCAACACAACTCAACTCAACTTAACTTAACTCAACTCAACAACTCAACACAACTCAACACAACTCAACTCAACTTAACTTAACTCAACTCAACAACACAACTCAACTCAACACAACTCAACTCAACTTTACTTAACTTAACTTAACTCAACTCAACAACTCAACTCAACACAACTCAACTCAACTCAACTCAACTCAAATCAAATCAAATCAACTCAAATCAACTCAACTCAACTCAACTCAACTCAACACAACTCAACTCAACTCAAATCAAATCAAATCAACTCAAATCAACTCAAATCAACTCAACTCAACTCAACAACTCAACTCCCCACAACTCAACTCAAATCAACTCAACTCAACTTAACTTAACTTAACTTATCTCAACTAATCTCAACACAACTCAACTCAAATCAAATCAACACAACTCAACTCAACTCAACTTAACTCAACTCAACAACTCAACTCAATATCTCAACTCAACTTAACTCAACTCAATATCTCAACTCAATATCTCAACTTAACTCAACAACTCAACTCAACAACTCAACTCAGGGTAAAGGGGTTGCTAAACATACTTCAATAGAATCTGAGCTCAGACTCTATAATTTATTTATAAAACACCAAACTCAATCGTGAAAACAAAAGGCTCAACACAAAAAAGCCTCAACACTTCACAAAGCCAACCGCCAACATGTAAGTTATGTTCGATAGTGACAGACATGGAGTTTTGTGTTTTTTACAATATCTCTCTCAATATCCTGTTCAATATTACATTTCTATGTTAGGCACTTGTGTTAAGAATCACTTCTTATACACTTTGTAGTTAATCTTTTTTGTTGTATTTTACTTTTTCTATTTTAGATGAATTTTTTTTTAATTTTTTTTTATTTACCTTTCTCATGTTGCTAGTGGATTCTATTTTTCAATGGTGTCCGTATTATTTATTTACACTCAATAATTGTTATTTTATTGTTAATATTTGACATTTCTATTCTATTCTATTCTATTCTATTTTCTATCTATTCTGTTTTAATCTTTAGTGAAACTCTGGCACAATCATTTCCTTTAGGATTATTAAAGTTCTATCTCATCTTATCTGATTTTATCTTATTCTATCTTAATAAAGATTATTTTACAAAAACCTTTGAATAAACTGGAAAACCAAAGTATCCTGTGACAATCCTTCCATATTTATTCAAGCAGCATTGCACTTTTATCTTCATTTCATTCTCATTGTTGTTGTTTTTTATGTATATATATGCTTTGTATAAATATTTATATTTGTATGTGTACATAGTATAGTATGTTTATGCTTTCCTTTGTTCTACTTAGATGTCCTAGTTTTTTGTTTATTTGTCTATGTCTGTCTAATTATTTGTATGTATGGCCAATAAAGCTGATTGGGATTCGGATTTAAGACGTAGACAAATAATTAGGGTTTTTTTGCAACAAAGTTTGATATCATTCCAATAATGACCTATTCTTCTTTTCCCTCATTGAAAAATACAAAATTCTGTTCATTTCAAAGGTTTACAAGAAGTCTCCGTTCACAATGAAGTCCTTTTTCTGTATGTGAGCTGGAGGTTTCAAATCTTGTGTAACCGCCGTACTGGACCAGATTTAATGTCCAACTTTCACCCTTCAGAATGTGAACACAAATCACAGTCAGGGATCAATAAGCAAAAAACACAGTTTTGAGTGGAGGGAGCCATTCCAAAGTTCAGTCTTAGTGTGTGTGTGTGTGTGTGTGTGTGTGTGTGTGTGTGTGTGTGTGTGTGTGTGTGTGTGTGTGTGTGTGTGTGTCTCCAGTCACACTGCTACCAGAAACAAGAGGGAGTATAGAGGAGAACGTATGAGCCCCTGTGAGCTTTATCTCCATCTCTGTGCTGTGTTTTTTCCCCTAATGATTGTGGTTAAGTTATCACATAAGACACACAGAGTAGAGGCAAAAACACAAGTGAATGCTAAACAAACAAATTCCAACATGTGTTGGAATGAATGGTGGTGGAGAAGGCAGTGAAACGGAAAAACAAGTGGCAAAATAAAAACCTAAAATAAGAGAATGAACATTCTTTCATATTCTCGGTCAAAAAAAGACATATCCTGCTACATGAGCCAAACTACATTAACTCGTACTTTTTTATTTATTCTTTTATTTCACCGAAGCTCATTTATTAAAAAATAAAGGAAAAAAACACTGAAATGTGCTTCCATATCAGAGTTACTCAGGTTTTAGAATATACAGTATATACTGTAGGTATATATGCATATATATAAAGTGTCATGATCTTTAGACCATCAGCCATATGGCCCCTGTGTTTTAACGGCCCTTTTATGTAAATCTATAGTAAGATTTGCAAATTATGCGAGACGTGTAGCAGACTTTAGCTGTGATGCCTGGTTTTGGTACGTATATATACATATATTAAGTGCTTTTCTACAACAAAAGGTATAGACATGCATGTATATATTGACCCACAGAAAATATTTCTGTGAGTGTGAAGCTGCCGTCCGTCACAAACAGGCGTTTGTTGTTGGCAGTGCACAGACAAACTGGCATGTAAATAGCCACAGAGATGAAACAAACATGTTGACTTGTTGTTTCCAGAAGTGTGTGCTGGTATGTGTGTGTGTGAGAGTGTGTGTGTGTGAGAGTGCACCAGTGTGTGTCTGACTTATATTTTGTAAGTTAATGGAGGCACCCCCTGACCTCCCTACCCCATCAGTTTGTGATTGGTCGATGGCTCCAGCATCGGGGATTAGACCATGTTTCCCCACTTTACGTCCCCTGTTCTTCTTTTCTCTCTCTCTCTCTCTCTCTCTCTCTCTCTCTCTCTCTCTCTCTCTCTCCACATCACATGATCCGTTACATCACGGGATTGAGGTCAGAGCTGGATTAGGGCGAGCGAGAGAGGCAACGCTGGAATTACTGAAAGTGAGGCAGTGGATGCGGGAGGAGGAGGAAGGGGAGGAGGAGGGGGAGGGTTGGGGGTTCAGATGGCCCATATGAAGAGAGGATGAGAAAGAAAGAGAAGAAAAGAGGGATGTAGATAGCGAGAGATTGGGACAAAGAAAGAGGAGCAGGGGTGAAGATATGCAAGGGTTTATACACTAAAAGGGGATTGAACAATGCAAAGGTCTGGAAGCCTGATGCTCTAAATGCAGTAAAGTGTGTTCCACAAAGTGCAGCAATTTGAGAAGAAAACATTCGTAAAATCATTTTGCAGAAGATGAACTTGGGCATTAATGTGGTGGAGCGATGGGGGTCAGAGTTCAGAAGCTCACAGGCCACACTGTGGTCCGGTTCTCTGTTGAGTTTATGTACTTATACGTGTAAATGTGGAAAGCGCCGCTTTCTTTTTTTCATGTTATTACACACAATACTATGGAGGCTTTATTATGCCACGCAGAATGAACATGAAATCACGATAACAAATAGAAAAACGTGGACTATTTCTCATCCTCCACACATGTAGCGCTGCTGTTTAAAAGGAATGCTTGATTGAGCAGCAGATTTTGTACAAATTGTAAAGTACGATAAACTTTGAAGAATATTGTAAGAGTAGCGACATTGAGACATTTGAAAGTCTTTTACACACTAAATGTGAAAGAAAGGGAAATGTTAAATTAGAAAACAGACAAACATTCCCATCTTTTCATATATTTCTCAACTCTTCATTCAGTCCAGATAGTATTTTAAATGTACCGTAGAAAACAATGTTAGAATAACAACCATACATGAGGAATTTGTTTAAATTTGGTTGGGCAATGGTCTGACTCAGTGGTGCCCAACTTTCTAAAATGATATAAAGTTTCCCCCTCATCACCAGGTGGATATCTCCACTGCTTGTTGTTTTAAAGAGTTTTAATTTGTTTTTAGAGGCCTGAAGAGGTAAATTATCCAGGAATGTGGTTCTCAAATGGAAAAAAGGATTATCGATATATGTTTTGTTCTGAATTACTCTCAGGTCTTCTGCATGTATCTTTCTATCACATCTCTATCTCTAAACCCTTTCATTCACTTGTATCTTTTGCTCATCTCCCCTCACACATCTCCCTTTGCCTCAGTTCTGCTCTTCTTCAGATGGTGTGGTTGATTTTTTAAGTAGAAATCTGATAACAGAAACCTTTGACCTGTTTGACAGTATTCTGGTGTCCGAGGCAACTGAGACACAACGAGGAAACATTCTCGTCAGTGGAGAAGCTCTTCGTATTAGCATTATTTAGTATTATTATTATTATTTATTGGGAGAGGAGGAAGTAGAAGGACAGTTTCCCTTTAACTTATAATGTCATCTCCATGTACGAGCTGGAACCGCTGATGTTTGGTGGACTTCATCTGCGTCAGGCCAGGTTTTTTCTCTTCTATTTTTATTTACAAGGGGTCAGAGTTTAATTAATGATACTTTATGTCCCATGATGCACTGGGCCTGCGAGAGCATCTGTCACCGGGGGGAACATTGGAACCAATTTGTCATCTGGAGAGGGAGAAGGCTTTAATCCTGCCGATGAAAAGAGAAATGTCCAGAGAAAGATGGACACATGCGAGTGGAGAGATAGGGGAAGCGGGGATGATGAGGACGGAGCAGCACGGAGAAGAAGAAGAGGAGGAGGAGGAGGAAGAGGAGGACGAGAAGGAGGAAGAGGGACACAGTAATCCTGTCTAATTCACTTAGTGTTGCGCTGAGGGAGCGGGACGCTAAGAGGATTTGGGACATTCTCTAAATTAGATCAGCAAGAATAACAAACTGCAAGGAGAGGTGGAGTGGAGGGGGGAAAGGAGGCACACTAGGAGAGGTGGCACGAAGGAATGGGGCCGAGGAGGGAAGGAAGGTGGCACGAAGGAATGGGGCCGAGGAGGGAAGGAAGGTGGCACGAAGGAATGGGGCCGAGGAGGGAAGGAAGGTGGCACGAAGGAATGGGGCCGAGGAGGGAAGGAAGGTGGCACGAAGGAATGGGGCCGAGGAGGGAAGGAAGGTGGCACGAAGGAATGGGGCCGAGGAGGGAAGGTCGCACGAAGGAGGCGTCAATGTCTGAGGAGAAAAATGTGTAAAAAAAAAAGTTTGTTGCTGTGTTAATGAGTTTGACAGGGCGACACACACACACACACACACACACACACACACACACACACACACACACACACACACACACACACGCTCTTCCTTCAGCAGCTACAGTCGGTGCCCCTTGAGCAAGGCATTCAACCCCCCGAGTGCAGCTTCTCGATGCTCGTATCGCCTCCACGTTTGTGTTTAATAACCAAAACTCCCATCCCATAATCCGGATGACTGTTTTCGTCCAACATATCATTAATCTGTGGGTCTGAAACTCTGACTTTTACTATTAGTGACGTTAACTAGGCGTTAAGTTGTAATCTGCGGTAAACCCCTCAGCAGAAGTGTATGCTGAGGTTGACAGTGGCTGGTTGATCCATTCATACTGTAATACTGATCCTGTTACCACTACTAGCTGCAGATCACTCACACCTACTTACTCTGCAGCGCTGTGTGCTTTAGCAGCATTACTGCACCATCGCACATCTTATTTGAGGACTTGTGCAAATTATGCCGTCTTTTTTTTCTTCTTTTTTTGTTAATGTATGAGCAATTTGCACAGATGTATCAGGATGAATTCGAATTTGACTGGCTTTGTGTTCAGTGTTG
>NC_136598.1:23822332-23824832 GCF_910589615.1 Taurulus bubalis | reverse complement strand
AAAAATAAGCAGAGAAGATTATAGTAATGCAAAAGAAAAGTACAGTAAATGATTAAGAAGCATACACAGCATTGTATCCTAATACTGGTACTTTTATTG
This sequence comes from Taurulus bubalis, assembly GCF_910589615.1. Taxonomy (NCBI): domain Eukaryota; kingdom Metazoa; phylum Chordata; class Actinopteri; order Perciformes; family Cottidae; genus Taurulus; species Taurulus bubalis. The sequence goes on along the minus strand of NC_136598.1, from coordinate 23,824,733 downwards.
GATAAACCCCTGAGTTTGAAAAAAAAGAAGAAGAAGAAGAAACCAGACAAAATATAAACAGAAAAGAAATAAAAAGTTGGCAGTTTTCTAGAAATTAAGAAGAAAAGAGAGATTCTGTTGGGTGGAGCGCCTGCGTACAGCGACTCGTTGCTGATGACATGATTGCATTTTCAAGTTTTAATATTTACAAATGAACGACGGACAAAAAAAAAAAAGTATATTAGCAACGTCCATGTCAGCTGAAGACATAATATTAATGATGATAGCAATAATACTGATAATAATATCAACTTCAAAACAAATTACCACATTTTTTTTACTTTAACGAATTCACAATTATCCTTTTTTTTTTTTTTTTTTTAAAGAAACATAATATTGTGTTAAATCTAATACCAAAAAAAAAAAAAAAAAATCAAACGATACATCAAACACATAAAGTGGTACCCATCACATCTTTTACAGGTTGGGGGTCGAGAGAGGCACCAAACTCTCTGTGCAAAGGAAAGTCCCTTCTCCTTCTGTGGTGCGGTCTTCTCATGCAAACACTGTGAGATGGAGTGGTGTGTGTGTGTGTGTGTGTGTGTGTGTGTGTGTGTGTGTGTGTGTGTGTGTGTGTGTGTGTGGGGGGGGGGTGAGGGGGGGGGGGGGAGTACTCGGCTGCCACAATGCGACCATTGTTGCACAAATTGTCTGGAAGTGATCCTATTAAAAACTAACAATGCACGAGCCATTCTTTGCTAATGATTTCAACCAAGGCAACAGGTTTGTACTGCAGTCACTCCGGTGGCCCTCCGCTCCAACACACGGGCCGCAGAGGGTCAGTATCACACAAGGCTACTGGGGAATCATCAGCTTCTGTCTTGCTAAACATGTTTCGCATTGGTATTTAATCACCGGACCCTCCCTCCTGCAAGAGGCGGCCTCCCTCGAGATGTCACGCCTTAGGTTGGTTTGAGTCGTTTTGGCCTCAAACGCTTCTTTTTTTCCTTCTTTTTTTTTTTTTTTTAAAGTCAGCTCGCTGATGAAAAAGCAGCTTTGCAAAGAAAAGAAAATATATGTATATATCACAGAAAATACAAGACAAAGTCTAGAAGGAAGTCGGGTCGTGTGCTTTCTGAATGATGTCAAGGTTGTCTACGCGTAAAGGTGGCGGTCACTGGCTGCTACGGGAGCTCAGCTGGTCCAAGGGGAGCAGATTTATGAATGAGATGAACAGTTTCTAAACCACAATTTAAATCACAACCGCTTCCCCCAAAACACCACCGAGCTACAGAATTAAAAGCGGTTGTTGTTAATTATTAGATTTTTGAGTGCGCAGATGTTGCCCACGCAGCCATTTGGGAACACTACACGTCATCTCTTCGTTAGAATCACAGAGCCAAGCTTCAACAGATCACTTTACTTCCACACATTATTATTTTTTTTTAGAAGACTTAACTCCAGCTGATTAGTTCTTCAGCTGATATGATTAATTGATTTCTGTGTCCCAAGGTCTCTAAACACACCAATCTGGGCTTATTTCGCCCTACTCTGATTTCTCCCCTCCACCTCCTTCTTGTCATTTACAAGACTTGGAACTTCCAGGAGTTCTGGTCTTTGTAGTCCAGACAGTCCGTGGCATTGAAATTGAGCTTCCAGGCAGCTTGGTCCTTGTAGTCTAGACAGTCGACGGCTCCGAAGCCCAGCGAGGCGGCCGTGTAGCCCTGGGAGGAGAGCGAGGCCGGGGACTGGCTGAGGGGCCCCCCCATGGAGGAGGCCGTGATGGGGCTCAGGGCGCCCCCGGTGCCCGACAGCTGCGGGTGCATGGGGGACAGGTATGAGCTACAGTCCAGGCCGGTGAAGTAGGAGGAGGAGCCGGCGTAGCTCTGGCTGTAGGCCGGAGCCTGGCTGTAGGCCATCGGGTAGGCGGAGGCGCGCTGCATGCAGGGCGCGCTGGAGGCGGACATGGGGTCCGGCAGCGGGGAGATGGAGGCCGGGCTCCAGATGGACACCGTGGCGCTCGCGGAGCTGGAGCTGGGGGTGATGGCGGTGCCCGGAGGAGGAGGCTGCGGGCTGTAGGGTCCGTTGGAGGGGTTGGCACTGGCGTCGGAGTTGTTGTCACGAGCAGGAGAGGCCTTCTTTTTCGGGGGCCGAGGTTTGGACTGGCCCGTGCTCTGCTGCTGCTGCTGGCGGCACTTGGCACGACGGTTCTTGAACCAGACCTGGAGGGTGGCAGTTATACAATCATCATTCATGACCAAATAGAGTGCTTAATTAAGGCCTAACACTAAAGGAAGACGTGTGGTTCTAGGACCATTGTGTTCGTGTGTTACCTGGACTCGGGACTCCGGCAGGTTGATCTTGAGGGCCACCTCCTCCCTCATGAAGATGTCCGGGTAGCGCGTTTTGGCAAACAGAGCCT
>NC_136598.1:23722332-23817332 GCF_910589615.1 Taurulus bubalis | reverse complement strand
CTCCGTTCATATCGTCATCGTCCCATTTCATTAGCGAACGCTTATATCACGCGTCCTCCAAAGAGGCCGAGAGCAAACCTGTCACATAATAGTGAGCAAAGGAAAACCTGGTGGAAGTGCATGTTTGCATGTCTGTTCTTTTTTCTTTTACTTTGACATCAGCTGCTCTTCCAGATCAAAAAAAAAAATAGGATTTTGAATTGAAATTGAAATGAAATTTGACTCAGACGTCAACACAATCATCACTTTTGATGAAGCCTTCTGGGCCCTTTTCATTAGCAGAAACTACAGAATACTGAGAGTAATGAAAGAAGAATTATTTCCCAGAATCCTCCTTGGTATATATGTTATGTGATTTTGGATTCCAATCCGCTGTGTGTGTGTGTGTGTGTGTGTGTGTGTGTGTGTGTGTGTGTGTGTGTGCATGCGCGTGTGTGTGTGTGTGTGTGACGTTAAAGATGGAAACATGAAAAGAGGGAAAAGCTTCTAATCATTTGTGTCTCTATCATTGAATTGTTATGACACGACATAAACCGAGCAATCGTCACGTCCCAAAAGACCCAAAACACACACACACACACACACACACACACACACACACACACACACACACACACACACACATACACACACATACACACACGCATTATATAAACACTTTTCCAGCTGTTAAGTATCTCTGACATCATGTTATTCGATACACATGTACACACACACACAGTATTTTTTTCTGTGTGTGCACACTGTGTGCTTACAGTGTGTGCGTGTGTGTGTGTGTGTGTGTGACAGCCACACACACACACACACACACACACGCGCAGAGTTCAGCCGATTTATCATAATATGCTTTATCTGAAAAGTAAGTATCTTACCTCGGGATAAAGGGAGGAAAGAGGGGTTTGTGGCCAGATTGACAGAGGAAGGGTGGACGGAGGGAACCGAGCGCTCGCTGCCCGGGGACAGAGAGCGGGACCTTCAGCTCCAAGGGGGGGCTGGATCCATCGCTATTGATCAGGTAACGGGGCCCATACGGGGACGGGAAGGAGCGATGCGGACAGAGAGGGCCACAGTGATGTGTGTGTATGTGTGTATGTGTGTGTGTGATGGAGAGGCAGGCTGAGTGAGAGGAAGGCATGTGACGTGAGGTGTGATGGTCGTTGGAGTTGTTACTGGAAGAAAACTGTGTTGAAAGTTGAGGTTGGGATGGAAGGAAGAGAGGAGATGAGGAGCGTCACGGTGAAACAGGGAAAAAAGTGGAAGAAGTGAGAGAGAGGGAGAGAGAGAGAGAGAGAGAGGGGGGGGGGGCAGATGGGAAAGGGGGGTGTATGGGAGGGGCATTGAGTCTGAGCTTTAAAAAGGTCTCGCTGTGAATTTTGTCTCAATTTATTTTGTGTTTTAGATCCAATTATTCATAATTTTACAACAGAGATCGGTTCCATTCTGTGTGACATTACTGCGACTGTCTAAATGCTCATATAGTTAAAAACCGTGTGTGTGTGCATGTGTGTGTGTGCGTGTATCGAGGTCAGAGTCATTAAAGTGATGTGAGGATTACTCCGCGTGAGGCCATGTGTCTCTGTGCACTCAGCACTCCTCTTCAATCTGCAGCCGCACAAAGAGAGGAACGTCCCGCACTGTGTGCAGGTTGCATAAAACTGAGACTGCCATCGCATGCCATTAAGTGTTTGTATAAGTGTAGGAGCATGCATGTGTGTGTGTGTGTGTGTGTGTGTGTCCATTGAGTGTAGGCCCTGGGTTGCAGAGGGCGAGGCTAAAATAAACTCACGCTTATATAATGATGAACTACATAGGTGTACCACTATACATTCTATATAAAGCAGGCATGTATATACACTACAGGGTTTAGTACAGACATAGAACATGTAGCCTCGGTATAGTTTATCCCTTATGATAGCATTAGCTGCTCCATTTCCCATTAATATAAATAATAATAGTGCACAAAACATTGGTATGTTTGTAATCTTTTTGATTTAAACGTGTTTTTTATGCACAAACACAAACACATTTTAACCTGTGCATTGCCAAGCTTTGCATAAATTACTTGATATCATTTTCTCCCAGTTATCCTCCATGTAAGAGTTATAATTGTAATAACTGTAAACTAATTATATTAATTACATTCTACATTTTTAAAGGTTCTAAAAGTTTTTAAAAAACAACACCTAATATATATTTTCTTATCCTTAATAGACGTAATTTATGTCTGAGAAAAAGGTGAAAAACAAAAACTTTATTTTACTAAACTGTAAACTAATTATATTAATTCAATTTTACACTTTTAAAGGTTCTAAACTCCTAATCTATATGTTCTTTTCCTTTATAGACGTAATTTTTGTCTGAGAAAATGGTTAAAAAAAATCCAACCCATCCAGTGTTTCACTTCATTCATCCGTAAGATTATTTTTGCATGTTATTTTTTTTTCACACACACTTCCAGCTTTTACTGACACCTTTTTTGACTAACGTCCGGTTTGCAGCAGGAACACGCAGCTTTAAATCACCAGCAAACTGGCGGCTGATCCCAAACCCCTTGAGGGCCTCCGGGTGACGCGTCTTTAGGGGAACAGAGTAGCTTGTAGTCAGTATTTATTTCCCCTATAACCAGCTGAGCGCTGCATGATTAGGACTCAGTTAAAACAACATTATACTCTGTTAGTGGGACACATTTCACAGCTGTCTGTGCATCCTGTGAGTTCATCCGTAAATAACGTCTGGCCTCAGCATCTTGATCAATTTCACAGACAGTGGACCCCCTGCTGCGTGCATGTGTGTGTCCTGCTGTCTTCTGATAGTAGACAGATCTCTAATCCACTGCAGACAGCAGCAGGTGGTGTGTGTGTGTGTGTGTGTGTGTGTGTCATCATTTAGCCCCCTCCTTGACCACTGTCTGGGGTTTTAGCAAGTTAACACCTGTTCATGCCCTCATACTCATAGACTTATAATTAGATAAGACGAGCAATTAGCAGTATTTCTATGACGAGTTTGTTATCAGACCGAGTGAAATGTTTTATTCTAATGCTTATTATGCATCTAATGTTTCTGTACATGACAGACCTCTAAGAAAGAGCTTGCATCCACTATTTAGTGTAATGAAACGCAGATCTGTGACCATTGTCAATGGCAGCTATTTAAATAATAAATAATGATGCACTGCTAATTCATAAATCTATGGTATTTGAAGTCATTTTTATCCGGTTATGAGTCCACAGATTTCTAACAAAATAGAGATTTAAAACATGAATAATAAATATACGGCAATTTATGTTATTCAGCATTTAGGCAGGCAAGTGGACAAAGTGCAACACACACACACACACACACACACACACACACACACACTCACAGTGTTATACTTGTTAAAACAAAGCTCCTCTGTGCATCCATGCGTGGTTTATTCACTGCTTTATAAATGACTGTGTGTGTGTGTGTGTGTGTGTGTGTGTGTGTGTGTGTGTGTGTATGGCGTGGTACAGTAGCTTGCCCACCCACACACCACCAGTCCCCCACCTGCACCCCCACAACCCCATATGGCAGTAGACAGTAGTAATCATGGAAGTGGAGCAACAGGCCCTGAGCCTCACTAATCCTCTGCCACACTCCGACACGTGCCACACTGATGCATATACCCATCTTACACACACACATACACACACACACACACACACACACACACACACACACACACACGCATGCATGGTTATCGAAGACACTATTAATGCAAACATGTATGCATACGTACACAGGACAGAGCCATCATCGACAGCAACAGACTGACACAAATACACAGAATATTAATATTTTTTTGTTTGCATTACTTGTGTAAACGAGGCCAGGTGGACTCACCACTGGTGCCCGAACAAACCCTGGATTAACTTGCATCATTAAGAAGAACAGCCACTATTTGGCGTGCAGCACCCATAATATCTCTATTATTTTACCTATCAGATTGTTTTAATTGCACACAATAAAAATAAAGATTTTCATGCAGCTATGGCGTGCATGTTTATGTAAAACCACTGAAATATCTAAAAGAGTGCTTTTTGAATGACAAAAAAAGCACCTTGCACACACAGAAAGGCACATGCACTTGCACACACACACAAGAGACACACACGCGACACACACACACACACACACACACAGAACCTTTTCACTGTGACGCACACGGAGTAAGGGGCTACAATGGCTCTCTTATTGTTAATTGGCCGTTTAATCCCGAGGAATGCGTCTGATTAGTACCCGCCGGTGGGTCAGGATCTTGCTCAACACTCTCCTTCACAATGGACAGGCTGTAACAGAGATCTGGGAGCAGGCACGCGCACACACGCGCACACACGCGCACACACACACACACACACACACACACACACATGCGGACAAAAGGTGCTCACGCAAACGATCAGGCCTCGGTACATGTGTGTGCAGACCCGCGGGGCCACGGTGGCCTCACATACCCTCTGCGTTTAACACACACACACACAGTGACTGACCACACATATGTAGACGCACTCCCAGCATGCAACTCCAGCGTGGATAAGCTGAGGAGGAACAACAGTCAGATGCAAGGAAAGACACTTTCCACGCGGCCCTCTACTCTTAGAGTTTGATAGCGTGGTTGTATCCATTGTTTGTTAAAAAAAAGTCACACCAGCGAGAGGAAGAAATACACTGTTTTGCATGTATACATATGCAAAACAATGTATTTATTTCTATATATATATAATGTACTGTATATCAGAGCCTGTGTAGCTAAACCAAAGGCAAAGCACATTCAAGAACGCACAGTTACACCATCTACACGGCCGCAATCTCAACTGACTACAAGCCACGCTTCAATTTTACTTTGCCAGTTCATAATTATATCAAACAGTATTAGCTTAAAGGATAGATTTCCTCTAACTCTACTCTTTGCTTCTTCAAAGGCCTGCACTGTTCTGATCGTTTGACAGCGAAAAGTTCACCAAAGTAAGCTGTGCTTTGATTTCATTTGCTGCCCATTCAAGGAATCCACTGTCATTTTCTTTTTTTTTTAAATGATTTGGATTCTGTGCCGATTGGGTCCTAATATTTGTTTTGGGGTCGCGGGGTGATGCTTGGTGCATGCTACAGTAGTCTGCATGCACCACAGAGTCCATTGTTCCTCCGTTTATTTACTGTAGTGTGAAAACAAACTCAAGGAAATTAGAAATATTACACCGGTAAGGGATGGAGAGAAGAAACACACCGAGAGAAAAGGGATGATGGGAAGCCGGACCGGTCGCAGGTAGATAGGTGGGGTCAGAGGTGACGTGGGTCAACGTGTGTGTGCTTGCGCGTGTTTGTGTGTGTGCACCCGCGTGTGTGTGTGTGTGTTCTGTAGGAGGTCCAGGCGGGCTGCATCACTGCTGACACACTGCTGCTGGTAAATCCAGCTTAGTATGTCTAAAACAGGCCTACGAAATCTGCCACAGGGCCCCTAATGCTAGCGACGCTGTCACCCTCAATCACTCACACACACATAATCCGCACGCCGTGACCCAGCACACACACACACACACACACACACACACATAAACACACATACAGCCTGGCTACCCGATGCCCTGGGTCCATTCAGCTCGGCAGGCAGACCCGGTACCAGGTGACACCAGCCACAGGGTCAACATTTCCTGTTCAGGGGAGGGAGGAAAGGGGGTGATGGCGGAGAGGAAGGAGAATGTGGAGGGGAGGAGTGGGAGTCGGAGGACTTTGGGGGCGAGCAGGAAGTGAGGCGAGATCAGTTTGTTACTGACAGAATTTTAATTTAACGTCAGGAGCCAAAAACCTAGAAAAATAAAAACCTGAACCGGCAGCTTTATAGAGAGTTTCAGATCCTTGTGACGCGGTTTTGAGTCATTTTTAGGAAGCGATTTTCAGCTAAAAAGATGTGAAACTACTGCAACTGTGAGCGACTGACTGGTGCACTACATAGTGGAGCACGTAGCGACAAAAGCAAGATATTTCGTGACCAAAATAACAGCGAAAAGAAGAGCGACTACTGGACTTAGACGCAGGTGGACAGACACACGTGTAAATAAACCACATGAACCCGTTTCCGTTGCATTTACTTCACACATATAACGTGGCAGGGTTTGCGTGAGACTATTTAAGTTTGTGCACGATAAAAAAACGTCTTTCATGTACAAACGCCCCTGTGAGGTGAGGAGGTCAGTCGGGCCGGGGATGTGGGTGAGAGACAAGAAGCATCTAAGGGCCAAGCTAGTGAGACAATTTACACATGTTCAAGCCTCCCCCGTGCACTTTGCGACATGGTGCACTGATTGCTGTGGCTTACATGAAGATTACGTGAAACAACTCTGAACTGTCTGGTTCTCTCTTCCGTGTTGCTTTTTCTGCTCTCTTTGCAAAGAGGATGCCTAACGGGGATTCTCTCTCTTTTCCTTTTCTCTCTCCCAGGTCATCGTGTGCAACGCAGAGCGCCAGACGTGAGGACGAAGAGCGCGTCTTCAAAGTCACCAGTCAGAGCGCCGCCCTCCTCTTCCAAAATCTCTTTTGTGGTATTTCAAAGGCCTGGTAGCACTTTATAATAACTACACACTATTTAGCATTAGTAAAGCATGTACACACTTAATTCATCATTTATAAAGCATTGTTCCAACATGAACACGCATTAGTAACTCATTAGTATGCAATTCATAAACACAGTTATGAATATTTTATTCTTGATTGATTCCACATTTGTAAATTAAGTAATACATATTGCAAAACAATTATTAAGGAGTTATAGATGATGCACTAATGGTTAACATGTGTTTTATACACATGTTTAAATACTGCAATTCATTATTAATTCAGGTAGTTACTAGTGGTTAGTTAAATATTTAGTGTGACATCATCTAAATAGAGGTCTATCTATGCTTTACAACGCATTTATAAAGGCCTTTCAACACATTGAAAGACTGAGACTTTTGCTAGCTTTGAGGCACTGCTAGCCTCAAAGCTAACAAAAGTCTCAGTTATCTTCTTAACAGAAAAGAGAAATAGACACAAAGTGATAAAGAACATTAATATGATGGTGATCCCCGTCAGTGGCACGAGTGTTTCATAGTTTGCTCGCACATACATGTCATTAATTATTGATTATGAGTATTTAGCTAGCTAGCTGTGACTTGTTTAGCACAGCTAGCTAGCACCAATACCCCCTCTTTCTCTGTGGATGAACCCTGAAAAAACAAATACTATACGTGCATGTATTTGATTCATAGCGATGCTTCGCTCGTTGGCTTTAAGCTACAGTGCAACAAAAGAAAGGCTTGTAAGTTAAAGTGGACGCAGAATTAAGCTAAGAGGCCTATCAATGTAACTGAGGCCCGTCTCGCACTAGTGGCTTTAAGGAGACTAGCGGGGCTTTTTGCTGCTCTCACTGACACAAGCCTCTCAGCATAAATCCTAATTGTGTCTGCCAACAAACTGATCGACCACTATTTAACTAACCCTCCTCTCTGTCCAAGAAGTGTGATTGCGACAGATTAGTCTTGTATTGTATGACGATACCTGGAAATTGTGTTGCAGCGACTTTCAGATTTAGCTCCACTGTCACAAACACATGGAAATGAATGTAACTCACATGATACATCGCAGGTAAGTGAGAATACAATATAGAATATTGTAATATTGTGTCAATGTTTTAAAAAAAGAAAGTAGATTTTTCATGTGCCAACCCTATAAAAGTGATCAAATTATGTAAATGTCAAGGTGTCACCTTCTACTTTGAATAAAGTAAAACCAGACCGCCGTTCTCTCTGTTATTGGATGCATCAGTGTTTTAGTGTTTTAGTGTTTTAGTGTGAATGTGTGTGCAACCAGAAATGCATTCACATCGACAGTGACAGTCCGTAATTGAACAGGACGCTGATCCGTATGCACAGATTGGTGGAAACTCTGAGACGGACACACACACACACACACACACACACACACACACACACACACACACACACACACACACACACAGGCACACATAACAAGATGTCATGCCAGGATTGGCTGTCTGACACACGCAAACACCGAAGACTCGGAAGTATAACTGTTTACCAGGGTCAGAATAGATTTCCCCAAATAGAAAAGTACACAGAGAACCACCCTGAGTTCTACTCTGAAATAAACTCAAGAGGGAGTCACAGAGGCAACATTGCCATCTAGTGGTCATGTGAAGTATCTCAGGATCATCGACAGTGGGATGAATTAATGCAATGCAGACATGCTGTTTGCATTTCAGTGTGATTTAAAGTATAAAACTATGTTAGTATTGCACCATTACTATCGTTGCTGCTAAAATAACTGCACACATCGGCCTCTGTGAGGCTCATCTCACGTCCAGCGAGAGTAATTGCTGTTTATCTCTGCGTGAGCGTCAGTGACTGCACTGCTTCGCCTTTGCCGACTCGTTTCCAAAATGCAAATTTCCAAAGTTTATTGGAGTAACTTTCGGTCCCGTCTTCGCCCCATCGATGAATGAAGTGACCTTCTAACAGTCAACCTCAGGTTACGCGGTCGCCTCACTGGCGCCACCTGCTGCTCAACAAGGGGAATTGTGTTTCATCAGGATATTTGTCAAACTTTTGGGGAAATAAACCTGAACTATCAATTTCAGTGGTAAAAGTTGAATGTTTCTTAATCTATTTGATTTAAAGCAAAACAGGACAGCGTCTCCGATCTTGTTTTCAGTTCTATTTTATTATAACTGTTGTGTTAAAGGGGTTGACAATGAGTCTGACGTCAAGGCTGGTGTTAAAAAACAAACAGTTCAAAAGTCATACAAAATAACTAGGACCTAGAAACGTTTCTATTGAAAACATGGAGATACGTTGCAGAGTATTTAGCTGGAATGTGTTGCTTATGTGGTCGACAATAGATGGTTTCATGCGCTATAATTTAAGCTTTGCATTATTTTTGTGTATATTTCAGTTTTTAAAACAGGCCCACATGAAATGTCTGGCAATTGACTAGAAATCTAAAATATATACATCTTTAATAACAGAGTTTCTTGCATGATTGATCTTCCTGGACACACAGGTGTGCACATTCGTCTTCAGACTGTTGCTAAAGGTGCGGCTAAAAATGGGCTCAAGAAGCAACGAAACACTAAGATGACTCGGCACCTTTACTCCCGCTCTGCTATGGCAACCAGGTGGGCTTCAATCTCGGCCTCCGGCAGCATCCTACAGGAAGTGAAGGAAAATCAAAATTTAAAAAAAAACAAGATTAACAAAGCAAAGAGAAAGGACTGAACAGTGAAAGACGTAAGGCAGATAATAACAAACCCCCAAAAAACTACATAAAAGGAGTAAAATAAAAAATGGTCTGCCTTTTAAAAATGCACTCTACTTGTGCATCCATCATCATTAGAGTAAATCCATCATACAACTCCTGACTACTTGATAGAATAACAAAGTATCCTCTTAAAGGGCCAGCGTCCACGTAGGCGTTAATTGGCCGACGCCAGAGTAGAAAACATGGCGGCTCATTCCAAGGTCACAAAAACACAACAATTCTTATTTTCAAGTGATTGCACACAACATTATACTACATTTCTGTCAACACACCTCCCCAGAATGCTTCACACTGCGCCTTTAATTAAATAAATGGACAGCAGGTCTGAGTGAAGTTACCTGAACTTAGGTTTCTCCTTGGTGACCACGCCGATCTCCAGCTCACTGGCCTTGAAGTCCAAGCACAGGACAGAGGACAGACATGTGATCGCCATCTGGAGAGAAGGAAAGCAAGGTGAGTTTCCTCAAACACGTCGACGCCTCATTGGACGCCTCAGTTTCACGAAGAACCCGCCTTACCTGTACGGTCCTGTCGTGGGTCAGCTCCGGCTTTTTCTTCAGTTTCTTCTCCAGGTAGCTATTGGCCTCGATATGTTTGGCCCCGACCGCCGTGGCTCTGAAGCCGCAGTAGTAGCCGGCGGGATCACACTTAAACAAGACCGGACCCTGCTGGGGGTCTATGGCCACCAGGAGCATACCTGCAGAGAGCAGAGGAGGATTGAAAGGAGGAAAAAACGTCACATCATCAATAAGAAAGACGTCCCTCAGATTATGAGAATATACTGTCTGGTAACTGTATGCAAGCTCTTATATTTAAGTGGGATTAAATATCTTAAATGTGGTGTTTATGATATAAACAACTGCTGTTAATATTCACATTTCTTACCAAATATGTAAAAATCTGCATTTCACGGTTGAAAATGGCAACAAAAAAAAGTATTTCCAGAAAGAGTCGACGGTTTTGGACTAATCGATGAACGAATGTCCTCGCCCTCTAAGCAGAACAATACAAAGCTTGAACAAGACAGAGGGAGAGGCAGAAATCAAGACCCCGACTCACAGCAGCCAAGAGGCCTCATTTCGGCGTTCTGTGTGTAGACCTGGGAGATTTCCGCCAACCTGCGGCACAACATGTCTGCGTTGATGTCATACCCGAACTTATATTTCCACTCCCCTGCCTCCGCTCGCGCCCGGTGAACCTGGGAGCGACTGTCGCCTGCAGAGGACGGGAGAGGGTGCACCGGTGTCACTTTTTAATGGATATGAAATGATCCTGCAGACATATTCAATGAACACTCGAACATTGACACGCACCGTCCTGCCCGGTCATCGCACAGCCAATGCGAGGGGTTAGTTTGAACATGTTGGTCACAGTGGAGGAGTCCAGCAGCTTGTCCTGCAGTCAGGGGAAAGACAACTCATTCAAAATAATGATATTATGGCGACATATCTCAATGCACGTCTCACATATTGACGCTGCATTTACAACAAACACATTATGCTCAGATGAAACTATGCCTTATTAATGCCGTGCAAACATTAATATTGACAGGCAATGGGCAATCGCCAAAATAAAAGTAGTCTCTGGCTTGGAAATGTGAGAAGTGGCATTTGTTTTTATGGCAGCGTCTTGTTCTTGTTCGTATACTTGACTGTCAGCAACAAGCTGGAGTCATGACTCCTGACAGGCTTCACTGCTTCGCTTGCACTCAGATCATCACCATCCAAGTGTGTGTGTGTGTGTAATATCTCACAGGTATTTTCTTTTGTGTGATGACCACAACGCTGTCTGTCCCCCGGATGCCCACAGACGTCAACCCACTGTGGGAGATGGCTTTGAAGGCATACTCTGTGTGACAGTACATAAGAGACAGAAGGAGAATATATATACAAAAATGAGAGGGTGGACTACTGAATAAAAACATTTTAGGCGACCAAAACGATTACAATTAACTTTCATAGAATGACAAACCACAGAGAAAGGCCTTTATCGTCTATTTTCCACTAAATGGGACTAAAATGTACAGAATGAACATCGTGCTGCATTGAAATGGATTGAGACCACAAACTGTTGATGTTTACTGAGGTAATATATAAAGTGAGAAGTGGGTCATTTTCTACTAAAGCCGAAGGTGTGAAAGGATCAGACAGAAAGCTGCTTTCACTGGCTTCACTTTACAGACCGATGAGGCAATATTATATCATATAATTATATTATACTATTATACTAAATATAAAAATCATAATAATTGGATGCTGTATGCCATTTGGATGCTATATATCCGACAAACATAAGTCAAAGGGCCACTGGGTTTATGGTTTGGAAAATAATGCATTTTCCATACAGGATCCCGGTTTTCTCATAATTTATTAAACAAAACAAAAACAAGCAAACAAACAAAAGAACATGTTTTGATCATGCTGCCCCTACATAGGTCTACATAATAATTCAACTAAACTAAAAACTATCAAAAGAAAACAATCTATCCTAATATGTATTTTTGTCAAATCTAATAACTAAATTCGAAATGAATAGCTCCTATATTCACATGCAGATTCAAACGTTGATGCTGACGTCATTGCTAATAACTTTAGCATTACAGTAACGTGCGTGTGTGTCTGCAGCCTCCGCCTGTTAACGCCAGGAGCTTTTACTGCTATTTGCTCCTTTGATATCCTTCTCTTGTGCAGTGGGAAGTGCATTCATGCTCCAGCAGTAAAAGCAACAACACCAACCGGAGAAAGCGTCTCTCTTACCGACTTGGTAGAGGCGGCCCTCCGGGGAAAATATGGTGATGTGCCGGTCGAAACCTGGGTTTGAACCGCGTGACATGTTGGTTGTTGGTCCTCTGGTTGACCTCAGACGAACTTCACGCGACGCCTAAAGTATCCTTCTATATTATGTTATATCTTTTTAGACGGCCAGTCGAGAGGAAACCATTCTTTAGCTGCTAAAGAGAAGCGGGATAATGGAGCTACTTCCCGAAAAGATTCTGTCTCTTTTTTGTATTTTACTTTCTCTTTCATTTATATAATCCGCGGAGAGGTGGGTGTACCGGTCTCACTGCTATTGGATGGAGGCAATAAGGAAATCAAGTGAGTGACTCTACTAGTTAGACTGGCCCTCTCTCTCTCTCTCTCTCTCTCTCTCTCTCTCTCTCTCTCTCTCTCTCTCTCTCTCTCTCTCTCACCTGTGAAACTGGAAAAGCGCGTCTAGACGCTCAGATTGTGTCGGCAGAAATATTAGTGGGACCGACATCAGACATCCCTCTCCCTCTCTCTCTCTCTCTCACACACACACACACACACACACACACACACACACACACACACACACACACACACACACACACACACACACTCATACATAGGCACACACAGATAGAAACACACACACACACACTCGGCCAAATGTCGGGCCGCAGGGTTGGCTTCTGTCTCAGCGATAAGAAACGCAGGAGGATGAACCTGGACGCCTTTGCAGTCTTCTGTGAGTAAGTAAACTTTTAAAAACTAATTCATTTAGAGCTGGTTTAGGTGAATGGGTTAAAAAAGTAATGTGTTAAATGGAATGGGCCCCGGAGGTCCCCCAGCAACAGGATACACATATATATTGATTTCACTGTATTTTACGGCGTATATATCTCAGTTGAGGACGTGTAACTGTGGTACTAACACCCTCACTGTGATATATAGTGTACACAGTTGTGCAATCCTTTATCAGCATGAATGATTGATGAGCTATATTGCTGCACAAGCCCCATTCATCGCCACGCCTGTTCAGGTGGCTCCTGTGCTATCGCCTCCATTCAATCACAAACATTTGAGTGTTGTTGTTGTTTTCTACTTGCAGGGGCCACGGAGTGGAGGTGGTGGAGGTACGTGCTTTTTCATCCATGTGTGAAATCAATGTAATCGGAAAGATTCATAATGTTGGCATGAGGAAGTGAACCCTGTGTGTGCGCGCTCGTGTGTGTGTCTCTGTTAATGAGCTTGTCTTCGTCTTCTGTGTGTGCACGTGAAGACGGCTGGATGTCTGTCGCATGATTTTCTTTGGCTAGATGCCAGAACACACACACACACACACACACACACACACACACACACACACACACACACACACACACACACACATACAGGCACATAGATGTTTATTACGGAGGTGAAGCAGTATTACAGTAGTGGCAGTAGTTTAGGAACACTGTGCGCGCGCACACACACACACACACACACACACACACACACACACACACACACACACACACACACACACATACAGGCACATAGACGTTTATTACGGAGGTGAAGCAGTATTACAGTAGTGGCAGTAGTTTAGGAACACTGTGCGCGCACACACACACACACACACACACACACACACACACACACACACACACACACACACACACACACATACATACAGAGTTTATTGCAGAGGTGAAGCAGTTTCAGTATAACAGTGGCAGTAGTTTGGGAACACTGTGCACACACACACACACACACACACACACACACACACACACACACACACACACACACGTGTCATGTACAGATGTCTACAACTCCAGCAATCCATGTCACATCCACCTGCAGCCCCCCCTTCCTCCTCCAACCTGCTCGGGGCAAAACTGTGAACAATGGCCGCCTGGTTGTAACCGCTCAGACATTTCACCGCGTGTGAATATCTGCAGAGGAGCACCAGAGACTTTTTACACACATGCAGGAACACATATCGGCAAAAACAATCAAATTGGGGATCACATCAGCCTTAGTTCAGTTTGGGTAAAGAGGCAGTGGCTGTGTGTTAGGTGACACAGCTGAAATGAGAAAACACACCATTCAAGTACTTATACAGGGTTCAGGTACATTAATACTCCATAAGATTCCCAGAACTTTGTGCTGAAATGTTTCACGTCATGTTATCCGTGGATCATTTATTGTCATTCAGCTGTCGCCCATTTGTAACACAGTAGGACATTCCCGCAGTGCTTTTTTTTTTTAAATTTGCATCATAAGGAATGTCAGATGAGGTCCGATAACATGGCAGACATCTTCACTTCAACAACACTTTGACTGATGGTTGAGCTCAGCTCGCCTCCCATCTCGGCTCTCTCCTCCCTCTCCTCTCTCTCCTCCCTCTCCTCTCTCTCCTCCCTCTCCTCCCTCTCCTCCCCGGGGCAGTTTGTTGCCGTTTGGTCCAGCAGGTCTGGCTGGTTGAGTCGGCCGCGCATCTAATCCCCACCCTTTCCTCTTTCAGATGTTGATGAATGTATTTATTCCATTAGTGATAAACACGACAAATAAAACCAGTAATGTACATACAGTACACGTATAGCTCCCAGGAGAGATTGTGGCTCATTAAGTACTTTAACTATTAACCATGCTGCTGGCATGCCAGCGACATGGCCCTGTGGTGAGCAGAGCTATAATCAGGGTGAGTAGTTACACCTGCTTTTCTTGCTGGGACTCGTCTAATGACAGAGGCCAGTCACCTATGTTTTATGGTACAGACGGAGAGTCAAGAGTCCTTAATATAGAATATCCTCAGACTCAGAGTTGGTTTGCTTTCTTCAATATGTTATAAAATGTATGATTTATATATAAAACACCTTCAATCTTAAATGTACCACTGGATTGCACACCAATGCATCATATAATCTATCGTGGTATATGTCTTTTACATACATGTACAAACATGATTTAAGTAATATCAAAGTACTGTAGTTAGACAGAGATAAAGGTATTTCGTTTTCCCCCATCCGTCAGATTGACCTCGCTCAGCCCCTGGTGCCTCAGGGACCTTTCGACATCATCGTTCACAAGCTGTCTGATGTCATCGTGGAGGCCGAGCAGGACAGCCAATCGCAGCAGCTCCTCGCCAACTTCCAGGTTTGCTTCTCTCCCACTGAGGCCTTTTTTTTGAGAGGTGTTTTTATGCTGCTGCCTGCTTATTAACGAGCAGTTTATTTGTTCTTCTCTTTCTCCATTGCAGAGCTACGTGTCGGCTCATCCCGCCACGGTTCTTCTGGACCCGCTGCCCGCCATGACCCAGCTGCTGGACCGCTTTGCCTCTTGCCAGATCATGAGCAAGCTGCACAAGTCCCTCCGAGGTGAAGTGCGGCTTCGTGGCGCTTACTGTGGTTTTTCTGCTGCTTGTAGATATTAATTAACCTTTTATTAACCTCTCCTCTTACATGCCGTCCAGCAGACTGGCACATCTGCAGTCCTCCTCATCTGGAGGTCCACCATGCCAGTGACCTGCCATCCATTCAACAGGCTCTGATGACCCAGGGCCTCAGCTTCCCTCTCAGTCAGTTCACTCTCCTTCTGCCTTTCACTTCCTATTTTAGCACTTTATGAATGAATGAATTTAATTAATATATACTTTATTAATCCCTAAGGGGAAATTTGGTGTCGTGTAGCAGCAATTTACAGACAGAAAATAAGATATTAAAACAGCAGGGATGAAAGATATATACAATAATAATACTAATAAAATAAAAATAGCTGGGATGAAAGAAAAGAACAGGGTATTAATTTATGAATTAAATTAAATTAAACTTAAACAGTAGAAGTGCAAAAGTGCAAGTATGTATTTATGTGTATATTAAGTGTGTGAGGTGTAAATAAACAAACAATAACAAACAATAGGAGAGTGCAAAAATGCAAGTTATGTATGTAATATGTGAAGTGTGGATAAACATAAACATGTACAGTGATTAATCAGTCAGAGGATCTGGCGAGCATAATAAATACACACTATTTAGCATTAGTATAGCATGAGAAACACTTAATTCATCGTTTATAAAGCATTGTTCCAACATGAACACTCATTGGTAGCTCATTAGTATGCAATTCATAAACACAGTTATACATGTTTTATTCTTGATTATTAAGCTTGACTATTATGCGTTTCATGATTGTGTTTTCATACTTTATAAATGATGGGTTCCCCATTTGTAAATGAAGTAATGTATATTGCAAACCAATTAAGTAATATATATTCACACGGTCACACGTTTTTTACTGCTAGCAAGGCAACTTGCGTCAGCAGCCAAATATAATTAACCGGGTTCCTCACCCAAAGACATACAAACGCCCTGCACTCTTTTCTGAAACAGCGCGTAGGGAACAGGGTCTTCTCCCGCACACAGCCCACTTATAGATGAAGCACTCATGGTTAACATGTGCTTCATAACTATGTTTATGAACTGCATACTAATGAGTTACTAATGAGTGTTCATGTTGGAACAATGCTTTATAAATGATGAATTAAGTGTTTACTGATGCTATTAATGCTAAATAGTGTGTAGTTATTATAAAGCGCTATCGTTCAATTGAATTACTTGAGAATGTTTATATATATTGTAACGGTAAAATTCACCCTACCCGATGTTTAGTCTTTCTAAACTGAAATCATGAACATCGAGAATCCAGAACTTGTCTATGAAATCATTTATTCCCTTCGCAGAGAAGAGTCATCCCCAAGCAGAGTCACTCTGGACTCTGCTTGGGGATGCAACTAAGGATAGAAAATTCACATTACAATATATATATATATATATATATATATATATATATATATATATATATGTATATATACATATATATATATATATATATATATATATATATATATATATATATATATGCACACTTGTTTTATATATATATATATAAAACATGTATATATATATATACACATACATGTTTTATATATATCTATATTAAACATATATATATATATATAAAACATGTATATATATAACGTTTAGATTATATGTATATCATATATATTACTGTATAATAAATCACCCCTGACCAGATCCTCCGTAAATTGAATCATCAACATCAACATCCCTAGCACCGCTTTCACTACTATATTTATTTATTTATTTACACACTTCATATACGTTGCATTTTTGCACTATTTATTATTACATTTTCTTACATGTCTTATATGTAACTTTGTCTGCTGCTGCCACAACCAAATCCCCCTAGGGATGAATAAAGTATCTATCTGTCTATCTACCTACCTCTCAGCTTCTTTGTGTCTGCAAGTGAAGCCTAAAAACTCATCAGACGTATCTGTCAGATTATTTGAGAGTAGTGACCTTCTTTCCTTTTTTGCTTCCACCTCATGAACGTGTGACAGAACCCACGAACACTTTCTCTTTTCTCTCCCCAGTTTGTAAAACCAGAGTGGCACATGGCTCCCTCTCCCACGAGGTGAGTGGATTAGCTTTAGCGTCGGACTTCCCCTTGACTCTCGGTGTATTTTTGTTTTGTTTAAATGTCTGTGCCTCAACATCTGTGTGAGTTGCAGATGTCTCTGATCTTCAGTGCCGGCGGTCTGGCGGTCATCCAGCCTCCCTGCGTCCTCCAGAGCTTCGTCAGCCACGGAGCCGTCCTGCACAAGGTGTTCGTGGTCGGAGACAGACACTTCTGCGTGGAGCGGCCTTCGCTCAAGAACTTCCCCTCGGGTTCCTGTGGTCAGTCTGCACCCGGGCCACAAAATACGTTACACGTTCACGTGGCTTCCTTTCCTTTCCTTTCTTTCCTTCCCCCTTTCTGTGTGGTCCTTTCCTTTTCATCCCTTTGCCAACCCTTTCTTGTTCTGTACTTTCTTCTCCTTCCCTTTCCTTCCTTGTCCTTTTGTTTTCATTCCTATTCCAGCTTGTCTTTTCCTTTACTTTATTTCCCTTCATTTGTTGGTCTTGTCCTTTCCTTTTCATCCCCTTGATTCCCTTCCTTGTCCTTTACTTTTCTCTCCTTCATGTCTTTTCCTTTCCTCGCTTCCCCTCCTTCCCTTTCCTCCCATTTATTTTCCTTTCCTTCTCTTTAATTTCTTGTTCTTTGGTTTTCATTCCCTTTCCCACCTCGTCCTTTCCTTCCCTCTTCTGTCCTTTCCTAGCCTTTCCATTACTTTGCTTCCCCGTACTTGTCCTTTACTTCCCTTCCCTTTTCTGTCTTGTCTTTTCCTTTCCATCCCCTTGCATCCCTTCCTTGTCCTTTACTTTCTTCTCCTTCCCTTTTCATGCCACATCTTTTCAGTTCCCTTTCGTCACTGACTCGTCTCCCTTCCTTCCATTTTCCATTATTGTCAATTTCTTTCTTCTCCTTCCCTTTCCTCCCCTCTACTTCCTTGTCCTTTTGTTTTCATTCCTATTCCGGCTTGTCATTTCCTTTCCTCCCTTTTCTCTCTTGTCCTTTCCTTTCCATTCCCTCGCTTTCCTTCCTTGTCCTTTACTTTCCATCTTTTCAGTTCCGTCTCGTCACTGACTTGTCTCCTTCTCCTTTTCCTGTCACTTCCTTCCATTTCCTTTATTGTCCTTTCCCAACCATCTACTAAGTTGTCCTTTCCCTTTTCTACCTTTCCTTTCCTGCCATGTCCCGCCGCGTCTTGCTTTATTGCTCTGCACTTCATCTGTTCCCTGGTTCCTCCCCATGTGTGATGTCTCTCTGCATCCAGACAGGAAGACCATCTTCTTCAACAGCCATAAGGTGTCCAAGCCAGAGTCAAACTCTGACCTCACAGCAGTAAGTAATACGACTTGACATCCTTACCTAAGCGCCGATACGTAGTCGTCTACATTCACAGGTAGACCCTCAGACATTTAGCACCAAACTGGGCTTAAATCTCCCCTATAAATGTCCCCTCTTCCCTCCCGACCTCTCAGCTGGACGAGCAGATGCCGTGCCTGCCTCCTCCCAGCTCCGAGGCCGTGGCCGCCCTGGTCGGAGAGCTGCGGGTTCAGCTCGGCATGGCCCTGTTCGGCGTGGACCTGATCATCAACATCCACACGCACACCCTCACCGTGATCGACATCAACATCTTCCCAGGTACGGCGGCGGCGGCGGCTCACGTGAGACAGACTCGGTGGCGTGCGCTGATACTCTCCTCTCTCTCTTCAGGCTACGAGGGAGTGCCGCAGTTCTTCTCCTCCCTGCTCAGCCTCATCGAGTCAGTGTTGGAGAAACGGGCGTCCACACGGACGTCAGGAGGTCCATCTGCTGCAACAACCGGCCTTTAAGTTACCTCAGGATTAGTAGTTTTCTCACTGTTCTGTTGGGACCAAACTCAGACTTTGCTTCCATTAAAACACGTTATTTATACGGAGACAACTTAAACTGTATCGCCTGTAAAATGACACGAAGAATGTTGTGCCTTGAAGTGATTTTTACTCTTTTTACAAACCAAACCGGTGACACGTGATGTTTTAATACACTTTCTGTTTATTGATTGAAGCATAGAAGAATATACAGCAGGCACAAAATACAGCAATCTGATTGGCCAGTAATATTACAAATGGTGTTTTCCTTAATATTGTCTTCACTTGTTATTCGAAATGTCCTCTATGCCCTTATTTGGACCCCCCAGAGACATTTCCTACATCTTTCTTGCTGGCTTGTAAGATACATTTTGTGGACATTTGTTTTAGCGCTAATATAGAAAAGAAGAAAACTACAGTACATTGTTTTTATCCCCATTTATTCTCAAATGAACAAACACCTCATCTTTGGAATAGACGGCAATGAGCTCATCAGTGTTGACCGGCGATGTGTGTTATCGCCACGTGTTTGCACAGGTTGACCCAGTGTTCAAATAACAGACATGTTTTTGTAAATCTTGGCTGTGTAGAAAAAGAGAGATTATATCCGCAGTACGAGTACTCTACGATGCACTTTGATAACATATTAAAATACATGACATAATTCATTATTTGGCTAATTATTGCATTCACGTGTGCTGTAGTCTATATTGTGTTATTGCAGTAAGTGGGCCTCCAAACGGTTAACCCTGTAAATCCTGCACTGTGTGCATTTCCACCCTGTGTCCTCTTGGGGGCGCTGCTGCTTCACATTTCCTATGACCTTGGCTTACAGACCTTGATATCTGATATTTACACGAATGACGGAACACCGCTGAGCGTTTACCAACGCGACAGTCGGTGTTGCTGTTACCAAAAAGACAACAAAATGGCTTTAGTGACTCCCTCTCTCCTCGTCTTCCTCCTTGGCTTGTTAAGATAAGTGCAAAGCTGGCTGAGAACCGCGGCGGAGTGACACTTTTAGACCTTGTAATCTCTAAGTACATTGCATCCCGTGGCCCAAGACGAACTTAACATCTGACCCTGGGGGTCGGAGAGGTCAGCGTCCTCCGTGTTCTGCTCGTGTCACCCCGGTTCGTCACAAACAGTCTGGTTTTAACAGTGCGAGAGCCAAATGAAACAATCCTTTGTTTCTACTTAATCGCCAAAGAAACTGAGAGGAAATCATGACTTACACCTGGGTAGAAATATCAGTAATACCTATCGTTAACAGTCGGAACAGCAGGAACAGCTTACACATAGTTATCAGTTATTGCACAAAATATATATATATTGAAGTACACGTATTACTTATAGAAGGGAATCTGTTGTTCCCATCGAGGATGATTCCTTCAGAGGAAAGAAGCGCTGCTTGCCTGGTGCGCATGACTCACATTTCAAAGATGGTGGTGTTTGTGTGGTTGGCAATCTGCAGACAAAAGTAACTTTTGAATAAAAAGTGCTGGAGGCTTTGCATCTATGGCGTTTTTACAAATCCCCTGTCTACCATACAAACAGCATTTACAGGAACTGAGACAGGGACACCAGTGGAGATGCATACAAGGAGCTTTTCTTTTTCCTCGACCGTGAGGAAACGGTGACAACCTTTTCCAGGTTAATATGAACACACAAATCAAACAACAATTATGTACAGATTCTACGATTGGCCTTTTACAGATTCACGTCCGGAGACATTTCTCTTGAGTGCTGCGGGGATCCGAAGGCTCTGAAATGGAAAATGTGTGACTGTGAATGTGTGTGTGTGTGTGTGAGTGTGTGTGTGTGTCTTATCCTCTGCGGAGCGCCCTCAGCTCTGCAGCGACTTTGCGCAACTCTGCTTCAATCTCCAGCAGCTCCTGTGGACCGAAGATATGAGAATGTATGATCCAGCAATACAAGGACACACAATACCAGTAAATAACAGTGAAAACATTATTTATTTATTCAGTAATTATGAAAATATAATCATTTTACAAATGTTTTCTCTTTTCTCAAATTGATCTACGAATTCCTCTTTTTTTCAATTAAATGTTTTTTTCAATGTTGTTAAATGTATCGTCCCACATTTAACAACATGGTGCCTTTAGCAGACACTTATTATTATTATTATTATTAATTATGTTGATTACTGTTCAAGAAGTCTGTGAGTGACATGGGACCTACATAGTGTGTCGGAAGGGGCGGGGCTTCACCTCTCACTTTGCACTGTTAACAAAACACAGTCACATATTTCTTGCTCCAACTTACCTCCCCTTCGTCTTCATCGGCATCACCCTCCTCGTCGTCTTCCTCATCCTGCCCCTCGCCGTCCTCTCTAACGTATTCATCCTCGTCTTCCTCATCTTCCTCCTCATCCGCATCCTTGAGCCGCTCGCGCTCAAACTGCTGCGTGGCTTCGTCGCTCGCCTTCTCCATCACCCTCTTCTGCTGCGGCTCCTTCGCCTCGACCGCCTCCTCCTCCTCCTCCTTCTTCTTCTTCTTCTTCTCCACCTCGTTCTCCGTTTTCTCACCGGGCCCCTTATCGCCCTCCGTCTTCTCCTCCTCCTTCTTCGCCGCCCTCTGATCCACGCCGTCCTCTTTCTTGCCGCCTTGCGTCTCCTGGTCCTCCTCCTCCTTCGCCCGCTTCATCTTCCTGACGAGTTCGTCCAGCTCCTCCTGCTTCTCCTGCCGCTCCCTCTCCTGCTCCAGCTTGCTCTTGCTCTCCTGCTCCCTGAGCAGCTCCTTCAGCTCCTTCTCCACCTTCTCCCTCTCCACCATCAGCTCCACCTCGCTCTTCCTCCTCTCCTCCATCCTCTGCTTCTCTTCCTCCTCCGCTGGATCTCCCTCTTTCCCCTTGTCCTCCTTTTCCTTCTTCTCCTCCACCTCCACCTCCTTCTGCTCGGCGGCAGATCCCTTCTGGATCTCCCTCTCCTTCACCGCCTCGTAGCGCTTCTTCTTCAGCTCCTTCAGCAGTTCTTTGAGCTCCTCATCATTCCTCTCTTCCTTCCCTTTCTTGGTGATCTCCTCGGCCAGCAGCTCCTCCAGCTCCTTGGCTTGCTCCTCCTCGTTGTCCCTCCCTCTGTCTTCGATGCGTGGCTCCTCCATGATCTTCTCCTTGGTGTCATCTTCGGTCACATCTCTCTCCTCCTTCGCCTCCTCGTCTCCTTGCTTGAAGTCGCTCTCGTCGTCGGCCAGGTTGTACTCGTACCGCTCCTTCCCGTCGTCTCGCTCCGTGTCCGTCTCTGAAAAAACAAACAGTCAGCGCCACATTTGGGATGAAGACGCATCACTTCTCTCACAAAAAATAAATAAATAAATGAATCAGTGTGTGTGTGTGTGTGTGTGTGTGTGTGTGTCACAATGTGTGTTTGTGCGTACCGTCATCAGCCAGCCTCTGCAGCTCCTGGAGCAGACCCTGATGTCTTTGCACTTCATCAAGTTCCTCTGCGAAAAAAAAACGACACGCAACACTTCGATAAAACAAAAGTACGACCCCAAAAAGATCTAGACCGGCATAACAGAATAAATCAGTGTTGTTGATTTAAATAAATAAGGGAGAAGACAAACGATAGATTAATTAGTGTCTTATAATTCCATGTCATTAGAGGTGTCACCTGCTAGCTGTGGGCCACACTCGTGCTGCGGCCCGTCTTCGTTCAGAGTCTCCTGAATAATACATTCAACCTATATATAAAAAAATACACAGACACACTGTTTGAGACATTTAAAAAGAAGAGGAAGAAACTGAATGATGTGGGGAGATCAATAAGGACTTGTTTCTGACCTTTGCATCGTCGAGGGGTGAGGTTACTGGCCGGCTTCCCACTGAGGCCGAGGAGGGAGAACGAGAACACAGATCAATACATTTGGCATTTTTGGCATCAGCAGAAAGAAGAAAAAAATAAAGCCGCACCACGGATGAACTGTGTGGGTCTGAGCTGCTCCCTCATTAAGGTAAGCACACAGCTATACCTCGGTGAAGCGACACAGCAAAGAAGCTTACTCCCCTCCTCCCTCCATCTCCCTGTCTAGGATGCAGATACTCCCAAAGGCTCACAGGTAGTTTCCCTCCAGGGCTAAATCAGTCCTCCCCACCTGCCAACAGATCATTAAAGGCACACTAAGCTGTGCCATCAGTGCCCTTTTCTCACAGAGATACGCTGAATCTAACAAGGACCTAAATGTCAGTATAGGTCACAATCCATGTTCATCTTGCAGCCTCAGTGACAACGTATTGTAATGTACACACGCTTTCTGTTAAACTGACACCGAAATACTTTTAATCTCCACTGGGATCCAAGAAAACTGTGCGGTGCCTTCACTGACTCTGCAAATGTAAGTTTTGGTCTCAACTCTGTGTCAAGCAAACAGCCGATCAGTACAGTTCCAGATCAATAGGACTAATTGATAACCCCCCACTCTCTCTCTCTCTCTCTCTCTCTCTCTCTACAGACACGTGAGCTCTCCATGTCCGTGTGTGTGTGTGTGTGTGTGTGTGTGTGTGTGTGTGTGTGTGTGTGTGTGTGTGTGTCTGGGACACCCCGGCTTCATAATTAAACCTGTGACCTGGCTCTGGGTTTTATTGGCTTGTCCGGCTGCACAACCAAACCCCACGATGGAAATAATAAAAAAAAAAGCGTCTGTCCCAAAACAATAGGAGCCACATCCAAGTCAGGACTATATTGCACATTGATGCCTCATTTGGGCGTTTAATTGCAGTGGAAATTTAGTGGTATAAGAATAATATTACAGTTGCTGGTCCTGTGACGTATAGATTCAGTAGTACTTCGTGTGGGCGTGGCTCGACAATGCTTATCTTCTCACACTGACAGTCTGCTCTATGTAGGTTATCTGCCCGTTATAACACCGCAGACTCCTTATTGCCCTATTTTCCTTACGCATGTCTCCGCGGAGTCAGACGTCCGGCCTCTGGTGTTAACACACTACACCAGAATACACTTGTTTGTTGTGTTTTTTATTTAAAACAAACTAATGAACACGTTTTCACTGCAGCTTGGCACATATGTCACGTGTGCAGCGCGCGCTCGCCCACACGTGCGCCTTTCCGCTCACCTGTGCGGAGCGTTAATTCGCATTTATTGTCATTTCAAGAGGATTTGTTAAAAAAACACTCAAATATACGTTACGTTTAAATATCTCCACCGACCAGAAACGGCAGCGGACACGTTTAAAGGCGCACAAGAAATTACGCAACAACGCTTTATTTTAGCACATTAAGTCTAAACCCCGCGAGGCTCGCGCGCTTGAAGCGGACACCTCCTGCCCGCATGGAGTCTCATTGTGACGCGGGTTCAGCCGACCATAACGCGGGTTACATGCCGGTGAAAACAATAACACGGGCGACAGAGGCGGCGGTATGGCGCGAGGAAGATGAGGCTCGTCTCCGGCTTAGCTACTCGCATTTTGTGCCGTCATTTCACACACACACACACACACTTGGGTGTTTAATGCACGTGATAAAAGAGCCCACTTACCTCCGACGGCAGCCCAGAGAAAAACCGCGGTTATCAGAATTCCCATAGGATCCAGAAAGTGATGTTCCTGCAGGAGATAACCTTGAGAATAACGGGCTGGATCTTCTTCACGCGCACCCGCCGAGCCGAGCGAGGTGGAGCCGGGTGCGCGCGTGTGCGTGCGTGTTTGTGTGGTGTCAGGTGACTTAATACCAGATCAGAGCCCAGACCCATATGGTGCCAGAGATGTCGTCCTGTACTCGAGTGTGTGTTAACTAAATGTTTAGTGATTCTATTTAGACTGGGACCAAATGGTATATTTTTTTTAAGAGTATATTTTTTATTTTTTTCTGAATAGAGTTGAATTATACTCTGAATAGTGTAGCAGTAGAGTTGTTTTAATTGTATGCTACATAGAGTAAATGATCATCGTCAGAGTTAAATATAACGTTTGTTTTATTCCTAGGTCAGGTTGGTCTGGGCCCAGTTGTTTCACCTGGAGTTTCTCCGCCAAAGTTCTTCTCTCAAACGGGTGTTGGAGGAGAGATTGGACCGAGTTAGGGTCGAGTCTTCTTGGAGGAGCAGCGCCAGGAATTTCTCTTGTCATCTCTCTTGTGTACATTTCTATTGCTTCTGTTTTTACCATGTGAAGTGCCTTCAGTAACTTTTTCGATTCAGTTTAGTTTATTTTATTTTATATAGCCCAACGTCACAAATACAAGTTTGCCTCGGAGGGCTTTACAATTTGTACACATAACATCCCTGTCCCGGTTTGTCCCTGTTTAAGGTGAAATGTAAACACCGATAAAACAGCACTGTAATCCCGCTCTATTCAAACCCCACTAAATATCTCCATAGAGAATACTATTATAACAGCTATTATACCAGAATAAATAAACAGCCATCACCTCCCCTGGCTGCTAATTAATTACTTCAATTACATTAATTGATACTTTGCCACAGCTGGTAATGCAACACACATTAACAGGCGTGTGTTCGTGTGTGTGTGTGTGTGTGTGTGTGTGTGTGTGTGTGTGTGTGTGTGTGTGTGTGTGTGACCGTGACCTCTGGGAGCACTTTCTTTTTATTTAATTTACTGTTCTCCATCTACAGCCTCTTCAAGGTCACAAAGTCATTCAGTTGGTTTGCTCTATAATGTGTTGGCCATGCAGTAAGCAATACATGAGGCAGAAATGATCACTTATCTTTTATTGGTTATTCGTTATCGTGGTCCTCCTCGTGACGTTTAGGGCGTAATATTCAGAATTTCACGGCATTCAACCAAATGGGACATAAATATATTTACAGTGACAGTAAACTGCATTGTTAAAGGTCGGATCCTCTGCCTCAAAGCATCGATGCACTCAATTAAATTAATTTAGACAACATCATTAGACCTAGCTAGGCGTCTTAAAGGGACAGTACAGCCAAATCAAAAATATATATATATTTCCTCGTAGCTGTAGCGCTTTTTATAAATCTAGCTTATTTAGAGATGTGTGTTTACCTCTATAATAGGACGAGATGGGACAAAAAAAAGACATTAAAAAAAACTCTTTCCAGAAATCATGACTCGAGGTAATGCACCGACCTCGTTGGGAGCAGTTTCATGGAGGAACTATTTTCTTTCAGCCAGAGTCCCTTTAAAGATCTACTTCCTGTCTGGACTTGGTGGTGTTGACTGGGAACTGGCTCTCCCACCGCAGGTGTGTGTGTGTGTGTTTTATTCGTGTCATCTGGTTTTGGGAGCAGGCCGCGGTGGTCGACTGTGCTGGTTGGGTCCGATGTATTTCAGAGGCGAGTACTTTGGGGCCTCGATGACTTCTAGGCCCAAATAAGGCTGCAGCGCTCGGGGGACACGCACCGTTCCTTCCTGGGGAGAAAGACAACAACAAATATAAGAAGCATCATTAATAACACGGCTGATAAGTAGTTTCTAAAATGTCTTGAAGTAAATATGTTGGTTTATTGGGTTGCAGTAAATTCCAAAGAACATTTTATTTGTTGTAGTATTTGTATATCTATTATATATGTATTATATCTAGTGGCCTATTTATTTTCCTGGGGGTGACAGAGTCAGTCAGTGGGGGACCCGGGTCTGTTGATGAACCCGACTGCCGACGGGAAGAAACTGTTAGTGTGGCGTGAGGTGAGGGGGTTTCGGTTTGTAGCTGGTAATCTGCCTGAAACCTCTCCAAACAAAAGCAGAGTCACTTGTTGTTGCAGTTTCTCAGAGTACAGTCGTTTAGCATCTCTCACCGCCTTGCTAAACCTGCATTTTCAGTCAAACAACCACCTCCACCTCCTTCTCAGCTTCCCCATCCAACTCCCTAGCGGCACTGAGGATCTGCAAAGAGGATGTGAGTCGGCTCTTTCAGAGACAGAAGATCAGGAAGGCTCCGGGTGCTCTTCCCACTGCTCCTCTCCCTCTACACCAACGACTGCACCTCAGGGGACCCGTCTGTTAAACTCCTGAAGTTCGCAGACGACACAACGGTCATCCAGCCTGCCCTCCATCCTGGACTTGGACACCTCCAGAGTCAGGCAGCGGGCTGGAAAGATCACCGCAGACCCTCTCAACCTGGACAGAAGCTGTTCCAGCTTCTCACCTCTGGGAGGCGCTACAGAGCACTGTGCGCCACAGCCACCAGACACAGGAACAGCTTCTTTCCACTGGCTGTCACTCTGATGAACAACTAATCAGACACCTACATCTGCACTACTTTGCACTATTTTTGACTACTGTTGTCTTTAATGTATTTTTTATGTTAATCTTGTTTATTGTATATTGTGTATGTACATTAGTATGAAGAGCAACGTGTAACCGGAGTCAAATTCCATGTGTGTGTAAACACGTATGGCCAATAAAGCCGATTCTGTTACAGGTAATAAAATGTGGGAATTAGTGGGTCATTAATATACAGACTAAGTATCAGAACAACCGTAAACCTCTTTTAGTGAGTCAACTCAATGTATTATATTTGCTGCACAATTTCTCTGCCTCAGGAAAATGTAAAACCATTCAGCAGTATAGAGGTTAATTGCAGTCTTAGTTCTACATTATTATTATTATTATTATTTCAGCCAAACACAGGTGCGTCCAAAGAAACGCATTTAGCACAGTGGAAGGTGTATAAGGGAACATTTTTGTTGCAAGAAACTATTTGTTTTATATAGAAAGGAAAGGAAAGGAACACATTTTCATCAAAACGTTGTCTGGAAAAGCAACACATTTCTTTCTGTGTTTCAGTTGATGGCATATTATTTTTTTATTTTTATTTACCAGCTTGGTATCTGCATAAATCTACAAACCTGAAATGATTTTTATTGTTTATATATAATAGGAATAACCAACAAAACACATTTGATACTTGGGCTTTGTGGGTATGTTATAACATGTATTATGGTTCATATAACAACCTGACCATCATGATTGTTGCTCATTACAACCTCTTTTCCGACAACTCATTTAATCTATTTTTGGCATTTTTCTAAAGCAGTAAAGAAGTCAGGGTTTCCAGTTATTTTTAGAGCTCATGTGTGTGAAGTGAGCCCTCAAGCTGGCGTCTTACTTTGGTCTGGTGAGTCTCCAGGATGGCGATGATGGTTCTGGGGACGGCACAG
Source organism: Taurulus bubalis (assembly GCF_910589615.1). NCBI lineage: Eukaryota > Metazoa > Chordata > Actinopteri > Perciformes > Cottidae > Taurulus > Taurulus bubalis. Next base: position 23,788,832 of record NC_136598.1, on the reverse strand, counting down.
GCGGTGGCGTTCACCTGGAGAGAATAAAACCAACGTCATGGAGGAGGTGCGCGCCGCTGCAGGCTAAACCCGCTGGAGTGTGTGCCGCCTCGTCTGCAGTCTTACCGTGTTGGCGTACTGCAGGCTGCCGTCCTCTCGCTCATACAGGATGTTGAGGCGTCTGCTTTGGTAGTCGGTGCAGTTGGACCCACTGGAAATCTGACACAGAGAGAGAGAGAGAGAAATGCAATCAGAAGCAGCAAAATACACCGTCTGGCTTCTGTGGCAACAAAATCAAAGCCTTGTTTGACTGGAAAAATAACTCTTCCACTATTAGAGATGATTGACATTCATTAGCATCACTATATTTACCATCATTTCTATTATACATAAGTTATTGAGTCTTCAACATCTACCTTCTAACTGCTACATTTTACTCTGATAATAAATGTTAAACGAGCTGCACAGAGAAGTTAAGGAGTGCGTTCCGTCTGGTTTTTCTTTCTTTAAATGTCGACGGACTTTAATTCTCAGGTTGAGAGGAATGAGGAGATGGGACTAGCTTACATGTTTGAGCGCCCAAACAGACTTTTAACTGACAAAGGAAGGGAGTCATTGACTGAAGGCGTGTTTGTGTGCCTGTTCATGCACACCCTGCAGCAAAATATTACCACAAATCAACACCTTTACATAAATTATAATTACACTAATTAGAGTCGGGAAACTGACATAATGGGACTGACCTCTCCGTAGCTGTCCCTCCCAGGCATCCAGGCTTCAATGTCATACTTCCTGTGTGCTGGAGGGCCCAGTTCCTGTGTCGGCATGTCCAGCACTCTGACGCAAATACGACGAAAATAATAGAAAGAAAATAGAGCCGTAACTCATACAAATATTCTAAATATCATGTAGTAGATGTATGAAAGAACAGGGTCACTTAGATTGTGACTGTGTGTTCTAACCTGTAGTGTAGTTCCAGTGCAGAGAACATCTCCTTCTGCAAAGAGATGAACTCTTCCAGCAGCTGAGTGCTTTCCTCTCCCGTCTCATCCGCTGTCACCCCAAACATCTCGACCTGGACACAGACAGTTAATCCCGAAGCTCATTCACATGAAGTCACAACACATGTGCATACTTCCACCCAAGCAACTCTGGTGTGTCTAATAAATGCCCTTGTGACCTTGTTGAAGTGATGCACTCTGTAGAGCCCCCATGTCTCTCTGCCCGTGTCCGTCTCCGCTCTGTAGCAGGTGCTGCTGCACACCGTCCTGCAGCGGGAGGGCGACAGGTCACGTCAGCTAGAATCACTCCAAAACATCTGCAGCGCACGAGGAGTGAGGGGTGCTTCTCACCTGACAGGCAGGTCCTTCCAGTTGACTGCATGGTCCATGAAATAGCCTGGGTGAGAGAGACACGCATCATGTAGCTACTGGATACGCACATGTGCAATGGATGCTCCCAGTTCTTATTTATGATTCAAACCCATCGTGAAACATCTGATGAACCAATTATTGGTACACATGTTGCTATATGACAAAAACATCTGCTGCAGCATTATTATCAGCAGCATTTGTAAGATCTTGTAAAATAACTATTGTGTAAATCTAAATCAATCTTGATGTTCCAGGTCAGAAAAATGTGTTCATCAAAATCTTTGCATGTTTCATTTTATTTGGTGAAACTGACAGAAACGTACAAAAAAACAATGAGAGCAATGCTGGAAAACACATAAGCAAACAAGAGGGATGAAGCTGCAACAAAGCCCATAAGAGGATCAGAGGGATGTTAATCAAGTACTGGTCCTGTTAAACATTCTCACTGGTCATTCTTTGCTTGAAGGAAATTAAAACCGCACGGTGGTCACAACACAATAAGACTCACCTGCTACTCCGACCTCTCCGGTCCCCGCCAGGTTGAGGTCTGGGAAGCGGGCCTGGTCCAGGGAGTAGACCTGAGAGCGATGCGCGTTGGGCTGCATCCCACAACCCTCCTGGAGGTGGAAGAAACAGAGGAGGAGGGGGTCAAGGAAAGTGGGACAGTGAGTGGCTTAAAGGAAGCTTTGGTCTTTAAACAGTTGTTTTGGATGCAAAATATTTGTTTTTAATGTTACTACAAGGAACTTTTTATTTTGTGACGGTTTTGGCAGCCCCCAAAGTGGAAGTGTTTTTCCGAGCACCAGAGTCCCTTTAGAAAACCTCTAATTTTACTGCAGCGGGGTCCAAAAGTCTGACCCTCTCCGTCCTGGTTCTGGTTCTCCCGTGTCTCCCTTTTCTCAGGCGGAACCAACAATATGCCTGGCCGGAGGAGATGCTGCTGCAGACAATCTTCTCGCTGATGCTCTCGTTTACTGATGTCGGTCATATGGAGGCATCCGTATCACACTGAGACCGTTACATAACCAGTTAAAAGTTCCTCGCAGTAACTTTAACTGCATTTAAACCTCTTTTTTCCCAAAATTTAGTCCAGCATCTACCAATAAGCCAGATTGTGTTGCTGCAACGCCTATGTATGAACGGATGAAACAGATTATTTCTACTCACAAACACTGCCCCCTTCAGTACGTCAGGCACAACCATGGGAACGAAGCCCTGGAGGAGTCAGAAGGGAAGTTTGCTCTCGAGTAACAGAATACAGTTGAAAACTTAAAACCATTATTTCAACACGCAGGCTTACCCGACGCTGCAGTGTGTCCAGGGCAAAGTTCTGGAGGGCAGTCTGGAGTCTGGCCCCGGCTCCCCGAAGATAGTAGGACCTGTGGCCTGAGACATGAGCGAGATGCCTGAGGGAGAGGACGGAGGAAAATTAACTGGATATTAGACAAATGATTAAATATTACAGTATATTTATACTGACTAAACAGAACTAAACTAACATCCTCTGTTTTTCCTTCAATCATGTGAACAGAGGGTTTAATAATAAAGTGCACGAACAGCACGGCCACTGGAATATCAAGTGGGACAAGTCTGTGAAAACCAACAACCAGAGTCGTCCTCACCTCTGCCGGATGAGACCCAACTCCTCTCCCAGCTCCACATGGCCTCTGGGCTTGAAGTCAAAGTCTACAGCCGAGAGAGCAGAATAAATGATTTGTCATTTTAAAAAAAACACAAAAAGGGTGAAGCACTTTATTATTTATTCATTATTCACCTGGTTTCTGTCCAACGAGCTCCACCACCCTCGCCTGGCTCTCATCTCCCACTGGCTGCAAAAAATGGAAAGAGGAACTTTAAGACGTTTCTAACGAGGCTTTCTTTAAAAAATGTCATTAATATTAGATTTACTTGTTTTTGTCAAAATAGCTTCAAAAACAAAATGTAATATTTGATGAATGAATAAATAAATATCCTCTGATTTCATCTGTTATTACGGTCCATCTTTAATCCTTAATGTTTGAGTACATTTTAATTTGCCAGGCTGAACACGCATGTCACGTCGTCTTTATTTACCTTTTTTTTTGCAAGGAATTGTGGGTAATTCCCTTGGGCAAAGTCTGCATCTAATCCTGATTTACGGAAAGGGTTCATAAAGGGCTCAAAATGTCTGCCAGAGAGCTCACGGACACTCGAAGATTAGACAGGGGGAAAGAAAGATCCCTCCCCACACGGGGTGTGTGTGTGTGTGTGTGTGTGTGTGTGTGTGTGTGTGTGTGTGTGTGTGTGTGTGTGTGTGTGTCCTCACCACATCAGGGTGCGAGGTGTTGGGCAGTCGGAGCGCTCGTCCGTAGTGCTCCTGATTCAGCTCTGTCTCTTTGGGGTGGAGTTGATTCAGTCTGCTGCGGATCTCGCGGCCCTTCTGCAGAGCCTGAGTGTACTCCGGAAGCTGCGTGGTGGACAACAAGCCTTCAGAACCGTTTCCCACGCCCGATTTACCGCCGACCAGTACACCGACTGGGGAGCAGCGAGGCCAAGAATGACTGATGCAATTGCAAAGCATGAAAGAGTTGTAAAACTTACGTCGCCAAGTGCTTTCTTGTCATTCTTGGCCTGTGAGGAAACAATATTAATGTCAACCGTTATCAGATTAGTGGTGACTGTGACCAGAGCTGCAAGAACCTTTACTGACCACTAGTGCTTTGACTGTGTCACTGACGTGTCTCTTCTGCTCCTCCAGCCCCGAGATCTCTGTCCTCACTGCCTGGAGCTCCTGCCACACACACACCTGCAATGTGGACACATAACCGATCAATTAGAACAGTGGGTTCTCCGCGTTTCCCTTAAATTGCATATTGACACGTTCCATGACAATGCTTGTAACGGCTATACGGTTGTGTCTGCTCATCTGGCTTTGTTTAGTTGTATTTTGCTGATCTTCCTATTGATTTATTTTCAATATAATAAGAGTGTGTGAGCGTATCGAGAAACACAAACAAGCTGAATCAAATGCGTCAACATTACATTTTGTTCCATGATTTCCATAAAGGAATACTGTGGTCATAGTTATTATTCAAACGTTTTAATAACTACTTTATGAATATATAAATGTCGGTCAGCATCCATTCAATCCTTCGGTGCATGGCGTCGTAATGGTGACCTGTTGGCAAGTCCCCACTTAAAAATGTATTGTTTGAGCGTCACCATGCAGACTGATACATGTTCAGTGTGACACTTGAAAACTATTTATTAAAATGATGAATGGGGAAAGTTTCTTTGTGAGTTTAAGGCATGAACTGCACATAAAAGCAGGATGTGTGACACAAATACATATTCAATAAAGAGTATTTCTATTTGTATATATTATTTATATCATGATGTATTATGTAGGGGACACTGTGTGTATTTGTTATACGAGACACCAAACAGGACTGCACTGTTTACACAAATGCTTTGGCTCATTACAGAACATTAATATTATAATTAGATGTGCAGTCTGTGTTTGGACCGTAAGGAGTCACGCGGTCAGCTCTCTAGAAACTTAACTCCCACAAAACATGCACTTGCATTAGCAGCTGAGGAAAAAAAAACACTCACAATCCTCCTGACATCGTCCCCTCGCAGATCACCCTTCCTGTTCTCCACATTCGCGATGACTTTGTCGGTCTCCTCGCACACCGCCCTCATATCCAGCTCGGGCTTGTCGCTGTAACCTTCGCTCACATGCTCGTACAAGCTGCTCCGGGCTCCGTGCGCCAACCGGTGCGGGACGTACACGCGTGTCCTCTGCCTTGAGCATCGTCTGGCCACCGGCTTTAGCGCAGTCAGCACAGGGACTCCGTATCTCACGACCATGCCGATGCAGGTCGCCATGTTTGTCTTGGGGTCAGTGTTGCGTTCATCGCGCATGGGAATATTCGCCGATGTACTGTGTTGTGGTCTCTCGGTCAGCCTTTCGTTATTTTACTTCAAAAGATGCGCGTTTTTAATACAACGTTATAACATACATTACATTATAATGTTTGACAATAAAAACGACTTTATACATTCATATGTTTTTGCTCCCTATCTTTTTTGTAGCTGCTCGTGTGCTTTGTCACCTGTGAAACGGTCGTATTTCCAGTGAATGCAGCATGAATGCGGAAATGAGTTTCGGAAATTAAATCTCGTTTTAACGTTATTTAAAAATATACATATAAATACTATTTTATGCAACGTTCATCACATAATGTCAAAGAGGTGAGTGTGAACTTTATTTTATTAAATATAAATAAATAATACAGTGGCAGAAAACGACTCAGCCCCAAACAAATCGTCACGAGCCAAAGGTCAGCCAATCAGATGAGCGAAAGTTTAACGTTGCGGTAATCCGGTTCAGACGTGACAAGTGCGGCCGACTGAACCTGAACCCCGGTCTTAATTTTCTGCCCCAGCAGGGCTCCTAAAACTAACCCTCGCCGCCTCACCGCCGAGCTGGAGGCGCGTAGAGGCCGCCATGGTGGACTGATGTGTCTCGTTGCGAGGGGGAGCTTCGGCGCAGCGGGAGAACCGTTCCTTTGTAAGCTAGTTCGGTCCGTCAGTTAGTAACCGTTGGTGATGCTGCACGGCTTCGTCCTCCTCAAAAGGCCGGGGCGAGCCTTTTATAGCTGAGCCCGGAAGGACCGAGACACCCCGATGAGAGACCCCCGAAGCTTCTGGTAGCACACCGGGTTCCTGGATACGGTTAGCCGGGCCCCCTGAACCGCCTCACACCGATTCCTGTTGAGAGGGAGACCCCATCAGCTTCACGGTGGAAACTAGAAGAAGAGCAAAGGTAAGGCAACACAGGAATGGGGGTACATCTACAGGATACATGTACCCTCTTAAAATTAAGCTGCATTTAAATTAGTCTGGGAAGCACAAAAAAAAGCATCATAGAGATGCTTTTGGTTCATATCTGGGTCCTATCTATCTACATGGGTACATGCATGTGTTTACATGTAGGCCCGAGCATGCATAAAGGTGCAAAACCTTTTTTCTGTGAACAATGTACTGTACTTGTACATTACATTTAGCTGACAGTAAGTGCATTCAACCATGAGTACAAACTCAAAACGACAAGAATCAAGAAAGTACCATTTCTTCAATAAAGTTTAACTACAAAGTGCTATCAGTAAGTGCCATTTAAGTGCTACTAAGGTGTAGTCAAAGAAGATGTGTTTTTAGTTCGCGACGGAAGATGTAGAGACTTTCTGCTGTCCTGATGTCAATGGGGAGCTCATTCCTCCATTGAGGAGCCAGGACAGCAAACAAAACAAAAAACTTTGTTGAGTGTTTCCCTTCAGATGAACGCTGTGCGGGGCGGGACGGTCACCTGGCGTCCCCAGCCGTGGCAGGACGGGGACGGGGGAGGAGGAGAACCTCTGTCGGACAGCGACTCGGAAGAGGAGGACTTCCCCGACGACAGCACCACGCCGCTGGGAGACTACATCACACATGGTGGGAGAGAGAGAGAGAGAGAGAGAGAGAGAGAGAGAGAGAGAGAGAGAGAGAGAGAGAGAGAGAGAGATCTGGAAACCAGTCTTGCTCCGTCGAATACATACTCAACCCTCCTCTCTCTTCCTGTCCATTCTCTTTCCGCTGTGTGTGTTTTTAGGACTGAAGCAGCTCCTGGATGCTCAGCAGCTGTGTGATGTCACTCTACTTGTCGAGGGAAAGAAGTTCATGTGTCACAGGTATGACAGCCATAATTAACAGAAAAAATAATGCATGAAACAGAGAACATTTTGAACCAGAACCACCAAATATTTCACGAATAAATGAGAATTAATTCGGTATTCAAATTATCATGCGATTTATGATGATGTGGCACCGATGCATCTCTGTTTGAGCTGAAAGATCAACAAGACATTTCCGCTGTAAAACGCGGAAATCTCTTCTGCGGTTGACGTGAAACGAGTGTCTTCTCTCCCCTCAGAGTCCTCTTAGCGGCCGTGAGCCCCTACTTTCGGGCCATGTTCACAAGCCCTCTGGTCGAGTCTCGCCTCACTGAGATCCGGCTGGAGGAGGTGACGCCGTCCGTCATGGAGACCGTCATCCAGTTTGTGTACACGGGAGAGGCGGGGCTCTCCCTGGACACGGCCGAGGATCTGTTCGTGGCCGCCAACCGGCTTCAGGTCATGCCCCTTCAGGACCTGTGCTCCAGGTAAATATTCTCAAGAAAAAGTGACAGATGATTAAGTTTACATCTTTATTTATTAGACTTTACAATCACATTTTCTCTCTTTCTCTTTAGGTTTCTGTTTGAGCACCTCTCAGTGGATAACTGCCTGGGGATGTACTCTCTGGCCCGCTCTCACCACGACCAGCTTCTGCTGCGTGCCTCTCTGCGGCTGGTAGCCCAGCACTTCCCCCGGGTGGCCCGGCAGAAGGACTTCCTCCTGCTGGACCACGGCACCTTGGGCAGCCTCCTGGGCTCCGACCGGCTGGGGGTGGACTCGGAAGCGGAGGTGTACGACGCGGCGCGCCGCTGGGCGGAGCACCAACCCTTGGATCGCTACGTCCACATGCCGGCGCTGCTCCACCACCTGCGGCCGGGGCTGCTGTCCCAGGAGGAGAGCCGAAGACTCTGCCAGGAGTTGGGGCCCGCTGCGGCCGGCGAGGGCCTCGGGGGGCCTCTGAGACCACGGGAGGGCATGTTTGAGAAGAAGATCGTATGCGTGGACCTGACGCCTCGGGAAGAGGAGAATGTAGCTGCGAGAGACTACACGGTGGACTGCTTTGACCCTCGGACAGGGAAGTGGGAGAAGTTGGCAGCGCTGGGTTCACTGGTCAGTCCCGGCTGCACGGCTGTAGGGGACCGGCTGTTTGTAGCGGGCGGGATCCTGCGGACGGGCTCCGTGTCTGCAGCCGTGCACGAATACGACGCCGTGTTGGACCGCTGGATAGAGCGGCCTTCCATGGTCCAGCCGCGGGCGATGCTCGGCCTGCTGGGCTGCGGAGACTCTGTCTTTGCCTTGGGGGGTAGCAACCGCTCGGCTCTGCTGGACTCCAGCGAGACCCTGGAGCTCGCCACGCTTCAGTGGGTGCCGGGGCCTCGGTTACCGCTCCCTCTGCGCGCCTTTGCCTGCGCGGCGTTACGCGGGCGCCTTTACCTCCTGGGTGGAACCACGCTTGAACAGAACCGGGCCGTGGTCCACTCGGGGGTGCTCATTTATCACACCCTGACAGACTGCTGGACGCGAGTGGCTCTGGACTCGGGCGCCACCTGTCTCGCCGGAGGGGTAGCGGTGCGAGGAGGCGTGTGCGCCATCGGGGGATACATGAGGGACACGACCAAGTTCCTGGACGGAAACTACACCAATCTGGAGACTTTAGACGCCACTGGGCGCGTGCTGTTTTTCCGAGAGGGCAGGGGGTCCGGGGTGGAGCGGGAGGTGACGGGGGGAGGGGTGATGGTCACCGCGGAGCAGCGGGGAGGCGCGGGTGGCGGGAGCGACCGAGCCCCGAGCCCCGTGGTGTTTCCCGGGCTGCCGCGGCGGATCGCGGCAGGGGGCGTGGCCAGGTGGAAGCGCAGGATTTACGTGCTGGGCGGGGAGAACGGCTCCCGGTTCTACGACAGCGTGTACTGTTGGAAGCCCGGCTGGCGCAGCTGGGTCCAGAGGCGCGAGAAACTCCCAGGGGACACTGGAGGGGTGAGCCAGTTTGGGTGCACCACTTTAAAGTTCCCCAAGAAACACATCCTGTCCAGACTGAGACTAGCCAAAGAAAACTGCAAGAAGGCAGCCGACTAGCTCCACGGGGGACCAATGCGACTGGAGTCAAGTGACGCAGAGACGAGCTCCGGGCTGAGTTTGAATTAGCGCCCCTTTGACCTCATGATGGGTTACAGTCACAAAGGAAGGGACCATTTTACACGATCCGAGTGCAGCCCAGATCAATCCTACGATGGACTGGATGCAGGCAGATCGTATAAAATGTGTTACGGATGCTAGAAGCTGGTTGAAAAGTCAGGGAACATGCACCTGAATGTGACCCAATCCACTACTTGAGAGAACAGTAAGAGAGGAAGAAAAGGGCCTTTTTTTAATTCATTGTTTTCTTAACGTGTCATATTATTTTCAGCTTTTTTATGCTGGCGTAATGTTTTTTTTTTTTTTTCGTTTTCCTCATGGCTGTTTTTGAAAACCTGTTTCAATGCTGTGAATCTTTCAGCGGCGTTTAGTTTAGACACAAGGATACCGGCACGTCTCCGACTACTACGTTCCACTTCATCACCGAAACCGCGTTGTGTTTCTTTTCTCACGTGGGCCTCTAAAGCCTCGTGAAACTGGACTTAAAGGGCTACAGAAATAAACCGCAAAGACGTCCGGTTCAGTCTCATTCGAGGGAGTCGGTCACATGACCATCAGTGGCTCATTTGATCAGGTTCATCGGTCCCAAACACTCGCAGACCAGATTATGTGTCTTTTTTCTTTTTACTTGAATTGTGCTCATGTTCTGCCTCAAAAAAGTGGAACATAGCAGTGGGAGAAATGTGCAAATATAGCTGGATTACACGCACAGGAATCAAAATTGACAGCCAGAACATCTTCAATATTAATATTTATGACGATGTGTGTCAGAAGGGTTTGTTCGATGTGCTGCGAAGAATAAACTTGACCCCCGACCCTCCTTGTGTCTAAACTAGCGCACCTTTCCTGAAGCTTGAAGCCAGGTGAACGGCTGTCTTTACTTGATTCAGCAGCTTCTGTGTTTCAGTTGCTGCAGCCACAGGACTCGTGAATGTGTTCTGCACGGAGGTTTATGGATTATGTGAACGCCTTGAGCAATGCACCTAATTTATTGAAATGTATTTCAAAAGGTTTTTGTTGTTTAAAAGAAAAGCTTAGACCGACCCGTCAAACAGGAGCGGTTGTGTTTTGATCTGAAAGTTGTTTTTTTTGTATTTTATTTGGAAAGTAACTCCATTTTTTTTAATTCTGATTTTATGAAAGGTGAGAAAACTTTCCCACATTGTTTTCTGCTGTAAGCCATTATATTTTCTTCTGTTTTCCTCTCTTATTTATTCACATTGATCAGATCCGGACTCGCCAGCTGTGTCTGTGTTAAACTACCAAACTGGAAAATCTGTGGATATTATCATCTGTCTAACTCCTAAAATGGATTTTACATTTTTTTTTAAATCACTGAAAGATTTCCATGACATTGAAATGAATGGGTTCTAGTTGCCTCGGAGGGCTTTACAATCTGTCCCGGGACCAAAAGCAATAATTTGGTAAGGAAAAAGTATTTTCCCCGTAACGAAATTTGTAAAACAAAAACATTCATGTAGCTCCTCAAAAAAACTTAGATCCGCTGTGTGGTCGGGGTTGTCTCGTAACTCCCCCAGCTATCTCTGAACAGCTTGATTGTGATCTCTGATGTTTTTTTTTTTTTTAACTTTATTTCAGTTGGTTGTTCACTAAACTCTAGGGTTGGGTACCGAGAACCGGTGCCAGTATTGCACCGGTTCCAACACGTCCCGTACCTAGTGGACCGAAAAGCAACGCAGATTTCGCTGCTTCCTTCCGGTGCCTGAGCCGATTTAAATACTTTTTTTTACACTACTCTATAAAGTTGGACGGTATATAGATACTAAAAAGGTAGCGCGGTGCCCGCACGCTAAAAACGATTATTAAAATAGCGCGGATCAGAGCACACTCGCTGCTCTGCTCTCTGTCCGCCTGCATGCAGAGCGGGGCTCGAGGGGGCGGGGCTTCCAGCGCTCACACACACAGTGCGCGCACACAGAGATCGCTGCAGACACGAGCACGAGCTTTTGAACGCCCGTCCTCGGCTTGATGGAACAAATCTCTCCAGTTGATATTAATGATGACGTGTAGTCCAGTAAAGCAGCAGTTTTAGGATCCAACATTGTTTGAGTTCTGTTGCACACGATCCCATCAGGCCATGATGCTTGTGTCTGTTCTTTTTTTAAATATATATTTTTATATTTTGAAGTTAAAAGGTTTGAAGCTGTAGTTTGAAGCGTGTTTTGTATGTACTTATTTATTTACATCTATAGTATACTTTAAACAGTTAATAATATTGTTCAATTTGAAGAAAAAAAATTGCCTTGGCAATAAAAAAGTATCGGTTCAGGCACCGTTTAGGCACCGGTATCGTTTTAAAAGTATCGGTTTAGCACCGGTATCGGAAAAAACCCAAACGATACCCATCCCTACTAAACACAGAGATTCTCATTTTGTTTGGGGAAGACGTGAGCTTCAGTTTGTGTTTGTAAAAATAAATAAATACAAATAATTCACACTGCAGGGCTCCACAGTGGCAGTCGCAGTTTTGAGAAATTGTGCAACATTTCTTAAGTCTTTGTTGTTTTTTATATATAAAAAGAAGAAGCGTGTCACATTTGTGAGATCTTGGGAGGTAAAGTATCCCGTCATCATCATACATGTCACATGTTCACTATAATGTCTTCATAAGGTGACCAAAAAATAATATAAATCATCTTTCGGCAACCGCTACTTTTGAAAGTTGCCGTCGAGCCCTGCATTGTTTCTTTTCCCCCCATTTCCAGTAACACGCTCCGAATGTTCACCTTGAAATGAGCTGTGAAAGGTGACCGTGCACGTGCGTGCGTGTGCACGTTTTCTATGCCGAGGCGTGAATCTGTTTTGTTTTTTTTGCACACTGTGTGTCCGCTCAGAGGTGAAGCCGGCCTCCTTTGTACAACGGGATCCGGTCTGTGAGCTGAAAGGTGGATGTCTTGATGAAAGCAGTGCTGTCAGATGATTAAAGGACTGTTTGCTTACGTGTTTGCCACTTTATTTTATTGTTTTTTATTGTTTTAAACAACTGCAGGAGCTTAACAATGTCCTGCTTTGTCCGACTGACAATATATCCACTTTTTCTTGCATGTAAAATGTTGAAAACCCAGCACAACCACACGGCTGACACCCTGTTTTTCTCAGTTTGGTGTTAATAATTACTCTAATTAATAAACTGCTGACACCGGCCCATTGCCACAGCTCGGCTAAAGTTCTCCCTTGGACTACAGACGCCGGAGATCTTCTCTTGGGCACATCGATGTCTATGTTCAGGTGTTTTTTTCGCAGATAAATCAAAGGTGAATTTAAAAAAAGTAAGTGCAGCGATGGAGAACGGAGTCATCAACAACCCGGCAGACATCACCGTCATTGTTGGATATTTCCTCATGGTCATCAGTGTCGGCATTTGGGTGAGCGAACCTGTAAACGTGAATATGATGCGTGTCGCTTATCAGGAGCGGTGACATTTGGTTTGTGGGGATAATGGTTGTTTCTGTTTCGTGTTTTTAGGCCATGTTTCGCACCAATCGGGGGACAATTGGAGGATATTTCCTGGCAGGGCGCACCATGACCTGGTGGCCGGTGAGCAATATATATATATATATATATATATATATATATATATATATATATATATATATATATATAATAACATAGTCCGGTGGTAGCTTATTATGTAGTTATTGGTCGATAAGAAGTAGAAAGAAATGCAGAAGATGTGCTTGAGGTCATTTGGAAATTGTTATATTATCATGTCATATTTTGTCCACCAGATGGCGCCACCAGAACTATTCTTACACTGTAAAATGTGCCCACTGTATTTACTGTATATATTTATATATTCATTTAAATATGTATATATATATATATATATATGTATTAAAAAATACATGTATATAAAAGAAAATATATATTATATATACAAAAAATATATATATATATAAAATATAAAAAATATATATTTAGATATATATATAGAAATAAATACTCATATTTATATAAATATATACATATATATAATTGTTTATATATATATTAAATATATAAAAAATATATATTTACGATTTATATATAGAAATAAATATATACAGTATAGACTGGGCATATATATATATACACACACACACACACACACACACACATACACACATTTAGAAATCATGCAATCAAGCAGGAGTATTTATTATGGAAGGTTTGACAAAATACCGGTCATGACCGTTTAAGAAACACAATCTTGTGGTTCCTTCCAGAAAAGGGCCAAAATAAGGCAACATTTAAAAACTTAAATAAATAATTTGTCGGATCAATACGCTTCACTCATGCCTGTCTGGTGACGGTCATAATACAGTAACTTACTATCGCTGTACTCCTGAATTAGTTTGGATTTGGTTTCGTCCGTGATTTTATTATTATTATTATTATTATTATTATTTCAGGTTGGTGCATCTCTGTTTGCCAGCAACATTGGCAGTGGTCACTTTGTGGGCTTGGCGGGCACCGGGGCCGCCAGCGGCATCGCCGTGGGCGGGTTTGAGTGGAACGTAAGTCACGCTATAACCTCCCAGCGTGTACAACACATCAATTAATCACCATTTAAAAAACAGAGAACGATCTGCATGAATCCACTCTCGTTCGTCCCTCAGGCTCTGTTCATCGTGCTGCTGCTGGGCTGGTTGTTTGTACCCGTCTACCTCACCGCCGGGGCAAGTAGTTCAGTTTGTACCATCCTGTGTGTGTAACAAATGCACGTTATAATCTGGATTTATGATACGCTTTGTTTCTAACGTTCTGCGTTAGGTGATCACGATGCCACAGTACCTGAAGAAGCGGTTCGGAGGGACCAGGATCAGCCTCTACCTCTCCGTCATCTCTCTGTTCCTCTACATTTTCACCAAGATCTCAGTGAGTCGTCCGGTCTGACCACACAGACTCAAACCATAGTGTCTCTCTCTTCACTCCCCTCTCTCTCTCCAGGTGGACATGTTTTCAGGGGCTGTGTTCATCCAGCAGGCTTTAGGCTGGAACATCTACGTGGCCGTCATCACCCTTCTGTTAATAACGGCCTTGTACACGGTGACAGGTACAGGTTCACTAAGGTCATCTAGAAACTCATTTTAGTTCATTATAGTGGCCCTTCAAACCCTTTAAGCACCCTAGACCCAATTTTGGCTCTAAACCTTTTTTTCTTTTTCCCTGTGTTTGAGTCATCGTAGGAACCCTAAATTACTTCCAATACTTGTTTATTTTATGTATTTGTTCAGCAAAGTATTGGGGAAAAAAATGTATATCTGCAAAAAAGTCACTTTTCAAAGATATTTTGATCATAACTATGAACATCCAGCACGATATGAGCAAGAGTTCCCAAAAAACGCCTCCTTGAGCGATCACTGAGTTTTTCAAACTGTATTATGGTGCCCTAACAACAGCCCACATACTAATAAGACACCTTTTTGAAAAGAGTAGGACCTAAAGGATCAGAATATGCAACAATAATCATAATAGAACACAACATTTGGGTGTTCAAAGGAGTTTCAGTCAAAAAACTGTGTCGTTCGGTTCAAAAATGGAGTTTACGTAAGTACTTAAACTGTGTGTGTGTGTGTGTGTGTGTGTGTGTGTGTGTGTGTGTTACCAGGTGGCCTGGCTGCTCTGATGTACACTGACACGGTTCAGACCTTCGTCATCATCGCCGGGGCCTTCGTCCTCACCGGCTTCTGTAGGTACAAGTCGTGCAGCAGTCACGTGTAACCTTCAGATAGATGTCGTTCGTTCTCTCAGGCGGTCATTGTTTTTGGGCTTCCGTCACGGTCAGTCCCTCCAGGCGTGAACGCTGCGTCGCTCCTCAGCGGCTTCACTGCAGGAAACAGATTAACTCGAGCCGCCAATCATTCACTTCACCGCAGCGTGTGGTACGCTGACGCCGCAGGGCCGCAGAAGACACAACCACCTCCTCCTGCAACTTTATGGATGGTTTTCATATAATGACTGACACTCACTGGTTGGTAGAGGTCATCGATCTTCTGCAATATTATGTTTTCATTTTATAAATAAATATATTTATTTATATATATTTTATTTATTTGTATTTATATATATATATATATATTTATATTAAAATGTATGTATATATTAATATTGTATTTAATATAAAAATATATTTAATACAAATTAATATTGTAAATATATATATATATATTTAAAACATTTATTTAATACATCTTTATGTATATATATTCATATTTTTATTTATATATAATATATATATATTAATTTATATATTTATTTTATTTATATATACACATATTTGTATTTATATTTATATTAAAATGTATGTATATATTAATATTGTATTTAATATAAAAACATTTATATATATTTAAAACATTTATTTTTATTTAATATATGTTTATATAAAAATTATAATATATATATATATAATATATATATATATATATATATATCCCTACAGTAGATTACAAGTCAAAGGAGGAGGCAGTTGAGATAAACAGCCCCCCCCCCTCCCTATGTGAGTTGATGAAGCGTTGACAAGACGCTGCTGACTCAGCAGCTGACTCATATCTTCAGTTAGCATCAGAAGACAAGAGAGAACAAATACAGTGTGTCAACATATTGTGGCAACAGGAACGTCATATAAAGCCTCTCTGCTACCTGAATGTAAGGTGGTTAAAGTGTCCAAACTCAACCTCCTCTTCCTTTCCCTTCTAGCCTTTGCTGAAGTGGGAGGCTACAGCGCTCTGCTGGCCAAATACAGCGCCGCCACGCCCAGTAACTTCTCCTCCATGGACCCCGAGCGCTACAACATCTCCCCGCGCTGCTACACCCCGAGACGGGACGCCTTCAGCCTGCTGAGGGACCCCACCACCGGGGACCTGCCCTGGCCCGGCGTGCTGTTCGGGATCGCTATAGTGGGAGGCTGGTACTGGTGCACAGACCAGGTGAACGTCCCGCCCAAAAAGATTTTGGTTTAGTTTCCTCATGAAGAGAGCTGGTGTTAGTGCATTAACTACACATTTGGCAAGAATTGAATCCAAAATCTGACATTTAAATGTGTTACCTAATCATATAAAAGTTATTATGCCATAGGAATGTGCTTTTTATTTATTTATGTATTAAATTAAGAAAACGGCACTGCAGTGGCAAATTACAGATAGCCTTACCTACGTCTCATGCACTTCCTTATTTCCTGTATTTGAAATAATAATTTTCGCCAATTCTTAAAGATCACGAACAAAACCTGAGAACCATAATCACAAGGAACTCTGTGCATGAATTACAAACCGGAGTGTTTCTGCATGTGGCCTTTATCACAGCCACACCTTTTAGTAAAGGAAGAAGAAGAAACACAATCAAAGAGTTTAGCTTATGCAAATAACATGCAGTCAGCTCAACGTGTTTTTTCCAGTGGCTGCTGGTGGAGTAGATGGATTTCGTTGATGAGCGCAAACGTTGTCTTTGTCTCCAGGTGATAGTCCAGCGGTGCCTCGCAGCTCGTAGTCTGACCCACGTGAAGGCCGGCTGCATCATGTGTGGCTATCTCAAGCTGCTGCCCATGTTCCTCATGGTGTTCCCCGGCATGATCAGCAGGGTCCTCTACCCGGGTCTGCTTCCTCTGAAAGGTTGTACGTTCATCAAGCAAACAGTCGTCATCTTATTGTGTGTGTGTGTGTGTGTGTGTGTGTGTGTGTGTGTGTGTGTGTGTGTGTGTGTGTGTGTGTGTGTGTTCTTCCACCTGTAGATGAGGTGGGCTGTGTCGTGCCCGAGGTGTGTAAGAGGGTGTGTGGGACCGAGGTGGGCTGCTCCAACATCGCCTATCCCAAACTGGTGGTGTCCATCATGCCGAATGGTAAGAACACATCAGTACTACTGTACTAGTAAGAAAATCTTCATTTTCTTTCTTTCATCTTTTTATTCTCCCTTCCTTCTCCCTGCAGGCCTGCGAGGTCTGATGCTGGCTGTGATGCTGGCCGCCCTCATGTCCTCTTTGGCCTCCATCTTTAACAGCAGCAGCACGCTGTTCACCATGGACATCTGGACCCGCATCAGGCCGCAGGCCGCCGAGCGCGAGCTCCTCATCGTGGGCAGGTAAATAACCCCAGAACCTCGGGTGTCTCGTTCTCTTGTGGTACCCAACGTCCAAATTTATACGTGATGCCATCGTTTTTTTCCGCTCTCTCCTCTTTTAGGGTCTGGGTCCTGTGCATCGTCGCCGTCAGTATCTGCTGGATCCCCGTGGTGCAGGCGGCTCAGAGCGGCCAGCTGTTCGATTACATCCAGTCGGTCTCGAGCTATCTGGCTCCGCCCATCGCTTCGGTCTTCTTCCTGGCCGTGTTCGTCAAGAGGGTCAACGAACAGGTGAGATGATCATATTAAATCTTTTTTTTTTACCCCCTGCTGGGATTTGATTCCCCCCACCTGCCTCCAGGGTGCGTTCTGGGGCCTGATCGGCGGCCTGTTGATGGGTCTGTGTCGGATGCTGCCAGAGTTCTGGTTCGGTTCTGGCAGCTGTATTTTCCCGTCTACCTGCCCGTTCTTGGTGTGCGGGATCCACTACCTCCACTTTGCGATCATACTCTTCTTCTGCACCTCCGTGCTGGTGCTGGTGGTCAGCTGCTGCACCCGGCCCATAGAGGATCAACACGTGAGTGACTCCATTAAAGTACATGAAACCACTTGGCGGGGCCCTGAGCTGCGACTGGATTAAGCAAAAACTTACTTAATGAATTGTTTTTCTTCCTCCCGTTTTCAGCTCCATCGTCTGGTGTTCAGCCTGCGTCACTCCAAAGAGGAGAGGGAGGATTTGGACTGGGAGCAAGAGGAGAAAAGAAGACGAGCCCGGAGAGAAGCTGAGGAGAGGAGGAGGGAGAGGGAGAATAACGACGCAGGTAAGAAACGAATAAAGAACGTCACCGCCACATAGATAAACTGAGAAAGTACTAACTGCTCTCTCGTCCTCTCGGTGGCGGAAGAGGGAGAAGAGCCTGGCATCTGTCGGTTCTGTGGCTGCTCCCCGGCCCACGAGCAGGACCCGCCTGAGGCCCCGGAGAAGCTGCCCGACATCAGCGAGGACCCGGTGTGGAGGAACGCGGTGGACGCCAACGCGCTCATTATGATGGCTGTGGCTGTGTTCATGTGGGGTTACTACGCCTAGCAGTCCCTTAAATGCACATGTGATTTAAGTTCAACTTTGTTGGGAGGATTCAGGAACAGTGGCGCCACCTGTTGCCAATTACTTGTCTCTACAAGGCAGATGTCACAATTCAATTGAAATAAGCAGCACTACTTCTCTGTAGAGCACAATGGGGGATTTTAATGCGTCTGTAATGCAGTCTTAAAAATGTTTTGTTGGGTTAGAATACCATTACTGTATACGGTTACATGTTGATTCAATCTGCGCCTGCTTCCAACACCGAGATGAAAGGTGTGAGAAGAGAAGAAAAAAAAAAGTATAATTTGGAAGCCAGGTAAACTCAATAAAGTCTCAAGTAGCCCGAAGATTTGTCCGAGTGCTTTTTGAATCTTCGGCTCAAGAAATCAATGAAAAGGATGAGTCACTCTGCAAAGTTATAACAATAAAGACATTACTCAGACGTTCATATTGTAGGATAAAGTGCATGCATGTCTAGTTCTGAGTCTGCATACGCTGCATTCATAACTGAGTCATTCATTAAGTAAAGAAATATAAATGACTTGCTTTTCTGCCGTTTTAAGCGTCGTTACCGCCATTGTAAAAGGACAAATTATTTACTCAATCGTCATCTCATCAGACACCACACGAGCCAGGTAGCGATTCAGATTTCCAGTTTTAATCATCACTTCTGTTTTTATTTAAGCAGATATTTTCCCATTAGCATTGTACATGTCTGGAACCTACAGAGTTCTCCCATGAATACCCGACTATCCTCCCACCTCCATGCAGAGTTTCAGCATCATTCATCACATCATTTCTTTAATGTCCAGTCTGTCAGCTTGCAGGGGTGGGCGGGGAGGGGGAGGAGTTTAACAGCGAGGGAGAGAAGAGGGCGGGAAGGTTGTTCCTAGAATGAGGAGTCAGAGCCGTCACCAGGCACTGTTCATGTAACACTCCCACACAGAGTTATGGGTGGATCCAGTAGAGTCGGATCAGAAATCTAGCCACCTACAGGGTCCTGTGCAACTCCCACAACTCTTGATCATGTGTGAGGTATCCGACGCCTCAATTTCCTGCAGGGTGTGGGGGGAGAGGTAGGGGGCTTTTAAGGCTGGAAGCTGGTGTAGAGAGTTTATGGTAGTGGGTTTCACCCGCTTCGACGCATGAACGACGGCTTTGGCAAACACCTGCCCTCTGCCGAGTCGTAGGGGAGGAAAAGGGGGGGAGGAGGAGAGCCGGAGGGGGGTTGGAAAACAAAGACGGAGTATTTAAAAAAATACATCTTTGCAGGTTGAGTAGGATGACAGACTGATACAGGGAGAACACAGTCCTCAAGAATAAAAGCAAATACAATAGCAAACATTCTGACACACACACGCGCACGCACACACACCCCAAATAAAACAAAAATGGCAAACAAGCAAAGTCAATCAAACCATACAAAGTGACATCAGGCCTTTCCAAAGTGACATCAAGTTTCTCTTTTTAATCCCATTCATTCATCCCACTGGTCTTAAATCAATAAAGTCCATCTCCCAGAATTCTCTGTAAACCAGAAAGTACTCAGTGGCTCCTCTTTTTATTTTTTATGGCTGGTCAGCAAGGTTAGGGTCCACTCTGAAACAACGGAAAGAGCAGCTCTCAGTGGCCAGTGACACCGGCTAGTATGACGAGAGCGCGCCTGTCATTAACCAATGCGATGGCCATTTCAGAACTAACGTCGGCGACACAGGCAATGATTTCAGCAGCATCATCAGGGGACTAATCGACAGTTTACGTTACAGCACATTCAGAGAAATAGAAACGCATTGGCGCCGGACAGGTACAAATGGCATCTTGTACGACGGAGAGTCAAGTTTGCTTTATACAATCACATTTCTATAGCGACGCGGGACATTCCACCACTGAAAACCTTTACATCTGTTGGTACAGCTCGTTCCTTTGAAGCACCATTTGTACAGCGAACGTGGAAGTTTGTGGTACAAACACAGAACACGCGACAAGTATCGGGAACGGTAAAGCAGGCTCGAAGGGCAATACATTTCTATGCGTCATCTTTTATGAATGCTAATCTCAATCAGAAAAACAAAAACACACTGCAAAGTTTTCACATGAATGGGCCTAAACCGTGTATGGAGTTAGACAGAAAACCCGGATGAGTAAGAGGCAGAAAGAGGGCTGACTGACAGCAGCAGGAGGAGAGGACCCCAACCCTGGTATGCAAACGTTTAAAAAAGGTGCCACTCTGGAGCACAGTGGGGGGCGGAGGAGAGGGTTTCTGGAGGGCTTGGAAAAGGAAGAAAGAAAAAAGGCAAGGAGAGTGACACACCTCTCTTCCTTCTTTACCTCTCAACTTCCCTTCACATGAGGGAAAAAAATATGGAGAGAGGAGTGCTGGAGCAAAGACAAAACAAACAATCCTGGAGCGCTCGTTCCTCCTTGTGACCCTCTCCTATTTGTCCTGAACAGAGACGGGAGGGGGAGGGAAAGAAGGGAGGTGAGCAGGAGGAGATGAGTTGGTATGCGGTGAGGTGTACTCCTCCCTCTCTACCTGGCCTCCTCCCTCCTGTCCTCCCTCTTTGCGCGAATGGGTTGAGAGCCGTCCGCCGGCTGCTGGACCCAGTTGTTATCGTGAAGCCCGACGCGGCAGCCCGGCGTGTCCTTGTCCGTCCGCCGGCAGCACATCCAGTAGGAACGTCCGTAAGGCAGGTCGTGGTGGTAAGGTTTGGGGTGCCAGCGGCACAGGGAAACGTCGCCGCGCTCGTATTGCCGCTTGCACTGCTTGCAGGGGTCGTCCCTGTAGAGAGGGTCTTGATTCCAGCGCGAATCCACCGGCCGCACCCCGTACGTCTCGATCAGCGCCTTGAAGTCGTGGCAGGTGCACTTGAGGGCCGCCAGCGAGCGCGTCGGCAGGTAGCCGAAGATGTTGACCATGATGTGGTCGGGCAGCAGCAGCATGTACTGGCGCGGCTCGAGGAGGCGCTGAATCTGGAAGCGGATCTCCAGGAAGTCGTGGGACACGTGGCGGTAGAGGCGACACAGCGAGGGGTCCGAACAGTCCTCCCCGACGCCGACGCCGGGGGAATCGGGCCGGGTCGCCCGCTCCCCTGACCCCAGCGCCGCCCCGGGGCCGTTGTTGTTGGCACAGTCCAAAGAGCAAATACCTGACCCGCTGCCAATGCCCGTTCCTTTTAGATCCTCCTCTGGGCCCCGCGGGGGCTGAAGGAAGAAGAGTTGTCCAGGAGGGGGATCATCAGATGAGGGGTCACCAGAGCCGCCTCCTCCTCCTCCCCCCACACTAGACATAGCGAAGCACACCGTCTCCTCCTGCACATTCTCTGTACTGTCCTTGCCGTAAAACACACATTGATCCACGGCGCCCGTCACTACCACCTCCACGTGGAAGCCAGTCACCCGCTCCCTCCCCACAGCTTTCTTCTCCTCCTGGTTTGGGTCTGGGCTGCCACAGACCTGCCTGTCTGGGTGATCTCCATCTGGTTTAGGGGCAGCATTTGTGGCGGCAAGCAGCAGACTACCGGGGTCTCTAGACGAGGGGCTGACTAGCTGGTAGAGGTCACAGGTGATTTTCTCTTTGGCCCTGGCCGCCGCCTGGTTGCTCCCGCCACCACAGCTCATAAACATACAGCGGGACCTGCCAGCTGGCTCCAGCGGAGACCGTGGATCCAGATTCGACACTCGGAAAGCTATTCTGACCTCACCGTGGCTGGGGGGCGGAGGAGGGGTCGCAACGCCGGACTCCCCTCCTCTCCTACGCTCCTTTTCTCTGTCTCTATTAGGAGGGTCTGTTCCAGGACCAGAGCCCAGGTGGAACCGATTCTCCTGGTTCTGGGACTCAAAGTGCGCTATGGCCTGGGCTACCCTCAACGACTCCTGCTGCTCCTCCAGCTCCTGGTCTGTCTGGATAGGAGACTGGGCCTCTTTGGCGGGCTGGCCATTTGAACTGTCTGACACAAACACGATGGGAGTGGGGTCCGACACCGTGCTCCGCAGGAGTGTGTGCTGGTGCGGGGTAAGAAGGCCCTGACCGTGAGGGGTATTCTGGGCCTCGTGGTCGTGTTGATTCCCGTGAACCGCCACGATCCCCTGGAGGGCCATGGCGGTCCTCTGCTCAACCAAGGCGACCATCTCTGCCACCGACAGCAGGTCCGTCTCAGTCACCCCTCCCAGAGGCGGCTCGTCGGAGTCAGGAGGCGAAAGTGAGGAGTCGTGGCTGAGGTTCGGCTCCGAGGCTTGGGAGCGAGTTGGAGGGTCATAGGATGAGCATCGTCTTCGTCTTTTGGCTTTACTGCAGTCAGTTGCCCAGTTACCTTTGACCTTTGGAGAAGGAAATTCATATTTAGTTAAAAAAATATATATAACCAAATAGAAGTAAAAGCACTTTTTGTTGTCGTTTCAGCTCTTTACCTTCATAGCACTGGGTCTGGGCTGGCCGGCTCCACTGAACTGGTGTGCAACGAAGAAGGCTATCTTCTCCTTGGTGTTGCCGGGCTTGATGACGTACCAGGTGTCCAACAGCACGCGGCCATCTTCCATCTGGGACCCGGACGAGGGCGGCGAGGGAGGTTCCGAAGAAGGCGGAGGAGCTTGGCTCTGTGAGCCGGGGACAAGCTCCGGTTCGGGTGGAGTGTTCTCCGAGCCCGCATCCTCCTCTTCTCCGTTCGCCTCCCGCACACCCACGATCATCCCTCCATCTTCACTTCCACCCGCGGGCCTTCTGGCGCCCGCAGAGGGCTCGACCTTGCAGAGGGAGGGGGACCCCGACCCACCACCGCCGCCGCCTCCGGCGCCGATGCCCCCCGAGCCTGGGCTCCTGGCTTTGTTCTGGGAGTAGGTGCCAAAGGGGCGTGGGCACCACAGGCGGATGTGGGAAAAGGTGTCTCGATCCATCAGGATGCGGACCACCGGGGCATATCGGCATCTATGCTGGCCAGCAAACGCCCAGAGCCAGAGCTCTCATTCTCGGCTCCCTGTCCCAGTGCCAAGCTGATGGGCACCGTCTGTCACCAAGGCCACCAGCAACACTGACCATTCAACCTGCATCAATAGGAAAGGGAGAGATGAGAGGGGAAGAGAGAGAAACGGCCCGGTGAAAACAGAGTTTGCAATTCTGGGGCAACAATACTCGTCGGTGCCGCGATCAGTTCAGATAATCGATGAGCAATTGAGGCTGTATCGAGTCGTAGCCTTGAGGTACAATTCAAACGGGGTGTTGGAATTGTACACTATATTGTACGACTATACTGGAGAAAACACTACTACAATCATCATACTACGAACTGAACTTATCACAACTGGCCTGCCTCCTACTTTGCCCAAACTCAATTAGCGAATACATTTGCGACCGTGTACTGTGAGCATCTCCTCGCTTCGGAGCCTCTAAATCAAATTAAAGGGATTCCATTTCAGGTTTTGGTGTCTGCGGCCTGCAGATGAAAGGGATGAAAGATGGAACACAAAGGCTCCAAATGGACTCCCCCCCCCCCCCTTCTCTCGTCTCCTGCATCTCAGTGCTTCAAAGAGGACTTGCTTAATAGGAGGCAGCACAGGGAGGAGCAGGCAGGCATATGCTGGATCTATTTTTAGCAAACAGCAGGAGGGGGTGGGTAGTAGTGGAACTGCTGTGACTGTCCTCACCCCTTTATCCCTGCCAAAGAGCCTATGCTACAGCCTTTAGTCCAACCAGCGTGCTTCGGCGCCGCTATGCCAGCCGTAGGGGCTGCCAGGAACGTGCCGGCGTACTTAAGGAGAGGAACAAGTTGGCTCGCTGCTCATCTGAAGGCATCCTCTGCCTCCCAGAACAGCTTGAACCCACGATACGCCTCGTCGGTCAGTCCTGAGCTGCTTCCTTTCACGTCACAATTTACACGTTAGCACACATGTTTAACAACTCATTGGTTTAAACTGGACCGGGTGTCTCTTTGTTTTTATATCAACAACCCTTTAACTGTGCAATTTGCCACTTAAGATAAGTTGCAACGGACCATTGCACATGAACTTCATGCCGTAGTTTCCCTTGGGAAAATTGGTCTCTACATTTAACCCATCCTTAGTAATTAAGGAGCAGTGTGGTGCCGTGAGGCTCAACTGGGGGGTTCAGTGTCTTGCTCAAGGACACTTCGACATGCGAACTATGGGGAGACCAGGGATCGAACCAGCGACCTTGTGGATTCAGAACGACCACTCTCCCCATGAGCTACAGCAGCCCCCAAAAAAAGTGTGGACGAAAGCCAAAAAAGACACCATTTACTTTATTAAAAATGTATGACGGCATGAATGAGGAGATTAAAATACTCTCCTGTCACTCACCCGTTAATATGCATACACCACCACAAATCACAATAAGCAAATTGGTATCTTTTGTTAACAAGCACCACATCCATAACATGTGTCATTACTATAATTACTTTCATTACTACAAATGACAACCATTCAGTCCCATCAACTGTCGTGTATTTCCTCACCGCTACAGGTCCAGACATGCAGTCAGCGCTGGGGAAGATTTAATTTTTTAAGAACAAGCAGCCATGTAGCGAGTAACTTGTCCTCTTACGCAGTGTTTATTTTCTCAGATCGCCTGCTACATCTCGAGGCGTGGCCGCCAGTTCGTCTGCATTATTGGCAGGTAACCAGCCATTAGGACTGGCTCAGCTTGTGTACAACCAAAGAGCAATAGCCAAAAATGAAATTGGCTTTAAACAAACATTCCCAGGTGTTACGAGGCGGGACCAGTTTGTGTTTCAGTGGTCAATAAAAGCTGGTTTTGCAGCAATAGGCAGACCTATTTAATTAACTTTGTGTTATGCAACCAGGTTGTTTAAAGAGCTTATTTGGCAAAAAATAAATAAAAGGCTGATATGTATATTTAAGATTAGTTTTTTCTCTTGCCAACACAGTAGCCTGCTTTCCATTTCAGCCACTTGACTCCTTCAATGCACAGGCTTTCAATTTTTTTTTTTTTTAAAAACACAGGTCATTGTTGTGCTTCTCTGCATCACACACTGAATGGGTGGTGCTTTGTGCATTCGGACTAATGGAATGGCTCAGAGAGGTGCAAAAAGCAAACACCGCCCACACATCGTGGCGAACCAATTCAAATGCTTCCTCTGTAAATCACACGGCAGCAGCAACTCCGCTAAGAGCAGACAGATTACACTGTTGCTGGAGAACCTTTATTTTACTGCCCTTTCTCTCCGTGTTCCCTTATGACTCTCTTTAACCACTTTCTCCATCCACCCCTCCCTCTCACTGCATCAGGCAATCCATCACTCATAACAGATTGGAGGGTATTATAAGAGGGCCCAGAAGAGAGACGGTCTGCCCACTGCAGTGCTTCAGTACCACACACGCACAGCACATAAGCCACCGTAACAAACTACAGCTCTGAATCTTTAGTTCTCATTTTCCTGTGAATTTAGGATGCTTAGGAGGGACGCCGTGACCACTCCTAACTAGAGAAAACACATGGAAAAGCAATCTAAACGACAACACTAGCATTTTTGGATCGTCCATCTATACGGATCTCTTCCTCTGCAGGTCAGCAAACAGCAAAACTCTGCAGTGCAGCCAACATTTGGCCGGAGTGGGACCCTCCCAGCCAAGTTACTACGGTCGGTCTCAGCAGATTAATACTCTATTCTCTCAACTCCTGCTCTCTATGATCCCTTACGTTGTTGCAATACAGCTTAACACACAATTTATTTGTAGCCGCTGCATAGTTTTGCGTTTCTGTTGTCAGATGATGGGTATTCGTAGAGCCCATGAAAACCTCCATAAGAAATCAAGTTAATGAGCAAGTCACCAACTGTCAAAAGATCAAATTACAGTTTCAACTCAATGACAACACTTCTTTTGTTTCATCGGCTTAACTGCCACTAAACAAGAGCGAGCACAGACTTGATGACAACGTCTTGAAATGACTGCAACATTGACATCACCCGAGCTTCTCTGTGCTGGGATGCATCATCGTCTTGGAAAAGCTGCTCCTCAAAATATGCTTCAAGTCAATAGACACCACGCCAACTATTACCTAGCCCTCGGTCAGACAGCTGCTGTCAATGAGAGAACGTAATGGTAAAAAAACTGAACTGAAAACATGCAGTATCTCACATACACATACAGCTGCAGTGTCATCTAGCACTCATTTCTCAGTACTCCACATTACTCCCCGAATAGTCGGTTTAAGTTGGTACTGAGCTATCTTAACTTCTTTTTTCCCCCTCTTAAATTTGAAACATTTTCTGCAAATGAAGGCTTGGGTTTGGTTTTAAGCTTTCTGCATCAACCTAATCCTTCAAATCCTGTCCAAGCACAGTGGCAGCCAGCGACACCGCAGTGGCAGGGAGTGTATCGTCGGGTACCCAGGCTGAGAATGATGCTTTTTTTGGTATGTATTAACATTGTGAAGCAGCAGTTAGGACATACAAACTTGGATCATTAGCTACTGAACCACAGTATGCAGTGATGGTGAAACTAAGATTTTATAACAGAAGGTTTATAAGGCATCCATGTACATTATGTCAATAATGCAGAGTACATCGTTCCTCCTCTGACTGAAAGATTCTGATTACTTCTTTAGAAACATTGCAAAAATAATGACTACAGAAATGATGAACTCACTGTTCTGTCAGTGTGAAATTCTAGTGGATTACTGCTGCAGTCAAAATGCATAGAAGCACACAACACATGTACACAAATGTAGGTACTGATCTGTTCAGAAATTACTATCCTGCTTGGTAAGATAGAGAGGTTTGTCCCATTACATTAAAACAGGATTTCTATTGGACTGGATCATTTCCCTACTAAATCAAACGCAATCTGGCATGCACTCTCACCGGGATAAGGGTTTCACTGTGGTAGGTACCTGCAGTTCAGAACATATAATGTACCACATCCCCATTAAAAGCTAATTTATAAATTAACAAAATCGGATTAGCAAGAGGAGCACCAATTTAGAAGCTTATTATTTAAAAGTTTGTGTTGATTTACCTCTAACCGATCAGCTCAAAACGCACAAACAAAAACACAGCATCACTCCAGCTCGGCCCCCTTCATACTATCCCGCAGCTCTCCTTTTCTCACAGCGTTTTAGCCAGGCAGCCAAAAGCTGACGAATGATGATACGAAAGCATGCCAAAACGTCTTAGCTCAAGCTCCCTCTCTGCATGTGCGCCTGCGGAGACAATGCAACAGAAGCGCAGCCAGCAGGGCAGCTCTGCTGCAAACTGTCAACAGAACAATAGGGCCGAGTGCGTCGCTCCAGACTGCTCAGGAACTTCATTACATCGAGGGGGACACCTAGGAAGAGTGTCTGGCTGACCTGCAGGGCCGTCTGTGTGAGCAGCTGCACATTTGTGCTTGTAACATCTTCACAAGTTAAGGCTTTGATTCTACACTCAGAGGCCACTATGTCGACCCGGGGCATTATCACACTTGGGACATCTGAAAGGAGGAGGGCAGTTCATGCATCGTCTCACATCATCACACCAGATAGTAATGGACTAATTCAGTTCACACCCAACGACAATTAATTGTACAGCAATGACAGATTTACTTTCTACACGGTCACCTTCAGCATAGCCATTTGTATCTCCTTGCCACTAACACTGCGTTGTGCAGCACAATGCGAGTTTATTCACATGTGCATGATCAAAAACATTCAACATTATAGTAAGTGCCACTTAAATGGATTTTCTTCACTATGATTCAAATGTCTTAAGTCGAAAAGGAAGGCCTGCAGGTCACTGGACCTTTACTCTTTAATTTATAATTCTACAACTGGCTGAAATGAAAGCGACTTCTCCAGTACCAAACAAGTGTGGCGTCACAAACCAAAAAAGAAAAACAGCAACAACAATAAGCTGAGTGTTCATTTCAAACATTGCACAGCGTGATGGTACGTCTTTAAATCAACCACTAGCTTGTCACCCAACTAGCAAACAGTTAGCTTAACGTCCTGGTGAACTGTCCAGCGTCTTATTAGTCAAGAAGGACCGAATGTGTGTTTATCAGCGTAACAACATTAAAAAGTCACCGACACTTTATTAGGTTATTAATGAGTTGAATAGACCCGTCATTAACCGGATAGCACAACTTAACTACCTGCATAATAACATGACAGCGCTTTGCTAGCAAGCTAACAACACACACACACACACACACACACAAACAGGTTATATATATATTTTTTTTATATATGTATATATATTTATTAATAAAAGCTCCTCTGTTGAGCTAACCTACCGCGACTCACCTTAATGGCGTTGATCCGCGCAGACAACAGTATCGACTAGATGACAAGCGCTTCCTCGTTGTATTTCCCTCTAAACCAGTTCTTCTGGTGAAACGCAGGTGACACGAGTTAACTATCCACGTAGCTAAGCTAAGCTAGGCTAAGCTACGCTAGGCTAAGCTAGCTCAGCTCACTGGCCAACGGTCGACATTAGCCTTCATCAACCGTCTTCCAGCGATGGCCGCCGAGGCTCGTGCGCTGGCTTGTCAGTTGGCTGAACGGAGTCCGGTGGACTGTGCGCCTTGTTGGGACTCTGGGCGGCCGCTCTGCCGCTATCTGTTGAGAAGGGGACGCGAGCTTTTTACGGTTATGTTCTCGGGTGATACCAAAATAATCAGTGTCAGAACGGCAGCAGGAGGAAGGCCATCTTGTTGACAAGCAGCTGCATAAGGGACGCAGCCAATAGCAGCGCAGAGACGGTGGTGTGCCCATATATGGCGTCCGCACAGCTCCCTCCCTCTGCTGCTCTTCCGCACACACACACACACGCACACGCACACACACACGCGCACGCACGCACACACGGTAAAAGGTCACTGTGTCCAAGACAGGTGGGAAAAAGATAGATGATAGATAGATAGATAGATATATCCAATATGGACAATCATGTCTTCAGTGTCATCCTCTCCACCACCTTCTGAAGACTGTCCAGTTTGTAGCCAATGATGGAGCCGGGTATAACCACTCTCCATCTATTACATAGACTATTTGTTTACATAATAATATGTCATCAACAATATTTAGTATTCCTTATTTTCCATATCTTTGGCCAAGATAATAAACACAAGTCATCATTTCATCATGGAGGCCAACTCTGTTTTGCCTTTTCGCTTTGTAAAGTCCTGCTGTTGTTATTTGGCATCTTAATATATTTTATAATAATATACTACGTATTTTTACAATTTAACAGAAATACAACCTTCAAAAATACGAAAGAATATCAGAAATGGACCATGTATCTGGCCAAGTAGGGCCTTAAAAAGAAACAAATAAAACAATTAAGCAGGTAAATGAGTAAAAATAAGAAAACAAAGCAATCAAAACAACCATGCAACACTTTCAAAGGCATCGTCAGTCAATCGTGTCTACCATAAATTCAAGCCAACATACATAGAATTCTATTCACAGGGTTTCATTAACTTAGTTGTCAACTTATATATGGGGTTGCATCTTGATGAAACATAGTGCTTGTCTTTTTAGGAGATACTGAGCTTCTAGAGCCAACAAAGTCCAGTTTTCTATTGAGGGAGGGTCAGTTTGTAACCAGTTACGAGTAATTGCTTTTTTTGCTGCTACTGTTAATATTTTCAAGAGGTACCTGTCATTTCCTGTTATTCCTTCTGGTAAATCACCCAAATAAAGTGACAATTTCTTTAGCATGTATGGTTTGTTGTCATTAAATATGACTTCATTTTAGGGGTGATAAAGACACGAACAAGGTTCTTCCAGCTGAATTCACGCTAGTACATTGAACAGGAAGTAGAAAACACGGTGTCACACATATTCTCCCATTGCTGACTGGATATTTCATCTTCTAGTTCTTTCTCCCATCTCTCCTTGATGTATGTTGTGGTAGCTCCTCTGCTCTTTGTAATTCCCTGGTAAACCTTTGCAATTGTAATTCCCTAGTAAAATTGTATTATTTCATTATGTTCTATAGATGCTTCATGTTTCCGAATTTCAAATTTTTCCAAATTGAATTTTTCCTTCAATGTCTGAAAACTTTGCAATGTGTTTTTCTCCAGTATTGTGCAGAAAGCTGTAATACCTTGGTTTGTCCAATACCTGAATCTAGAATCTATATTATTTGGCCTATACATTCTGTATCATATTTAAGCAATCTGAGTTTTCTTAAATGGTTCCACAAATTGAATTGCTTGATAACTTCAAACCAGCTATGGAGGGTAAATGAGACAATGGGGTTCAGTTGGTCACGATAAGTTAACATTAGTTTGCGGTCTGCGATCATTGCTTGTACTGGCATACCTTTACCTTCATATTCCATCTCCTTCCACTTAGCCTCGTAGCCATTATCACACCAAAGAACTGTTGTTTTTATTTGGGCAGAATAGAAATAGTCTTTAAGATTAGGAAGGGACATACCACCTCTCTCCTTACTGATAGTTAGCGTGCTGTATTTAACACGTGGCTTCCTTCCGTTCCAAATGAATCTGGAGATCTGTCTGTCCCAATCCTGGAATTGTCTGGCTGGGATTTTGATTGGTAGAGACATAAATAAATAAAGTAATCTAGGTAAAATGGACATCTTCATAATATCAAGTATTGCACTTAAATTCAGTAGGGGTGTTGACCAGTTACTTAGATCATTTTTAATTTTTGTGTTTAAAATGTCATAGTTTTTTTTATACAATTCACTAGTACTATGGGTTAACCAAACTCTTGCTTCAATTATTTTTTTTTTACCACACTGCCGTGTACTGTTATTTGCTGCCGTGACCTAGTTTGCCAACAGGGATCATTAAAGTTTCATCTTTTCATTAAAAACCTTTGAGTGCCTGTGTGTTAGAAACACAAAGGAAACTTTATACCTAATGGAATATGCAGTGGAGGAGAAAGACAACATGTGTGTTGGTGGTCAGTATGTTGTGCACATGTTTGCATTTGCAGATTGGCTGTAAAAAAAAAAGAGCATAAAAAGGTATCTTAAAATACTTTCATTCTGCAATATATAACATCCGTCTGTAGGGCCGGGCAATTTAATTTAAATATTATTATTTATCAATTATCAGTGGAATCTGATTGTGATTATATGACGATGGCATGTTATCGTTTTAGAAATGATTGTTTTCTGTCATAAATAATTACACCAAGAAAGTTGCAATTAAAAACATAGTTATAATTGTTTGTATTTTGTATTTGTTTACACACATCTAATTTGGGATCAAATAAATAGCTAAACTGACTTTTCTTTCAAAACAAGGAGGATATGAATTTATGCTGGGATGTAATGATTATTTATTGTCTATTGGGAATTGATTACGATTCACTTGGTTTATTTTCTTCTGCAGAGCTTTTCTAATCTGGATCTACACCATGACAGCCTCACCACTTAAGTCAGTGTCCTCTAAACTATTAAAAAATGTGAATTAAGAAATCCTAAATTATATTGCGAGGCAAAGAAATCTACCTCATACAAAATATAAAAAATGTAACTGATCAGGCAATGATTGTAGTGTCATGGCTGCTCCACTGAACACTTATGTCATTAAAGATGGTACATTTTAAAATACACAAGACAAACATTTCCAGAATTCCTTCCAAATGCTGCAGATATGAAGTATTAGTATTAGATTAACATGGACCAAAAGAACAATTACTGTTCGTACTCGAAAAGACCAATCATAATTATAATTATAACTATAAATTATAACTAAATAAATTTTACTCTATGACACCTTACATGGAAGCCCATTTCTGCCACTATGATGAGAAAATAAAGATCCTGTAAGTTATTATAATGTTACACTTTTTCAAAAATAATTACTTAGCGTCTCATATTTATGATTTAGCATCTCATAATTATGACTTAATATCTCATATTTATGATTTATTTAGCATCTCATATTTATGATTTAGCATCTCATAATTATGACCTAATATCTGAGATACTAATATCTCATATTAGTATCTCATTATTCTGATTCTGAATAAGGAGATAGTGTTTCAGAATTATGAGATAATAAGTCATGATCATCGCAGCCCAAATATTGATAAGAATAGAGGGTTTCTTTCAAATTATACACAATTTTAACCATACAAACAAATTAAAGTATGATTTGAATATACATTGTACTTTTTGCATGGCTCTGAAACTGTAATATTTTGTTCCTTATATATTCTATTATTTTTGTAGGTGTTTATTTGTGTGTGTGTCTATTTACTTATCTTCTGCTGTTTTACCCCCTGGCACTTAATTTTGAACGTCAGCATTTTGCCCTGTTTCTTATTGTCAAATTGTGAAACGCTACACGTGCAGTTTATTAAAAAAACGATCCCTTAATTCTCATTCGACGTTGTTCAATTTAAAGCCCGCCTCCTGTTGCCTGCAATTGGCCGAAAACGGACACCACGTGTGACATTCTGCACTACTATTGGTCAAAAGAATACACCTCTCCTCCATTTCACATCCGGGTTCGGCCTACTAGTTAAACCTCGGCTCGTGGTTGGTTCCCAGTCAAGTCAGTCAAACGTTTACTTCCGGTTGTGAAATCGTTGCAAAACAGTGACGACGGCGGTGGAGTAGGACAGTCACCAAGTAAAACCTGGATAACGCAGCTTCAGGAACAGTGAGTCACTTCATTTAAAAACAGAAAATTGTTTCATTCAACGCGTTCAATATATATGTATTTATTTAATGTGGAAGAATACACCCTGTGTATGAATGTCAGCAGCTACTAACGCTACACAACACCAACTATGCAGGAGCGAGCTAATAAGCTAGTTAACGCACAGCCGGATATATGTATTTTCTCTCCTTAACTTTGTAAATATGTCGAACATTTGTATTTTACAACACTGCATGCACTGGCGCACCATAATGAAGGGGCACGTGCTCGTCACACATTGACACGTGTGTAGCCAATCACATCCAAGGTTAAACCACACTGCAGGGTGGAATGTGTCATGTTTGTCCCAAGGGTCTTCACACTCTTGAAAATGCTTTTTTTACACATGTGCTATCATGCAAATGTTTTGTTTTGTAGGTGAAAAAGTGTGGTGGGTGTGTCTCTTTTTATTTAATTTAAATTGAATGTCACTCTCAACTTGTTGCACAACGTGACTCCCTCCTCTGTCTCTACCCCTATGAAAGTGGTGCTTTCAGAGGTCCTCCAGGTGCTGCGCGGGGCAGGTAAAGTGGGGTCTGCCCTGGTTTGCACTCAGGGAGAACAGCTCCGATTCATGGCCTGCAACTCCACCATGGGAGCAGGGGTCAAAGTGGCCCAGGATGCGGTGGAGGGACTGATGGCCAACTTTGGTGGCGCCAGCAATGCAGTAAGTGAATCCATCACTTCATGCTCTGGGAGCTCATATGATGGCCATTTGATGTCGTGCATACTCAAAATGGTTACAAAATTAATTGAGGGTGCTATTTTGCATACATTACTTGTCCCAGAAGTCAACAGAGGAGGATGTGTTTCCGGATGCGGAGGGTTGGGAGAACGTGGACCCGGATGAAGCAGCCAAATGGGCCATGGGGTCGGAGTTCGTCTCCAACGCTCCAGAGCAAAACCAGGCGGAAGCTGAAGCTGCAGCAGAGATGCCTGCAGGTGTGTGACCTCTGCAGGAGGAGACAAACACTTTAGTATGAGGCACGAAAAGTTTAATTAGTGGGTTAGGGTTTGCTTTCAAGTGTTGCAATTATTGTAAAGAGTGCAAAATATGCTCTTAAAAAAAAAACATAAACGTATTTACATCATCAAAGCATCTTCTGGGCTTGTCAAATAAAGTGAATAATGGAAATATGATAGCATCACTTTGACATAAAACATTGTTGGCAGTTATGATATGATATATTCTAACCTAGAGGTGACTAAAATAAGACTTAAAGAGTCACATTATGGTTCATTCACGCTCCTCTTTCTACCGTCTAAAAGAGTCACTTTCACATAATTACTTTATTCCGTGCACTTTATTTTAATTTTTACTTTAATTTTTATATTCAGTAGACCCAATCGTAAATATTCATGCTCCCTTTTTTATTGCACTCAGTTTTATGTTTATTGTTAAATGTTGTGCACCTCCCGCCAGGACAAATTCCTTGTATGTGTAAACATGCTTGGCAATAAATGATTCTGGTTCATCCACGCGCCTCATTCTACCCTAGGGGTTCCTCCTCCGCCGGGCGCCGCTCCTGCAGGGAAGGGCTGGCCGGGACAGAGCGCTCGCTTCCTCCACTCGGCCTCCGGCCTCCAGCGGTACTTCTACCAGACCAGGTCTGTCCACGACACGGTGGTGGCGAGACTCAGCCCCGAGGACATCAAGAAAGCCAGGGAGGCCAAGCAGGCCCTGGTCAAACCTGTCAGACAGAAGGTTGGTGTAAGAAAGCCAACCGCAGACTACGTTTGACTTTTTAAAAAGCAATGTGGGGTATTGCAGATTATGATCTCTCTGAAGCAGTTTATGCCTGTAGAGAAATAATGTTTATGTCTTATCTTTTGTGGGTTATTTTGAGGAAGAGGCTCGTATCTATTGAGGAGATACGTTTTGATTTGTACATTTGATCTTGTCATAAGAGTGATTGTTCAGATGACTGGAGTAGAAGCCATATGCAGAATAAATGACTCTGAAAATGAAGCTTAAAGTGGAGCAGTTATTATACATTTGATACAAATACACATTCCTCATGATTTTCTACTGCCATTTCCACATCACCTTTATATTATCTTTAAGATTCTAGATATTTTTATTGTCATATGCAGAGATAACAGACAGTTATTCCATACAATGAAAAGCTTATTTTGCTAGGACCTCCTTACACACAGAATTACAATAAACTTAAGGTAAAAAAAATAGACTTAAGAATACAAAAAAACATTGCTATAAATGCTAATAGTATAAGAAAATATATAAAATAAGGCACAAAAAAAAGGAAACCAGCTTTGATAAAGATATATATATATATATATATATATATATATATATATATATATATATATAAATATAAATAAATGAATGCATTCAGGCGTAAAACAAACAGAATGTACTCTTGCCTTTCATAATAGATTCAGTGTTTTATGTAGACAACAATAAAAACCAAAAAAAGCCAATGGAAGATATTCTGAAAGTTAATTTGGGGACCTTAATGAAAACTCCTGCGACCAGGAGAATGGGAATGACTGATATGTATGTCTTTGTGATGTAATTTAAGCATTTTGCCCTTTTTGTTTCTCTTTTTGCACAAGAGTTTTTAGTCCAGAGTTATTCAACAACAACCAAATGTATTAAAATGCAGTTATTCCTTTTTTAGAAATGATCTGGTATGTTTTTCTCTCAGCTGAGCGACCGGGCCAGAGAGAGGAAGGTTCCCGCCACAAGAATCAGCAGGCTGGTTAATTTTGGGGGTGAGAACGATACACTTTTTAAATTAGTTTTACAGTTGTTGCTCATATCATGTTTGACCAGACGCTGTTTTTATTGTTTGTTTGACCGTCTTCAAAGAGAGAATGTTTAGCTTATGGAACAGCACAAGCTGACAGAGCAATAATTACACTCATACACAGCAGCTTTAATAAAACCGTATTTTCAGACTAATCTATGCAACAATGTTTTATCGTTATCATACCAACGCTGACGGCAAAATATGAATATCATACGGTTAGGTGAAGGACAAAGCTCGCCACTCTTCAGGGTTTTCACACCTGCTTTTAAATGTCACATTTAAACCGATTTAAAAAAACAAATAAAAAATCTGCACGTTAGATAATTCTCCCATAAACGTTTATT
The DNA here is from genome assembly GCF_910589615.1 of Taurulus bubalis. Taxonomy (NCBI): domain Eukaryota; kingdom Metazoa; phylum Chordata; class Actinopteri; order Perciformes; family Cottidae; genus Taurulus; species Taurulus bubalis. Next base: position 23,752,754 of record NC_136598.1, on the reverse strand, counting down.
TGATGCAGAGACACGTCTACAAATACATTGAAGGACAGGTCACCTGGTCCTCATAGGCTCCTTTAGACACAGTACATGATATAAATACATCGTGTACAAATACACAGCTGTGCTGCCAATCGCATGATCACACTGAAGTACGTAGTGAACATGGTCTCTATGTGACTGCATATACAAACACCACAATGCAAAGGGAGATTGAAGAATCAATAAAAAAACACAAAATAATATACACTAGATTTGTACAAAGCTACCTACAACTTAAATATCACCAGACTTCAGCGTCGGGTTTAAATCTTCATGAACATTAGGATGTCGTCCAGATGTGCGTGCGTTTGTGAATAATACTAATACTATTTTTTTTTAATGTAAATGTATTGTAAAAGGGAATTTTTAGATAAATGTTTTGCAGAAGATATCAGACAGGAAATTTGATTTCACTCTTCAACTAGCAGCAGTTTGCAGCTGTGTGTCAAGTCAGAGTGGAGAGTGGCCCTAAATAAAAAAAAAAAAAACACTCTTTGCGTCTGTGTCCGTGCCGCAGGACTGGCAGTCGGACTCGGGATCGGCGCCATCGCAGAAGTGGCGAAACAGTCATTTGCAGGCAAACCAAAAAAAGGTAAAGATATTCCTCCTCTGTGCTGTTCTGTCCTCCCATCCTGTGAAAAGAAGCTTCTGGTTCGGCGCTCGCGCTGCAGACCCGGCAGACGGGACTGACAGCTGGTCGTTTCTCATGTGTCAGCACCTGTCACGCCCCAGACAGGCGTTAAATCGAAGCCCTTAACAAGAAGTTAAAGACGGGCTTTAATACGGGTTAAATGAAGAGTGCATAATGATGTACCACCGCTTTCTTCATTTAATTATTGATGTGGAGCACTTTAAAGATGCTTGCTGAAGACAAATTAGGCTCCTAATATGTTGTGCTTCATGTCACTGCTAATAATCCAGTGTCTCCCGCCTGTTTTGTAGATGACGGTGCTTTGTATGACTCTCCGCTCCTGTCGGAGGCCAATGCCGAGAGAATAGTCAACACGCTGTGCAAGGTCCGCGGGGCCGCGCTCAAGATCGGGCAGATGTTCAGCATACAAGGTAGTCGCTGGAGCCACGGCAAGATGGCGTTCGGACGTCTTCGCAGAGGGTTTCTAGGCAGTGACTTCATGTTATTTCTCATAATTCCTTCTGCAGACAACTCCTTCATCAACCCCCAGCTGCAGAGGATCTTTGAGAGGGTCCGGCAGAGCGCAGACTTCATGCCGGCCTGGCAGATGAACGTAAGCATGAACGCTCCCTGACACTTAAGGTGGTTTTTCAGACAGGTCTGTCCCAAATAGCTCACTGATTTAAAAACCCAATTAACATGCCTGGGGTTTTTTACAAAGACGAACCATTTGTTTTTAGATGCTTCAGAAACAGGAAGTCTTAAAAAGCTAAATATTCGGCAACCAGATTAAATAGTTTTGCAGGATATTCGACCTGAAATGCATTTTAAGCTCGACTCCTTCCCATACAGGGCATGTATGAAGGCACTAATGTATGAGAAAAGAGTTCACAGCTAATTACAATTCCTCCTTGGTATTGTGGAGCTAAACCTCTGCTAATTGATTGTTGAAATTAAAGAAGACGATTTTACCGGTAAACATCAGCTTACAAAAGATAATTTGTGATTTCTAACGACTCATGAACAGACTTTTAAGTTATTCAGCAAACATGATTTACATAATTCATATTCACTTTAGCTGAATTTGTAATGAAACGTTCCCAGGTGATGCTTCTCTGCCTTAACAATGATGTTTACACAGTTTTGTTCCTGCTGATTTATTAAATCCGAGTCAAACACGACGCAGAGTTTTGCAGAAAAGCTCAGTAATAAGAGGAAGAAGTCTCTTTCTTGTCAGTTGACAAACACGATCAGTGTTTGAGGTTACAGCCGTATAGTTCTGTGGAGAAACCGGTTCTTCTTCTTCTGCTGTTGTGTAGAAAGTCCTGGAGGAGGACCTGGGGCCAGGCTGGCGGGAGAAGCTTTCGTCCTTTGAAGAAAAACCCTTTGCTGCAGCGTCCATCGGCCAGGTGCATCATGGGGTGTTAAAAGACGGAAGAGAGATCGCCATGAAGATCCAGGTATTCATACACACACCTTGTTTCTGTCTCTCTAATAATAATCACAATCAGCTTTATTGGCCATGTGTGTTTACACATGCATGGAATTTGACTCCCTAATAACAATCAATCTTTATCGGCATTGATTTTCCTCTGTCTTTCACATATTCCTCCCAGTACCCCGGCGTGGCGGAGAGCATCCACAGTGACATAAACAACCTGATGTCGGTCCTGAGAATGAGCTCGGCTCTGCCAGAAGGTAAACCGCTACACGTTATAGTTGGTGGCGAAACCGCATGAGGGAAAAGAGCTCGTAACGCTGACTGTGCCGCTAACGGCTAACAGACGGAGGTGTTGTTCAGTTGCATGGTGATGCGTTCAGGCTCTGGTCAGTGAAAATGAGTACTGGGCGAAAGGTAAATTTAGAATGTCGTCATGATGTGTTCAAATGTATTTTTGGTGAGAAACTTTAATAAATCCAGTTGTTTCAAGGAACAACATAAATAGATGGTTGGAGCGGGAATTATGACCGGTTTCACAAGCAGCTTTTATTATCATTAAATCATAATCATTTGAACTGAGAGTTTTATGGAAATAACCACTATAGATGACGACAACAAAGTATACGGATAACATTTAGACTTCAGAGCGGTTGAAGGATTTTTGAGACGAGGGTGAAGTTTTAAAGATATATTGCGGTTTGTCCTCCTTTGACTGCCCCCCCATCATCATATTACCAGGTGACTAGATGGTTCTCCCATTGACTCTTTTGTTTGTCCAGCATTGTCACTATTCCAGTTGTGACCACTGGGTGGTGCTATTGCTGCAGCTCAAAACTAGGTTACACGGTTGTAACTGAGTGGCGATGAGGATGTCACTGGTTTCCTTGTTCAGTTTATTCCTGAGCTTCGGTCAAAAACATGAAGCCGTTGCTCATAACTAATGATTACAGCGTTCTATAGTTATCCAATGTAAAGTACACACACACAACCGTTTCCACGCTTATTTGCTGAAACCGCGTCGATGTTTCAAAGACGACCGAGTCAGCCTATTTTTTCTTCTTTAGTTTTCCCTGCTGATTTTTTGCACTTTGTTCTTCCACAGGTCTGTTTGCAGACAGCAGCTTAGAGGTTCTTCAGAGGGAGCTGGCGTGGGAGTGTGACTATAAGCGGGAGGCCGAGTGTGCCAAGAAGTTCAGGTAGGTTTATGGGGTTTATTGAGCCATAAAACCTCCCCCACTGAATCCCAGTAGCGAGGCAGTAGCACTCCATTTAACTGCACAGAATAGAAACCACATAAAATTATCTATAAAGATTCAGAATGGTTACTCTATAATTAGAAAGACTGTTCATATAAAGGTTTGCTTCTGCCTCAAAACTGCACATATATTACTTATAGACTGTATGAAGCTCTGTTGATTTTTATTGAAACATCCCTCTAATTCTTTGATGGAGATTCAAAGCTTTTACTTTTTCTTTTTAATAATGCATATATTCTTTTGAGAGGTACTCCTGCTACTAATGTTTACACAAACGAGGAATTTTGCTAGGCGGGATGTGCATACATTTGACGAGACAAACAACAGTCAACGACAACAACAGTGCAATGGTATTTAAATCAAGTATAAGATAAAGTGCTCAGACAAACAGACAAATTTAATAATATTGTTCCAGCATATTTGGTATTCTGCAAAGAATAACCTTATTTAAGGGTTTTCACATATTCTGTCTTCAAAGGAACAATGGGTGGCATTTAGAGAGATGTATTGGCAGAAATGGAATATAGCATTTGAATAATAGTTTGTTTTTTTAACCCATAATCACCTGAGTATAGGAATCGTTACATTTTTGTGACCTTAAAATGAGTCGTTTCTATCTGCCATTGAAGTTCTCCTGATCGCTTGGCACGCGGGAGAAGTTTGTTAGTCGCAATATGCAACCTCACCACTAGATGCCGACAAATCCTACGAACTGCACCTTTAAAAAAATAAATAAATAAAAACGTGTATTTTCTGTCTGACTGGCCTCCAGGTCCATGATGGCGGGAAATGATTACTTCCAAGTCCCTAAGGTGATCGATGAGCTGTCGGGCAGCAGGGTGCTCGCCATGGATCTGGTACAAGGAGTCCCGCTGGACCGCTGTGTAGACCTGGACCAGGAGACCAGGAACCGGGTACGGGGTTGAGTCAGCCGGCATCCCATGGCGCACTGGAGGAGGAGTCTAATTCTCTGGATAAAATGTTATTTTTAAAGGAAAGATTATCAAATATTCTCGTATTGGGCGGTGATGCTCAATTTAGTTTTCTCCAGCAAACCAGGATTTATAAACCACTTTCAAGTGATAAAAGTGCTGGAATCTATTTATGGAAAGTGAAGGAAAGGTTATGGGATTTTACAGAAAGCGGACACCAGCTGGTTGAAAGATCGAGGCCATCACAGTCTGGACATCTAATTGTGGGACCCAATTAGAGCTGAAACCCCTCTGACAAGTACAAGGAGCTGATTAAAGAGCCCTGTTCCTCCTCTCAGGCTTTTTTTTTTCACACTAAATGTGTTGTATACCTGCATTGTGCACTTGTCAGGCAGCTTCTTTAGAGATGGTGAGCGTGTGGCACCGCACTGCACCACTTTAAAGTGATACCGATGGTAACGGCATGACTGAACACAACCCTCGTCTCCCGTCTCCAGATCTGTTTCAGAATCCTCCAGCTGTGTCTCAAGGAGGTGTTCGAGTTCAGGTTCATGCAGACCGATCCAAACTGGGCCAACTTCTTCTACAACTCAGACACCGACCAGGTGAGGGCAATACAGTATGAAATATTTACCTGTGCCAAATATGCTGCAGACGCATGACGCCGTCATCTTACCCGCAGGTGGTTCTGTTGGACTTTGGAGCGTGCAGAGGCTACCCAGAGTCATTCACAGACGACTACATACAGGTGTGACTCACACAACATGATTTATGCAACAACATTTTAAATAAAAAGGCGCTGGAGTCAAAATTTGAGAGGAAAAAAACACCCTAGGGCCCTAAATAAACATGATGTGTGTGTGTGTGTGTGTGTGTGTGTGTTCAGGTGGTGCACGCGGCCTCCGTGGGCGATCGAGCCACCGTTCTCTCCAAATCAAAGGATCTGAAATTCCTGACGGGCTTCGAGACCAAGGTAAGGTATTCTGGTCTCTGCTGCTGCGCTCATTTATTTTTGATGCGGTTTATCCTCCTCGGTATTCTCCGTTTTATTTGTGTCTCTTTCGACCTCAGACTCACTCCCTGTGCTTTATGCGGTTTCTCTGTAGTTATAGTGCAGGATCCTCTTTTTTTTTTTTTTTTAATCTTTGCTAAGGAGGTCATCTTTTCATCCCTGTATTTGCTTTTTAAATGTGTCTGAGGGATCGCTGCAGCAAGTTTCTTTTTAATTAGTTATTTTTTGTGCCATACTGTGCACTTTATGCTCTCCAAGTGTCATCAAGTGCGGTCTTTCTCTGCGTTTTCCTTAGTATGATGTAGCGCTGGGCCGTGTATAACGACGTTATATTAATATCTTGTTATGAGACTCGATATTGTCTTAGGTTCTGAATATCGTAATATGGCTGAAGTGGCGTCTCTTACTGGTTTTAAACGCTGCGTTACAGTAAGTGACCCACTTCCTCATAATATCCATATTACTGATGATTATATATCAAAAATCTCATTCCGTGAGTCATTTCTGACGATCAAAACGTATAGTCAACCCTACAATTTTGCTTGTATTATGTATCAAATGTGGAGAAAACACTATATATTTGAAGTTGGAGGTAAACTGCTTAATCACAATTCAGGCTATCACATCTCAGGCTCCCAACAACAGCTTAAAGTCTGTTTACTTTTCTACTTTGCAGCTGTTCGCTTCTGTTTTCCAACCCAATCAATCAGTTTCTCCTCATTGTCCTCGCTCCCCACCAGGCCTTCCAGGACGCCCACGTGGAGGCGGTGATGATCCTCGGCGAGGCCTTCGCGTCCGTGGAGCCCTTTGACTTCGGCAACCAGAGCACCACCCAGCGCGTGCAGGGCTTCCTCCCCGTCATGCTGCGCCACCGCCTCACGCCGCCGCCCGAGGAGTCGTACTCCCTCCACCGCAAGATGGCCGGCTCCTTCCTCATCTGCTCCAAACTGAAGGCCCGCATATTGTGCAAGGACATGTTCCTGGATGTGTACAACGCCTACGAGCAGCGGCGGCAGGAGGAGCAGGCGGCGCGGGCCGCTGCTTAGACGCTCGGGGACAAAACGTCGCTACCTCAATACATACACATATACGACCTCAGGACTTATTTAAGAGTGGGCTGCTCCGTAAAGACAGAAAAGATGGAGTGGAGCCGACTACGACTTTATCGATGTGTAACTGCCGACGTGCTCTGAAGAGAACCGTGTCACTGACGTCAGTGTGAGGTCATCAGGATAAGGACCCAACGCTGACTCATCGCCTGACTTAAGTTCTGTACCTCTGACGGGGAATGTGATATTTAAAATAGGAGCTGTGCCGTAGACTATCTATTTTGATGGCCAAAATGGTAATACTACTGCTTTAAATCTGTGTGTGTTATTTTTATGAACGGTTACATCTCTGCCGCAGTAAACACGCAACACAATGCCGCTGTAAATGTGTGCAGTTTCTCCAAATGCGAGATGTTTTAGTAAAAATGTATTAATACTCCCTTTCACAGCGAGGCTCACCTCGTTACAAAATGGATCTTCTGTCTGGAGGACACATTGCCGAGGTGACGCTCGGTCCCTTTTCGTGTGAGAAGGACTTCATGTGTGTTTTTAATCTTAAATGTGAAGTAACGGCCTCGCATGATAAAGAATATTTGGCATAAATCTCCATAATGTGGCTGAAATGTCCTGTAACCTACAAGGTGTGCTTTTCTTTTTTTTTTTTTTTTTTTTAAATAATGAAATAAAGGAACATGTATCACAAGTTGAGCTTTACTGGCAGGTGTCAAAGAAGAGGCTGTAAGCGAAGGATTCGTTCCCTCCTATTGATCGTTCCCAATTCGTCTTTAGACTCCTTTTGGGAAATATTGACGTGTTTGACCTCGTTCTCCACTCTACACGGTTCTCGTATCGACCGTTTGGCTCTCAAAATGTGAGATATGAGCTAATGGTGGCGATGCTGGGTCTATTTCTTCTTCTTCTTCTTTTCCAGGAACTATTTTTGTGTCGAGGCAGCCTCGTCTTATTGTGTCCTCGGTCGAGCTATTACAGGACCGACCGCTGGCGAAATGTTGTTCACGCCACAGGAGCTGAGATGTGAGGCTTTCACTGACATCGTAAAAACCTGATGGAGCCTTTTTTCTTTCTTTTTTTTACTGTAGCTCCATTAGTTAGTGGAGCTTTGTGGCATCCTGTACAGTACAGCTGCACAGCACAGCGAGGCCGTTTATTTGTCTGAGTTTTTGGGAATCGGCCACAGTTCGTTGCTGCAGCACATCTAGAGAGAGGGGAGGAGGGAGAGGAGCATTCTTCTCTTGCAGTTTCACGCAACGGAAAGTTTGAGCCTTTTCTCTGCGTGTAAGAAGCAGCTGGCTTCGGTTTGTTGGAGGAGAATTGGCTCTTTTATTTTTTATTTTTTTGGCCTCGGTCTCGGCCCTTCCAGTGAGGCTCGACCAGTTCATTAATGAGGTTGAAACATGGTGCGTGTCAGGAGGCATCATGAGGGAATGTTTGTGTTTACATTGTGTTTAACTCTGTGGGTGAATGCAAGATAAAAAGTGTGTTAACATTAACGGACAGCTGGCACACTCTGTCCAGTAGGTTTTAACTGGTTCAAGGTTCAAGATATTTTGTTATTGTCATATGCACAGATAACAGACAGTTACTTTGTACAATTAAATGCTTATTTTGCTGGGTCCTCCTAACACAGAATTACAATAAACTTAAGGTTAAAAAATCATAAAAATAAGGTACAAAATATAGTAGCAGTTTTGCTAAGTGTATGAAGTGCACTATGCATTGCTACAATATCCAAGGATGGGCGTGACATGAAGTCAAGCAGCAGCCGTTCACAGTTCAGTGCTGTGTGTATTATTGAGGCTGAGCTAGGGTTCCCTGTTATAATAACTTTATTTTGTTTGCTTGAGTTTCCATTTTTAGTACTTTTTTAAGCAGATTTTCTATCGAAATAGTATTTAGCCTACCTAAACTAGGTCTGCTTTTATAGCAACTAAAATGTACATTTACTGAATATTTCAAAGGCAGATTCCAGTATTTAGACTCCATATCATTAGACATCTTTTAAAACAAAATAATAATGATAATAATAATAATAATACAGACAACCTACTTCAGGGCAGAGTTGATTCTCAGCTGATGTTCGCTGGAGTTTTCCACATCACACTTGAATAAGTTGCACACTGGACCGTGATTGGCTTAGACCAGCTGTGATGTCACTGAATCCTGCAGCGACGCATTAAACCGAGATTTAAGGAGAGCTCTGAGAAACCGAAGGCAGACTGATGTGAAAACAGACTTTTAGTGTCGATATGTCACACAAAGACTGGAGTGGGACTTTAAATTTGACTTGTTTGAGGCCAACCACAAAAAAAAAAAATAATTGATTCAGCATTTGCCCAAAGGATTTTTTATTCTTGACAGTGTGTGGAGGGCTTTGACATAAACTCTGTAATCTGAAATGACTTTGGTCCTCATGTAGGGAAATAAAAGTGACAGTGACTGTAATTGAAACGCTAATAAAATATGAGCTATTCAAATGCTCCATTACGTATAATATAATTTTTCCAAATGACTCCATTATATTCATACCGTCAAAGTAAAGTGAACACTGCCTTCATTCAACAGAGTGTAAACGTGTCCCTGCTGACTGGTGACCTCAAGTAACCAAGTACATTTACTCAAGTACTGCGCTTAAGTACGATTGTGAGGTACTTGTACTTTACTAGAGCATTACTTTATACTTCTTTCCACATGGCACAACTCTTCTCTATTAATATACACTTGGCACTTTAGTATCATACTTGTTTTAAGGTACTCTTGTTTGTTTACCTTACCAAAAATATGAAAATCACCTAGCCACATTCCTTGTATGTGTAACATATTTGGCAATAAACCATTTTTGATTATGATTATCTGACACATACAGGTATAGTTATTTATATATATAAATAAATACAACTACTAATCTGCTCAGTAGCAGGCTTGCTGATACAAAGTATACAAAATAGGCTCCACAGTGATGAACTAGTTTATAACATCAACAATTCTCTTACGTGTTAAAGACTGAATATATAACACTTTGAACGGAGCCATTTTGCATATTTAGATACTTTAACATTTTGAATTCAGGACTTTTATTTGTATCCGAGTACTTCTAGACCGTGATATTTGTACTTGTACGTCAGTAAAGGATCAGAGAATTTCCCCCACAGAGATGATTGAAGGGACTCGTTCTCGCAGTGTGGCTGAAATGCCGCACGGTGGCGCAGTGGAGCGACTTGAAAAAAAAAAAAACAGGAGCCCTCCTTTTTTTTTTTTTTTTTTTTTTCCTTCCCTTGGAAAAAACATCAATGGGAAGAGTGGATTTGCATGTCCGGCCGCCTGTGCCAATGGGCGCACTGGGAAGGCTGGGTTAGCGGGTGGAGCCGGAGGAAGCAGCCCAGTAAGTACACAGTCAACAACCAAAGCATCCGAGAGTACTACAGACACACCAATTCCACCGAAACCTCCCTCGAACCGCTGTTTATTTTTTATTTAATTGCGCGTGTGTGCGTGTGTGTATGTGTGTGTGCATATATATATATATATATATGAGTGTGTGTGTGTGTGTGTGTGTGCACCAACCAGGTTGATTCTCGGCTCCTCATCGCCTTCACACATCGCTTCCACCGCGCGGATGAAGAAGATTTTGTGAATTTACCACATCACTCTCGTTCAGCCCCGTAATATATATTTATATATTCATACACATATATAAATATATATATATATATCCCAGTCCGGGGTCCTGGATTTACACAGAGGAGGAGCGGGGAGCCGATCATCCGTCGTTGTCTTGGGTGAGTTCACTTGATTCCCTCCGTCCAACCTGGCATCCCCTGCATTTACTGGCACTTTAACGGGCTTTATTATAATGTCTCTCTATAATGAGTCAATCCGACCACCGGCAAAGTGCGCGAGCGGCTCTGTAATGACGTTGTAAAAACCCTCCGTGTGTGTGTGTGTGTGTGTGTGTGTGTGTGTGTGTGTGTGTGTGTGTGTGTGTGTGTGTGTGTGTGTGAGTTAACGGGCTCGTTTGTAAAATGTTTGCGGCGCAACTGCAGCGCTCGTGGACACGGATCTCGCCAGTGGGCCCCGTATGCGTGAAATGAATGAAATGTGGGAGCTCCAGCTTTTTGATAGCCGGTTCCATCCTTAATCCATAAAGAAGGAGGAACAAGTATTCTAGCAGGACAGGGCTCGGCTCTTACACAAAACTATACCGGCACTCAGTATGAATATTCCGGAATAATCCAAAAATGCCATTTAGACAAAACATATTTTAATGCAACTTTCTAGGGCTATTATGATTTATAGCTCCTTTATTACAATCCTATAAGGTACCTATTATTGTAAAGAGATTACGTCATTATTGGCGTGGGAATGAGATGATTGGTCATTATTGGTTCATGGGTTTTGCGGTGTTTCTAGGTTGTGTTTTTTTGTGTTTTTTTTTTAATAATCCAAGACAGCATGGCTACCGAAACACGCGCCCTGCGTTTGAATATGTAAGCCCATAATTGTACCTGCAGGATCTCTCTCTCCGTTGCATCATTGTGGTTAATTGTGTCTTTGTTGGGCTTGATTGCATCATTTAAAAAACTTCTTCAAAGCTTATTCTTTGTGAAGCTCGATGTGATATCACCAATGAGAGATTCATAGAGCAGGAGATTAAAAAAGCGAGACTGTGGCTGTAACACACACACACACACACACACACACACACACACACACACACGCACACGCACACACACTTGGCACATGCCTTCGTCTATAGGTCCAGTAAATGCATGCGGCTCTATTGTCTGTGGTGCTCCATCTGTTCCATGACATGGCATTCCTCAGACAGCCAGTCATGCAGTTAAAGGGTGGTCTACCCCAAGAGAGAGAGAGAGAGAGAGAGAGAGAGAGAGAGAGAGAGAGAGAGAGAGAGAGAGAGAGAGAGACACATGGAGTGTATTAAAAGAGTAAGTGCAGTGCTCAGGGTGTCTCAGCCCACAAGCCCCAGACCACCTGCACAGACTGGTCCCGGGTCAGGCTGAACGGCCTGGTTTGGCTCAGGATTCGGTTTGTTGAAGCCTGAGAGGCCGGAGGATGACTTGGTTTGGTCCAGAGCGTGAGCCACATTGGGGGCTAGGCTTTGTCTAGAGCTGCGGATAGAGGAAGGCCAGAGTTGGTCTGGACCTGTGGCTAGATTTGGGCTAAAAGCTGTGGCCAGAGGGATGTTGAATTTGGCCTGGATTGTGAGCTACATTGGGCTGCCGTTTTAAGCTATGACTGGGGCTACAGTTGGGGCTAGATTTGGTGTCGAGACTTAGCCTTGATTTAGTCTAAAGCTAAGTTAAGAGGGGGGCTAAATTTGATCTGTAAATGGGGCTAGATAAAGACTAAGGTTGGTCCGGCCAGGGGCTAGAGGAAGGATATTTTTTAACCATAATTGGGGTTAAAAAGAAAGCTAAGCTTGGTCTGGAAATAAGGCTGGAGAACGGTTAAGCTTGGTCCAGAACCTGGGCTAGAGCCGAGCTTGGTTTAGTCCAGAGAGAAAGACCTGGACTCAAGCTGCGGATAGAAGAGAGAGGTGGCAAACCAAGAGGCTGCTGGGTATAAATGTGCTCTGATGGAGCTGCTAATCACTGTTGCAACTCAGTCGTCACAACTGGAACATAATTACACCACCCCCATCCAAACACACACACACACACACACACACACACACACACACACACACACACACACACACACACACACACACACACACACACACTCCATTTCCCCTCAGACCATTTGCCCTCTTCCTCTGCTCTGATTGCTGCTTCTCTTTTGTCACACACACACACACACACACACACACACACACACACACACACACACACACACACACACACACACACACACACACACACACACACGCACACGCACACGCACACACACACACAAGGGGGAGGTCTGGTGCAGCTGAGACCACAATACAGCGGGGATCAAAGGTCATCCAGCTGGCCAATCAGGGGGCCGGCTGGTGGCGGAGGAGGGCGTCGCCCCCCTTTGTGCTGGTCAGGGTGGGTCTGCTAAACAAGCGGCTCCACTTCCAGCCCCGGCCCGGCTACTGCCGGCAGCCACATTGTGCTTCCTCAGAGCCAGCCGCGGCAACCTCCGGACACTTTAATAGACCGCGGGTCAGCGGCTTGTCCGGTTAGGAGGGAGAGGAACGTCTCGATGTATGATTCACGTAGAGAGAGAGTGAGTCCAAGCTCATACAGGTAGATGATGTTGACCGTTGGGCACGTTGGGCGTCAATGAGTCAAACCAAACCCTTAAATTGACTACAGAGTTCTATTTCTGGTGGTGGGCTTAATTAGAGAAATATAATAGGATAATGAGATTTAAAGTGAAGACGGTGACGAGAGGAGGGACTGAAGGAGATGAGCGGTGGAAGGGGCTTGGAGGAGGAGGAGGATGAGGAGGAAGAGGAGGAGGAGGATTGAAGCTGGAGAAGCTGAAGAAGAAGAGATGAAGAGAGAGTATTGGGGATATAAAAGGAGCAGGAGAAAGGAGGGAGAACGAGAAGTGGGAATCTGCCAATGGATAGACTGGGAACCATTTGTTTGTGGTGGGACCCCCTCCCCACATTGGCCGTGATCATGTCTGTCTGCACAGAACCTCCGACACAGAAAGATGTACTTGCCTCCTAAAAATCCATGTCACTTTCTCTCCATCTCTCTCACATATTTCCAACTCTGCTGTCTGACGCCTAAGTGCCTCCAGTATGTGCTGAGTGGAGTTATCTGATTTCTGCAGGCTAGTTAAATGCAACCACCCCCCCCCCCCCTCCACACACACATACAGTTCCATTACTGCACACGCTAATGGCATGCTCGCGGTGCAAAGACTGGGGCCCATTGTTCCGTCTATATGTCCGTTTGTGGGCATTTGATGCGCCCTTATTGCCGTGCGTTGCGTTGATCCGGATTGATAAACGATCGGAGCAATGCATTTGAATGCCTGTCAAGTGGACACTCATGTGTGAAGGCAGCGGTTTGTGTTTTTCTCTGTGTTTGACAATGTGTGTGTGTGTGTGTGTTTCTCTGGCGATCAGCAGTTTATTTCTGTGCTTCAGTGGCGTTTTTCTCTGCAGATTACAGGGAAAGTGGAAATGGGTCTTTCTCAGCAGCCGCAACTCCGAGTGGAGCGCTCATCGCAACTAATAACTGTCACTTTGAGTTGCGAGGGGTTTCATTTCTTGTCTCATTGGTCTCCTGATTTATTCGTTGGTGATGACCTATTTCAGCCTGTTTAGCTGTTGACGCGCAGATGCAACGTGTGTGCAGAAGACACACGATGCAAAAAAGAAAGAAAAACAAGCCTCTGAAACACCACATCCCTCCCTCTGGGTCTGATTTGCTTGCAACTGCTGTGTTTGCTGATTGTCGATAGTTACAGTTACAGTGAGAAGTACAGTGTATTGATAATATATATCGATATCGGGATATGAGACAATATCGATATTATCGCTATATGGCAAAGTGTTCTCGTTTTCCTGGTTGTTATTTTCTAAACGTACAAGACTGTTCTATCTGTTTTATTGTTTGCCTTTTGCATTTATATATATCCACATTACTCAAAAACCTCATTGTGCAAGTATATGCCCAAAAAAAGCACAAAGAAAAAAGAAAGCACCGATATCGATGTATTTAGTGAACAATAATGTGATATTGGACTTTTTTCCCGTCCCGCCCAACCCTAGTTTTCACATGGTTTGTCCCATTACACCTCGCACCTACAGCGAATGTCCAATACAGATTGCATTTCACACCACACCTCCTTCTGCAGTGTGAACACAAGTGTGCAAAAATTTCGACAAAAAAGCCTCGACTGCCTTGAGGAGGCTGAACACAGTCTCAGCGGGACATCCATGGCAGAATAACCGAAATAGTGAATCGACTCTGTCCTCGTCGCTTCACACTGGTAACGTTTGAGGAAGGAGCACATGGGCTGCCTTGTAGATTCGTAAAGGAATAGTTTGACAGGTTGTAAAATATGCTCATTAGCTTCTTTTTTCGTTGGCAGTTAGATGAGAATTTCTCTCTCGTGTCTGGAGGCTAAATAGCTTGGCTTAGCTCAAAGATGGAAGGAAGCGGAGGGAAAAGTAGTGTGTGACCATGAAGGGTATAAATCCTCCAATTAGCTAAGGAAATTAATTAGTAATGCTTTCCCCTCCCTTAACGACCTTTATTAAAGTGCCTTTGAGCAAGACACTGAGCGCCTGTCTCCTGTGATGGAAGAATAAAGCTGTTAGGGGCCAAGTTAGATCGAGCTGTGTTTAGCAGAACAGAGTATACATGCTTTCAACCTTCCCTGGATTAAAAGACAGCATGATTGCATAATCAGGAGTCTCCATTTGATGTATACATGGAGGTAAACGAGCCCAGATGGCCCGTCTGCCCTGTTATTCGTCGGTGGAACGCCGGCATTGTTAGTTTCTAATCTTGTGTTATTTACGGTACCTACTGCCTACGTACAACTACTTTCCTCTGAACTCAAGCCTGCACAATGTGTGTGTGTACACTGTGCAGCGTGGAGAAAATACACTATTTTAATACGAGGCCGACTTCTACCGCTGCACTTTTTCAGAGTAACGTTGAGGGAGGGAGATTGTTAGCGACAGACAGAAACCAAGTTCAATTTTCCAGAGCACAGAGGGGCCTATTCAGCGTGCTATGTGAAGAGTAGAGGGGGGAGAGAGAGAAAGAGAGAGAGAGAGAGAGAGAGAAAAAAAAGGTGGGGGTGACACCACTTAAAGTGCTTTTTTACGGTTGATGGCGTGCATCTGTGTGGTGTGTGCTCTATAGCTCCACAGCCCTGTCTGGAGCAGTCAGAGACCCAGAGACCCAGTGAAGGATGGAGGACAGCTGATAGCCGTATTCTGCTGATGGAGGACGTATAGGAATCAAGCTCTGTGTGTGTGTGTGTGTGTGTGTGTGTGTGTGTGTGTGTAGGACAGCAAGACAGACACATCTGTCTGTTTATGTTGAGAAAAAGCAGCCGCACGTTACCTGCAGCTGAAAAAAAGAATGAGTCACCAGAGGAAGCGGGTACAAGTCTGCAGTCCTGTTTGTGTGCACGTGCACATGCACTGTCTGTGTGCACGCACTGTGCACTTGTGCATGCACAAAACGTGGCAAAACGGGACGAAGTAAAGGCCAAGGAACATGGCTGTACATCACAACTTGAAAAGCCAAATGATGAATGAAGGAATGACATGGGGAAGGTGATGGTGTTTTTTTGTGCATAAATTAAAAAGTAAATGCTTTTGAAGAAGTGTTTTATTTTTTGGGACTAGACTGAATAATTCCCCAGACCGATGAATCAGCTGATATTAGCTCACTATAAATATAGCAACGTCACTTGAGGCAATTCATTATACTTTGTGCAGCACCCTCAACTTTTATTCTACATATGCTGCATTCATAGGATCCAAATAACTGAAAACAATTCTCTCCACATATATATGACTTCTGTTCATAAAGAAGTGACTACTATCTAGCTTGTCATGCTTAGAAACTCTTGACACCTAAATCTATTGGACAGTCTATTGCTTTTGTTTGATACCATAAACTAACGGGTTCATTTAAATTGTAATACCGAAGTTCACTGTCCTTATTGTTAATTATGTGGTCGTAATGCTTTGTTCAGCTGTTGTTCAAGAGCTATAAATCTCGGTGAGAGGATAAAGTTACAAACTGTCTGAGCGTCAGTGGGTAATAAAAAGGATTAAGGGAACATGGAGCTCTTGGATTTGTTATTGCAGCAGTGTGCTGTCACAGTTTAATAAATGCATCAACTTTGCAGTGATCCTTCGCCGGCCTGGTCACTACAGTAAATTGTGGTCTTTCATTTCTTCTCGACCGTCAAACAGGGGGTTCAGCTTGTGGCCTCTAATGCGATCATGTAGTTTGTGTCTTTAGTGGAGAGCACAGACGACGCGAAGAAATGTAGAAAATCCGTTTGGAAGGGTCATCTTACAAAAAAAACTAAATCATATCATGGGAGCCCACTGAGCAAATAAAACTATATTACTGGACATCACTCACTATGCTCTACCGTTGTCCCAAGAAATATATGTAATATGCGAGCACAGTTGATATACTTTCAGAGAATTGACTCGCCTGGTTAAATCCATCACTGACTCCGGGGGAAAAAAACAGGAATCCATCGTTTTCTGATTCACAGACTCCTACAAGTGTTTTTTTTGGGGTGGGTGGGTGAAGTTCACTGTAAATCCAGGCTGTAAAAAATACCTCCTGGAAGCAGCTCATGTTATTTTCTGTGTGGACCAGTTTGGGGCTCTCCTCCTATACAACACGCTTGTAACGTGCCAGTGCCGCTCTCGGTTTATAAAACATTCGGTCTGTTTACTGGTGCTATGACTCATGGTTGCTATGACTCTGACAGCAACGCAGCTGATTTGGAGCATCTGATTCCATATGACTGTACTCCTCCCCTCCACCCTTTTCTCTCTGCCTCTTTCCATCAATATGTTGTGCAGCCTTATATTTATCTACACAGCTCTCTTTGTGTTAACTCAACTTTTTTGGTCAGAATTGCAGGTTTCGCCATCTGTCCGATCTTTCGCTCCTTCCTTTCACTTCTCCTCTCGCTTCGGTTCTGCAGGACTCGACAACCTTGAATCCACCCTGTATAGATTTTCTCATCGCACCATCGCTCGTTTCTGCTCCTCCTCTCCTCTTTTCTCCTGCTCCCCTCTCAGTCCCATCTCTCTGCCTGTCTTTCTGTGGTGGCCAGCTGCACGCCAGATGTGGCCCACTCTCTCCCAGCTGTTGGCATCATGGTCATGAGGAAGAGAGGACTGAGATGGATATGATCCCTCCATGGAAAAACGAGGCACTGTATTCTCCGTAGTACTCGTGAGAAAGAAATATATAAAAATAGCAGGAAGAAGTCAGGAAATATACAACTAAAACACACAAAAAATATAAATGGCAGAGTACAGGGAGTGTGCAGTAATATTCTGCCGTGCTGTGTGATATTTAAATAACTGATTATCCATTATAAGACTTAAAAATCTTAAAAATAAGACTTAAAAATCTGGAAACCGCCTAGAAAAATTCCTCGTTTGTGTAAACATTCCTGGCAAATAAACGGTTTCTGATTCTAATTTCTGAAGAAGTCTATCATAATTGTTGTAGTGAGTACCACAGAAGGGCCATAATTTCCCGTCGGAACATTATAGTGATGCCACAGGAGATAAAAATGCCATTAAGTAGTGAAAGGTCACTGTTGAGTACCAAAGCCAGACTTTACTGGAAGTCCCTATTATGACATTAGAGGCTTGCATTCATTAAAAACCACATGTGCAGAGAGAAAAACGCAACAGCATGAGAATATGAAAAATATTTTCAGTAAAATCAACACTTTGGTGAGGAGTGAGTGGAGTGAAAGCACATCACCCAAATGTCACCTCTCAATAACTCAAAATGCTCGCAGAAACGTTTCACCCCACACAGCCTGTGTTCCTCCCTTGCTGCCAAGCAATAGTTTGACATTTTTGTGAACAACATTTACTTGCTTTTTTGGCAAGAGTTGGATGAGAAGATTAATAGCACTCTCATGTTTGTGCTCTAAATATGGAGCTGAAGCTAGCAGTCGCTTAGCTTAGTTTAGCTGGTAGCAGGGGACAACCTTTATCTTGACTGTGTGGAGATTATACAATAATCTACCTACCAGCACCTCTGAAGCTCACTGATGAACACATTGTAGTTTGTTTGTTTTATCCTTTCACGACTCAAAGTGTAAAGTTGTTGACAGACAACGGGCTAGCGTTAGCTGTTTCCTGCTGAGTCTTTGTGCGATTCTAAGCTAACGGTCTATTCCTTTTGAGTAGTTTTTGAGATGAAAGTGTTACAATTCTTACACAAGTTATACTACGTAGTTAGCATATTATATAGGAGTCACTACATCTATAAAACAATACACTATACATTTAATTTAGGTGAAGTAGCTTCGAACTGTGTGTTAGAAGCTAAGTTAGCTAAGTTACCCTTTGACTTCTATTGAACTTTAAAGTCCTGGTAATATTGGGTGGGTTTACACAAAATGTCCTCTTGGGTCTCACATTCCTAGACACTATGTGGAATAAACTAGCACTCATTTTCAGGAGAGAATTGAGTGAAATGTAAGATATTTTAATGACTGAGAAATCTGAAAAAACGAGTCATGGGGAATCTGGTTCGTCCAAACTGGTTTTCACACGACAGCAGCTATTTGCTGGGGCAGATGGTTGAGGCTGGAGGCCAAGAGGAAAAGAGGTGAGGAGCCATTGAAGGCGCTGGAGAGATGGACAGAGCAGAGGGAGGGAAGATGGAGGAGGAAGAGGTGTCTTGTTTCGCAGGCGAGCTGCACTGAAATGCCAATTTGAAAAAAAAAAGAAACAAGCATGGAGATTGTTGATAGTGTTAGCATTTAGAGGGGATTGCTCCTGTCGTGACTGCTCAGAGGCTATGGGGAAAACGCTTTGTGAAAAGGGCAGCAGAAAGCCACATTTTGATTGATTGTAGGTCATTACACAGGAACCATATTGGACTACCTACAGCTATTAGGTGGCCGACCTGCAGAGCGGCTCTCTACACTTTCCCTCCTCTAATGCATTATAATCCTCCTTGTCTTCTTCCAATTTCCTTCCAGTCCTAAAAAAAAGTCATCTCCTTTTCCTCTCAAAACATCAATTTCTTCATCTAGTTCACACTCCCCCCCTCCCTAACCCCCTTCGCTCTGTCTGCCTCTCCCGGTCAGGGGAAGTGGCGGTCGCTGCCCGCTAGCTCCCAGAGGAACAGACCTGCCTTTGTCCGTCTGCACTGTAGGAGGATGAGGAGCCCGTTTACCCAGTAAGCCCAGCAAGCCCAGTAGGGATTCAGGGGGTTGTCTGTGTTCGAGGCAACCACCCAGAACGCCTGTAAATCAGCCAGCCACTCAAGCCAAGGTCTTCCTGGTCTGCAGAGCTAGCTAGCCAGTCAGTCAGGTATTATGCTAGGCACTATGGATGGGAAAGCCCGGTGCAGACGCACACAGACCGCAAACCGCTTGGTTAAATGTTTTCCAAGCGTAACCAAAATGTGCAATGACTTTGAATCCTGAGGCGCTGCCATTCAAAAACTCCCCCACTTACTTGGACAAATTCCAAAGTGTGAAAATATCGCAGCCAGATTTATTACCTCATGCCATAAACTGAGAGGAACCGGTGGGAACTGTCAGATGTTTTTGAATTTATTTTACTTGTTGAATGTAATTAAACTGTATTTTTCTTTCTTGACAGTTAACTTCCACAAAGTAGCTCATTGATCCTTGGTATGTGATGGAGAAAAACAACTTGTTCACCGGAATAGATACTAGAACACAAGGGTCGTCGCTTTTAGGTAATAAATACATGTATGCCCAGTATCAATCCACCAGAAGTCAGAGTGTAGTTTAAGCTACAGAAGTGAATTGGATACATATGAAGTGATAGCCAGAGGCTAGTTAGCTTAGCATAGCACAGAGACTGGAAACAGAGGGAAACTGCTAGATGGGCTTTGTCCTAAATTAACAAAATCCACCTAACACTTCTAAAGCTCACGAATCAACATCTTTTTGTTTGTTTAGAAACTATGTGAAAGTGATAGTTTGTTAACTGAGCCAGCCTAGTTTCCCATCTGCTTAGCTTTGTGCTCAGCAAACCTAGCGTCTCCTGCCTTCATAATTAAAGCAGTATACTATATATTAACTGTAATAAAAAAAGGGCATTTTGTTGGATTATTTCTTGGCTGAAATAGACTCCAGGGTGCTGCGGTACTTAAATTAAGGTAATCGGCTACAGTAGGTATAGGCTATGTTTGACAGATATAAAGTATATAGGTGTAAAGATAAAGAATGATATCAGACCTTGAAAAGTAATGTTATGTTTTACTCTGAGGAAAATGTACAGTACAGTTTTAAGGTGTCGGACCACTTAATGCATTTATGTGTAAATGCTTACACCTTCTTTTAGATGTAGTTGTTCTGAGGTTATGGTTGTTTACCTTGCTTTACTGACATAATAAGGCAGTAGACCGCCTCTCCTTCTGCAGTGTGAAGGCACCAACACATCGGCTCCATAAATAAACTTAGTAAGAGCAGAGACTGACAATGGACCAAGAAGTCTCTAAGCAACAATACCATCTTATTGGCAGCAGGTTTACTTGTTTGCACAACCTCATATGATCGCACTCCTCTTTTTAAAGAAAATGATTCAAACTTCTTCTACCAAGGCCTTTTGAGGACAAAAAAGCAAAAACATCCCGCAACATTGATTTTCTATTATATTTCAAAGCTGAAACTGCCTCACATCATTACGCACAACACGATCCTTCGGATATCACATTCACAGCGTTCGCCTACCCTCTGAAATTACTCTACAAGCATGATGAAATATGGAATAAAGTGCTTTTCCCCCCTTCCTTTTCTTACAGTTATGTTTTAATGGATGAGGCTTCAACAAGTCGCAACAAGGAGATCAATAGAAAGTACTATTTAGACTGTCGTCCCACAGGCCGCGTCGGGTCTCGCCTCGGCTCAAAGAGGAATATGTGGTGATGCCAAAACGACACCCAGCCAGCGCGGATATTATTTGATGTAATAGGAACACTATGGTTTGATTAGTGGCGCCTCTCTCCCTTCATCTATTGCCCTGTAGCATCACTTTGCTCTCTGTGAAGTCAGTCAACATGTCAGGGGAGGTGAGTGTGCATTTACCATTCTCTTTAAGCCCTCCCTCCTTCCCTCCACATCACCCCTCGTCTCCCTGTTTTCAAAGGGTGGCACGAGGGTAACAGCATGGGTTACAAGAGGAAGGAGGACGGTGGAGACGATAAACGGTTGTGAGGAGAATATAAAAAATAGAAGGCTGCAGTGCTGGACGACAGTCTGAATCAGCCACGTCCTGGACCGGCAAGTTCACCAGATGGCTGCTTGATATGTGCAGTGGGAACAGGCCTGTTGCAGTGTGTGCATGCTATCCCTCCTATGTTGCTCTCCGAGCTCCACATAGGGAAAGTGTTATTGCTCTTGCTCCGCATTCCTAAGAGCCAGAGGAAAAATCTCAACCCCTTTTAACCCCCCTTCTCAGCTGTAGACCAGCTTTGAAGTTTTTTTTTCTTCTTCTTCTCTCACTTACGCACACCCTTGCGCACTCCACTCCACTCCTTTCCTCACATGGATTTTGTTTACGTCCAGCCAGCTCCCACAGTACACGGCTCAGGCAGACAGAAGTTGTATGGAACTCCTCTGGGGTGTCGCTTAGTCAAGCTGTGTTTTGCATGGGATGATTCGGCCACAAAAGGCATCACCCCTCGCTCCGGGACACATATAGAAGATGTTTTCCGAAGGCAAACAACCCTAATGTTCTGGTTCCTTGTCCCCTCCTTTCCCTTCCTCTGGAGACTCAGATCCCCATGCACCGTCACCGCTTGTGAAGTGCAGGGCTGTTTATGCAAGCTGTCTGTGTCCATGTGATACCTGCTGCATCACACCACCTCCTGCACATTGTTATAACTGATAGCGAGGAGGAGTTTCTGCATCTTGTTCTCCGGCAACACCATAATCACCTGATCCCTGTATGAATAAAAGGCCGAGTCATTTATTGAGTGAGATGAGAGGCCTGGTGCGGCTCACGCAGAAACGATCCTGTCCATGCATTATGTATCCACTTTCATCTCCCCATTATGCCGCATTCTGCATCGCTCTACACTCATTTCTTTCACTCACAATCTTTTCACACAAATCCCTCAGCGCACATCGACGGCTTCTAAACCGTGTGAGAAATTCTAATCTTAGTTTTTTCGCCTGAGGTCCCAGCTTTACAAAGTAAAGTTAGGACAGATGTTGTTAGTGCTGTGTGGGCTCCTCGCTGCCAAATATATCTGTAGACTACTGTATGTGCGTAACTTACAAGATATGACACAGAAATATGCTTTGTTATGAAAGCAAGGACGAGAACCCACGCAGTAGTGTTATACTGGAAAGTTTGTATTCTCTGATGTATTTCTTTTGTAACACAGGACAGTGAAAAGAAATGAGCTATTTTACACTGTGAACAAATCACTTTTTCATATATTTAATTAGCTAAATGTGTTGGTATACATGTATCATTCTTCAGTCGTGAATATTGCAGATTTGTAATAAAGTTCCCTGAGTGTGTGTGAATCTGTGCATTGCTCTCCAGTATGTAGGTCTGTGTTGTGTAATACAATCTGTCCCTATCCAATATTCACACGGCTAACCCTTGAGGGTAAAGAGACCCGGGGAGAAAAGGAGAGGAGACCAATAAACAGAACTCTTGCTGGAAGTTTCCTACTGTGAAAGGGAATCCTGCTCCAAACAGATTTAATACTCACACATGCACCCAATGGCACATGCTATTGCCCTCAGTTAGCCGGTGCTCAGTCCAGTGTGTCTGCACAGACTCTTCAGTAGATTAAATAATAAGTTACTGCTGCAAGTTACTTAAATGTGACGGCGATGCACTAGCTCATGCCTGGGCAGGCATGACATTTACTGTGAGGTTTAAAGGCCCTGAAAACTCAACCAGCGTTCTTACTATAAAAGATGGCGTCCCACATATACACACATTTTCCTGCCAAGTTTGAACAGTATTGATTACGTAACCTGGGAGATTTCCTGTATTTAGTTTTGTCCTTGCTCTTCTTACTGGTTTGAAGTAGGCAGGGCTTAACTGGAAAACATGGTGATGTAAAGTATTTCTGTGCTCCAGTCTGGGGCTATTTTCCTCTAGAATTGATCAAACCACACCCATGCTTCTCATGAAACGGATGACCTCATGTTAAACTCTAAATAGATAATAACTTAGGATGTTTTTTCAAAACATCAACATGACATTTAGTATTTAGTGGCATTTAGAGAAGTGCTGAATATTTAAACCTACTACGAGGAGCTTTCATTTTGTGTCCCGCTGGACTCCCTTTTAGAAAATCTCTCATTTACTGCTGCAGTCTTTCTCCACGCAGTCCTGGTTCTGGTTCTACCCGGCCTGGGTCTCCAGCAGAGTGGTGCATGGATGTTGGCTCGGCGAAGGTGCAGCTGTGCTCCCGGCTGCAAGAGGAGCGTCCCGCTGCTGCCGGTTTGGCTGTGTGCCGGAGGCCTCGCTGGAGCCTGAGCTGAAGGGGTTTCCGGTGAACCTGTACATTGTTTCATCTAATTTCGACCTGATTTCTCGCTGATGGTCTTGTTTGCGTATGTGGGTCTTATAGAAGCGTGGGTAGTATATTGAGATCGCTTCATAACCAGTTAAAAGTTCTTTGACAAAGTCTGTCTTTTTTCCTATTGCATGGACCAATCAGACGCAAGAGATATTTACAACCGGATATTGTTTGCTTGTGTTGTCTGGGGTGTAAACATGTAGATGTAGTCCTTCCTTTTACCAGTCAGAGTGTGTAAAGATAATTCCTGGGAGACGAGTTAGACAAAACAGCCCGAGCGTGGGACTTTTCTTCCTTCAGTTTCTCTTTCTCCAGAGCAATCAGTGTTTTGGCCTCGATTTTTTTTTTCTTCTTCTCTCTGCTTTTCTCTCTTGGTTGTGTTGTTCTCTTTCTGACGCAGCAGATTCACGAGCGGCAGCAACACATGACGGAGTGAGAAACAAGAGCAAAGAGCTCTGTGGATTCACTTCATCTAGAGGCGCTCTGAATAAGCCCCTCTGAAGTGATGCTATCTGCATCTGCAACTTCTTTTTCTTTTTTTTCCTCTCTTCCTTGTATAAATCTGAGCTGATGGGCGCTGATCTGCTGTCAGCCTGGATGCAGATCATAATGAAGGAGGCAGCAAACAGGGAGGTGGTCTCTCCTCATACTGATTTGAGAAATATGAGATCCGCTGCTGGAATCCATGGCTTTTTTCTTTTCCTTTTTTTTCTCGAGAATCACCTTTTATAAATGAGGATTCTTTCACTAAATCATCATAATTATACCATATCATTTAGCATAAATGTGTTTTCTTCCAGACAAAAAGTTGCATCAATTACTATAATAATATACTATACTTTGTAATGCGATAATGTCTCATATTAAAAACAGCGTTCATAATTCCGTTTGCTCCTCTGCATCTCCTGACAATCACGCATGAGTCACCGGCTTGTGGGCCGTGGAGATTTATCCAGCAGGGAACACGTCTCTGGGTTTGAAGCGTCACAGAAGGCTTGTCGGGAAATGTCTGGTTAAGAATAGGTCCGTGTCCTCGGGGCTTTTGTTTAAGGCGTGGTGCAGCGTTTTTTACCCAGAGTGTCTCAACGCCGCTCTGGAGCAATCAGAGAGACACACTCTCCTCCTACTGACAGATGTGTGGGTATATTTCTTCTGCCTATACATTTGGGTGAGGGTTCTAGTTTGTGTGTGTCGGGGGGATGGGATGGGAAGTGGAGTTTGGGGAGGAAGAGGTGGTGAAGAAGTGTGGGGAGAGGTCAGCCGCAGGCACAGCTGGTGAGACCCCCACTCCAACCAGCTGCTGCCTCAAAAGAGCCCGTCAGCAGGCTGCCGGCCGGCCCTTACGTGCCGGCCCCTCTCCTTCGCTTTCTGTCCTCTCATCATCCCCCCCTTTCTCTCCCTCCGACCCGGCTCTCCCTCTGTCCCGTCCCCCCGTCCCCCTGCACACTCAGCCCAGCTGTTCCAAGCTTTTCTACTCTCCTCCCCTGCCACTTTGCACTCTGACCCCTGGGAGGAAAGCAACAAAAAAAAATCATGCATTTACAAACAAGTGCACACGTACACAGAAGCGCTGATACGTTTTTTTTGCACCGGGCGAGTCAATAATCCCATAAGTCACATCAAAGGTGTCTCAGGAGTGGTGCTATATCTGTAAAGCCCCTGTTGGGCCGGCGGGTAGGAGCCAGAGGCGAGTCTAAATCCACCAGCTGGGCCAGGGCTCTTCGGGGTGGACTTGTTTTCTGCTTAATGCCACGGGTGTCAGCATATACACAGTTACAGAGCCAATGCTGATGATTTTGCGTGTTTTGTTGTCATTAAGGTACGAACTGTGAGTACTAAAAGGAGCTGTCACGGTAATAAAGCAGCAAACAATTATCTATAGTGGACAAATACCTATCTGCTCTCATATGGCGTCCACGGATGATAACACCTTCTAGACTGACAAGCGTCATCGTGGAAGCACAGCATCCACCCTCCAGCTACCCGTTGGGGGAAATACTGTCAGCACTTTTTCCATAGTTTTGCACATTTAGCACCGTGAGCTACGAGCCGCCGGCTCGCTGACGACATGTTGAGAGCCGTTGAGACGCAACCCAAACGCTCCCAATCCCGGATCTACTGGCCATTTCCCTGGAAGCCCTCCGTTCCATTTTGTCATGCTTGGGTAAGAAAATCAACTTGCCGAGACTTGAAACACGCGTGAGGTCGGCAAACATCATCATCGTGTGGCCAACAGAGACGGTGGGAAACGGTGGGGCTCTGATTAAGAGTTGCGGTGAATTAATTAATGGCGTTACTGTCACGCACGATAGCTATAGCGATATTACACAACAGCTGCACACAGGCATGGGGCAAGAGGAAACACCACATGAAAGCAGGCAATGTGTCAAAAGATTCCGTATCAGATAAAGCAGCTCGGCAAAGTAAACACTCAAGTTTCATACGATGATGGTGAGCTTGTAGAAAGTAAACATTAAGTCGTAATAATTGTAAAGTCAAAAGGCTCACACAAGTTATTACAATTAATACACATGAGTATACACACCTAATTCCACGGTAATTCATCCAATAGTGGGCGAGACATTTCGGTCAGAACCACAAATGTCAGCTTCAGGGTGGCACTACAGGGAAGAAACAGGGGATGACTAAAGCCAGTGGGGTTAATCCTCTGGGGATAATGAATGTCTGTAATAAATGTCACGGCAGACTTACAGACCAGACGCCAACAGCGTCGCTGAAAGAAGAAGTTTGCTGTTCAACCACCGAGTCTAAAATCCTGGATGTCTGAAATTCCTCGAAAGCACCAACAAGTCTAGTCGTTTCTGTTCACGCTGCTCGGCACTACACAACAACAAAAGCCTCGGGGACATAATCGTGATGCATCTCTGAGCACTTTTTCTTTATCTTATAACTTCATGTAATACCCATTGCACTGTTGTTGTCGTTGATCGTTGTTTGTCTCGTCTAACGTCTAATGTTTATGTACCGTCCGCCAAGAAAAAAAATCCTTGTGTGTGTAAACATTCCTGGCAAATAAACGGCTTCTGATTCAGATTCTGATCTCGCGCGTGTTTGATTATCATGCCGCTGCTGGAATCCAGGGATCCAGTCACTTTCTAAAGCCTTTCAACAGACAAACACATGATTTGTGGCTAACACGTACTCTCTTTGAATCTGGCGAGGAATAATTTGTGTTTTAAAAAAAAATCTTTATCATATGACCTACATATCGATTAATGGCTATTTCGTCCCCCATTAATAAAGCTAAACACCTACGAGTTCAAATCTGAACGCGGGCCACCCAGGCTGCACCTCATCAACCCCGGTTGCAGTGGATGCTGGGGTGCCACACCCTCTCTCTCTCTCTCTCTCTCTCTCTCTCTCTCCCCCAGTGCCATTGTTCCCTCGATGACAAGGCCCACGTGCCCCCCTATTCAGCATCCTGGTGGGGGGTAGGCGGGCCCTTTGTCTCGCTGCCATTGTCCCAGACACATGCTTCCATTTGACGGACACACGTGCTGTCAAAAGAGAAAAAAAAAAAGAGGGAGCGCAGGGGGAGGTGCCACCGCTGGCCATTATTCTCGGCGGTGAAAAGACGAGACGCGCTTGGCCATCTGTGGTGCGTGTCTGTAATCTGTCAGTGACTGCACACACAAACACACGCACACTTCTCTGTTTCTAAGAGAATCCCCTCTCTTTTGTCTCGCCACGCTTTTCTCGGGGCATGACGCCTATGTGGGGTCCAGGCGGGGTTGTTTTGCTGTGAAGAGGGGCGGCGGAGAAGAGAAAGAGAGGGTGTGTGTGTCACAGAGGCCGATGGGGTTGAAGTGAAGCTGCTATCTCGGAGAGAAAGTGCCGGCAAGAATGTCGTCTCATCTCCTCTGTGTGTCAAAGTGACTATTGTTGAGCGCCGGTTTTCTAGCAACGGACCTAAACACCAGTCCACTTGTCTCCTCTCTCTCCCTCTCTCTCTCTCTTTCTCTCTCTCTCTGGCCTTGGATGACCCCAGTCCGCCTGAGGGTCTTCACCTCAGCAGTGTATACCCTGCTTACCCTCCGCTTCCTCCACTTTTTTATCTGGAGGTTAACTGATGTTCTCTGAACTGTAGGCGAGTTTCTGGAAGTCACTGTGGGATGTTTTCACAGAGCTGAAATGTGAGATAAATTGTTGCCCAGTGGATGTCTTGTTCTCTCCTTCCTTCCTTCCTTCCGCTCGTCCTTCTTTCCTTCTTTCTGTCCATAATTTCTACATTCATTCACTTCCTCAGTTTTCCATTGTGTGTCCCTTCCCTTCATTCTTCCTTCTCCTTCAGTATTTCATTCCTTATTTCTAGTCCGTTGTCATTTGCTACTCTGTATTTACATTTATTTTCTAGATTCTTGTTCCTGTTCTGGTTTCCTACAACCCTAGCATGCACATGGGAGAATTTTCCTCCAGAATTCTCCTCAGGTTTAGGCAACAAACCCACTTAGTTATAGGTTTAGAAAAATGTCACGATGTGGGTTCAAATTAACCCTTTCTGGCAGAAAGCGCTGAACACAAGCTTCTCCCATCAGTACAATACATACATTTATAATATATATATATATATATATATATATATATATATATATATATATATATATATATATATATAGACAGACATGAGTCTGGAAACATGTATTCAAATGTCCATTTCTGAATTATTATTGTTGAAGAGAATCTAAGCTAAAAGATCCACATACTGTACAAAAATATAAAAACTTTCCGTAGTTGACCTTTTTAGCTTGGAGGAGCTCTTCACTATGTATTGCACAGACATGTTAAGAATGAACAACCCTACGTGGATCATCATTGGACGCTCAAGATATCAGCTGTCAGACGGGTGCAGCAGCGCCACCGCGGTGCGTGTCGGACTGCATTTCTACACCCAATTTCCTCGGCCCGTGTTTCTGCATGACCAGCGAGGGCTTTTAGTGCCGGTCGATGAGACTCGACCAACCTGTGAAGGTCATTCAGTCTCTCCTCTCCTCTCCTCTCCTCTCCTCTCCGCCCCAAACTCCCAAACCACTGTCGAGAAAAATGCTCTTTCTTTGTGTGCGCATATTTGTCGCCACATGTTGCTTCCTCGTGGCGCAGCGAAATTGCTGGATTGGAAAGTCCAGACAGATGGTTGATGTCACACAGCTCGAAAAGATAAGATTGACAGACAGATGGATGGATGGATAATCGATGCATTTATGCAGAGCAAGCTTTAGGCCGTATGCAGCGTGTAGGAGGTGAAAATAACACGGAAAAAAAGCAACATTTAAAGAGTTAGAAGCAACTATGTGGAACTTTGATTCAATTTTGATTGCGGAAGATTATATCAGCATTAAGTCAACGTCCAACTGTGTCCTGTTTAGGAATTCAGACAAACAGAAGTCAGACTGGCAGTCTGACAAAGAGTGATGGGGCAGATGTTAAAAGCTTTAAAAGCCTTATTGATTTTAGAGTCCTGGCCTCGGATCTAGTGGCTTTACACGCATAAACATGCATTATGCATGAATACTGTGTATTGACAGTCAACGCTGTAGGAATCCCAAGGAATCGTGACTTCACATGGAGTTCACAGCAAGACAGCAAACACACATTCATGTATGTGGCAACATCTCTTCCTGTCTGTCTGCAGCTCTGACAGGAGGGCAGAGGTCAGAGGTCAGAGAGAGTGGCCTGGATGTTGACACACACTCTCACACACACACACACACACAATACACAACATGAATGAACACAGGCAGCTGGCTCATTACCATGACAGTGTGTTATACTGCTACTATCCAGCAGGGGCGCTGTTACACAGGCAACCAAGGTCTTTGGCCTCTCCTCTCTCCTCTCCTCTCCTTTCCTTTCCTTTCCTCCCCTCTCCTCTCTTCCCCTCCTATGTATGTATGGAAGACAAAAGATTAAAAGATTAACAATATTTTAGCTAAGGCTGAGGCTAAACCAGGAACAAAGCTGTTCCTAGACATCCCCAAAAATAGTATGTAGTAGTAAAATGCATGTGAATGCATGTTTAAATGTATATTTATTGGATAACACACACATGACTAATAGTGTAGCAAGATATTCAGCACTCAAATAAGATGTTGTGGTTGTTCTTATCCACTTTTCTGAAGGAGAAGGCTTCATTATTGCAGTGTTAGTTTAGAGTGTAAAATCAGTCCCCTTCTTAACATCGTAATTACAAAGTTAGCTCAAGGCCGCTCTTGAATTTGTTTGTGCTTCCTTCCCCTATAACTACCGGCAGGAAACCCAGCTAGTATTTTGCTGTACAAAGTGTTTATGTTTACAGTTTAATCTGCGGGCCATAAACGATGCATCAGTGTCTCCTGTCTCCTCCTCTGTCTCCTCCTCTGCCTCCTCCTCTGCCTCCTCCTCTGCCTCCTCCTCTGCCTCCTCCTCTCGGCTCCTCACCAGGAAGACCTCGCTGTGATCAGCGCAGAGGGAGGTCTCCTTTCACCCACAATGTTGTCACTGTCTGTCTCTCTCAGCACAGTGAAAGAAATGTGTGTGTGTGTGTGTGTGTGTGTGTGTGTGTGTTCATGCTGCTCCGCTACTTCCTCTGCCTTCCTCTCTCTTTCTATTTTCGTTCTTTCTCAGAGTTGCCACTTCTTCTCCCAAACCCCCCTCCCCATACTTTCCTCTACCGCTCCCCTTCTGTCACAGCCCCACAAAAAAAAACAAAAAAAACACACACACACACACACACACACACACACACACACACACACACATACACACCATTGGTTGCCATGGGATCCGGTTGCCATGCAGCAGCCGCAGCAGTATTCACATGGCGCTGGCGTGTGTAGC
>NC_136598.1:23687332-23719832 GCF_910589615.1 Taurulus bubalis | reverse complement strand
GCAACGGGCCGATGTTAGTGTCTGTGGAGCGGACGCATGGATATGCATGACCGCGCGGCCACAGGACAGCGATTCTAAAGAGATAGCGTCTCCTCTGATTAGTCTAAAAGTCTGTCCCTTTTGTCTCCTGCTGTGCTTCTTTGGCTTCACTTATTTTTAGATTCCCTTCCTTCTCACCCTCCTGTGCAGCTCTCTCTCAGAAGGAGTGCAAAAGAAAAGAGGAGGAGGTTGATAACAATGTTGATTGCTGTGAAGGACGATAGAATGCAGATCAAATGAAAGGAAGTGGAGCTCAAAATGTTTAATGTTACTTAGAGGCAGCTTTTTTATGTCCTCTAATTTACAAAATAAAAGACAGACAACATGAGTTCCACATTTGTGTGGAGTTTTATCTTGTTTTCTTTGTAAATGTTGCTCTTTCTGTGCACATTTCATAATTAGAAGATCATAATGTGGTGAGTGTGTGACGATATTGTGAAAGGTTAGACGCTTGTTTTCTGTCTTGTCTTCTCTGCAACTTTTCTTTATTGGTAAAACCTAAACTGCACATTTCTGTGTTTGTTGACGTCATGTTGACGTCATGTTACTTAAAGCAGCGGTTCCCAAACTTTATCCCTTGAAGCCCCTAAAAAAAATGATAAATCCGCAAACAAGATCCTCAATTCTTTTCTTTTTATTAAACCAAATTTCTTTAATTTTGGAGATGGTTAGGATCACACGAAAAAAAATTAAAATATTACAAATCTGTAAATGATATCTTCAATTCTTTTTTTATTTTATTAAATAATTGAAATGTCTTGGCTCACATGAGTTGGAAACATCCACTGCTGTGATCTAATTCTACAAACAGTATAAAGTGTAACACTAATAATATTAGAGTAGCCTGATTTTAACATGACATTGTGCTCAAATACAGAATGTGGCCTACAAAGTAACTTACTATTTTTTAGTGAGGACAAAAATATCTCTTTTTAAATAGTTTTATTTATCAATTTTTGTATCAAGTATCCAGTAAATGTGTTATGTATGTTTTGTACTGACTTAAAGGGCCGGCGTGTAGGGTTTGGCAGCACCTAGAGGCCAGGGGTGCAGACTGCAGCCAACTTCGACTTCCTCCATGTGCCAAGGGTGTCGGAGAACTACGGTGGCCTGTGTGAAAAAGCAAATGGCTTTATCTCGAGTCAGGGTTTGGTTTGTAGAAAAGGGGGACCGGCTCTGCAGCTCATTCCTAAATGCTAAACCCTGTTCCCTTTAATAACAACAGGTATTGTCTTTCAGTGTTGTTCATGCACGTATTTTGCATATTGATTCATACGCCGTTTTGTAAGTAGAGCCACTCTCCTGTGATGAACACTCTGACAAGTTTCCCCACGGGAACAATTAAAGTACATCACAATCACAACTTCATGTCACCTCTATCAACAGACTGTGAAACTGAAACAACTGACAGTAAGCAGAAAGGGAGGCGGTGTTAAACTCTACAAATACCCACAAGGACAACAAGGACATTTTGATCCCTCGCTGCCTCAACCATTGTTGATCTCTGGCTCTGGGTGTTACATGGTAAACGGCTTAGGGGATGAACCGGCATCATGGAAGGCTAGGAATGTGTGAGAATCGAGAGAGACGGCATTAACACTCCACTGAGTTCTCTCCGGGCTCGGCCTCGGCTCTGCTGGAGGAGACCATGCAGGAAATACAAAGGGCCGTCTGAGGTAGATCCATCAGAGGGAGCGACAGATCTGGATTTCAGTCAGATGCTAATTATGTAAACACATTGTGTCTTGTGCTTCAAATTGCCGTTGACCTTTTTTAGTATTAAATCAAGACCGTAACCAAGTTGCATGTTGTGATGAGAGTCTTTGCAGGACTACCTCGGCTCAGTCAGGCTGTTTGTAGCTATACGCTGCAATTAGTATGGTATGTAACCCACGTAACCATGAACCAGGAAATGTAAAGACTGCTTAAAAGGAGGGAAGGAAGGAAGGAAGGAAGGAAGGAAGGGAAGGTGGTTGGGTCATACAACAAACAGCCTTTCACCCAGGAGATGGCTGTTCGTACCTTCCTGGGTAACAAGAAGTCCAAGTTGATTTATTTTTCCCTTAACATCCTCACTTCTGTAGTTATTTTAATCCAAATCACAATCGTTGCATAAACCTAACTAAGTAATTTTGTTACCTAAACTAAACTAAGTTGATTTTCCGTTTTGAATGAGGACACGTTCTCTTCTCCTGTGAAGATGTAGGTCAGAATGTGGCTTTGGTCTTTTTTCCAGTCTTTGCTTTATCTCTAGCTTCATCCCTGCACTAGCAGCCTCCACCCCTGCTCCTCCACGGGGAGCTGCACTTTAAGTCTAACTATGCAAATATACATTTACAGTTTTTTTCTGGCGGTACAATTTCTTGTTTCATTGTACAATGTCCTTGCAATGCGAGAGGCGGTGTAACAAACTGACTGCTCCACATCTGATGGACAGTAGAAGCCGTATGTAGATCTGGACGTGAGTCACAAACCTCTTCAAAACCCACGACTCTTGTGAACAATGATTTACTTCAACTGTAGCTCTGACATGAAATACAGCTGAAGGCAAGGTTGGTAATCTTGAGAAACTAGCAAGTACACCTGATTAAAATATATATTCAAATGAAATGCCGTAGACCAGAGCTGGCAACTCTTTTCCAGTGAAAGTAGTTTTACATTTTCTTTTGTCAGATCATTTGATTCATTGATTGCTTGGAGGTTTTTCCTCCTGATATATCAGACAGAATGATCGGCTCGTTACACCGACGCAGTGGGCGGGGTCAAAGGTCAGGAGCCAGTCAAAGATTTCCCTCCAGCTTTGGCAGCA
This sequence comes from Taurulus bubalis, assembly GCF_910589615.1. NCBI lineage: Eukaryota > Metazoa > Chordata > Actinopteri > Perciformes > Cottidae > Taurulus > Taurulus bubalis. Next base: position 23,716,984 of record NC_136598.1, on the reverse strand, counting down.
AATAATTCCCAGCTTTGAAATCTGGCACATATAAACCAACCGACACTCAACACACGGAGCGCTCTTCCAGCCCGGTGCTCACTGGGTGTGTTCTGAAGGTTCTCTACGACTCAATCATCAGTTGGGAACGGCCGACTGCTGATGCATCTGCGGCCCGTGTGTCCAGTAACACACTACCAGGCTCCAGTCCTCCCATGAAACACATCCTCCAGCCTGCTTGCCCTCTCCCCCAGTGCACTCTTGACCAGTGCGCCCATAGCAGTCGGAGAGCAAAAGGAAACTGTGTCACCAGCAGCCATGACTCGCTCACTCACTCCCTCACCCCTTCCTTCTCTCTCTTTCTATCCTCCCACTCACTCCCTTCTTTCCTCCAGGATTTGGCGCATCAAACATTGATTTCTGTTTTATTTTTAGAGCAGCTGCGAGCGTACATGCGCGCGTGTGCAGCGTTTGTTTGTGTGTATCCGTGCAGCAGACGCGCCGGGCCGCGAGCAGCTCGGCCGTGTTTTGGGTGCATCACTTGTGCGTGTCTCTGCGAATGTGGTCAGAGCTCTTTTTTTTTTTCTTCTTCCCAAGTTAATCCCTTAAGAAGAGGTGTGGTTCTCTTCCTCGGCTCTGCGCTGCCTCTCCTCTCTGTCCCTCACTCGGAGCGCAACATCATCACACTCTCTCTCTCTCTCTCTCTCTCTCTCTCTCTCCTCTCATCTTCCTCTGGTGCTGTTGTCATTGCCGCGTCCGCTAGTCTGTTGGAGTTTCCTCTCTGCTCGTCGTCTCTGCATCTCCTCTCATCTGCTGCCGTTCCCGGGTGTGAGATGAGTTCCTGTGGCGAGATGGAGGAGGCCATCGAGCTCAGGTGAGTCAAACACAGAGTAGAAGGTGTGAGGAGCGTCAACGTCCAACAAGCGTGTGCACTTCACGTGTATCCACGATATTGGATCTATCCACTTTCTCTGCATGTGTGCGTTCGTGCACCTGGGAGTGTTTTGGGGGTTTCAAACTGGGTCGACTGTTTCCGCAGCAGTCAGTATACCCTTTGGGCAATTTTTTCCTCAGCCTCACCTCCTTTTTTCTGTCCATCAAGTTGACCCTGTTTCCACACGGCAGGAATCTGCGAGCTCTATAGAGGTCAACAGGAGATGTGTGGGGGTTTCCGTGATGGTGATAGCGGTGGTTTCATTGTTGTGGTTGTTGTTGGGTTATTGGCTACGGTGGTATTTTCAGCCACTGCCAAACTGATAATAGGTCTAGTCCAGCCTGGATCTACAGGGCTCATAGCGGCTAATAGCCTTAGCAGATGCATTAGCCCCCATGCCCATATGGAAGAGATTAAACCCGCTATGTTGATACAAACACCCAATGGTTTTTCTTGCATAGCGTTCGAGCCTCCACATGTTCGAGTGTGTCCACCTGCCACACACTCTTCTTTCTTTTTTTTTGACACAGCAGAAAAAGATGTTGTGTTTGCACGCCTTCTGTAGGGAGGGACCGCTTTGCTTAAATTCCCTCCCGAATTCAACACTTCCTCTCTTATTCCTGTCTGCCCTCGCGATTAGATAATCGAGAAGACAGCTCTCATGTGTGCTGCGAAGAAGAAGAGAATGTGGCAAAGTGTGAGAACACGGCGGAAGACAAGAGACCAATGTGGAGAAGATGAGAGGAAGGGTGTGAAAGCAAAAGTTGAGAAACAAACTGGGATGTGTGAAGAGAGCGTGCGAGGGAAAAGCAGAGGGAAAGTAGATTAGTTATGAAGGAGATATGAATTTCTTCCCATTTTCCGCAGAATCGTCATCGTCTTGTAGAATATCACAAGTATCTTGCAGATTAGTGCTCATGTTAGAGAGGGTTATAATTAAAAAGGGATGAGAGAGTGGTGACAGACTTGAGGGAACAGGCCTCGTGGGGCCGAAAAGAAGTGCAAAGAGACGAGGAACGAGTTCAACTCTGAACTTTTTAGAGAGCTTTGTTCGACTGCGAGAGTTCAGCGTTCATGAAGGCAGAGCTGCAGAGCCACGCCGGGACCCAAGAGTCTGACGTAAAACCTGCACAATTCAAGCTCAAGGCGGGGCTGACAAGAAGTTACGGCAGCAACAATATATGTTCATCAGCCGGGGGAACGTTTGACTGAAGTCGTGTTGTGCTTCAAGTTTTTAGTTTTGTTTTTGAGTCCACAAAAGTAAACTCCATATGGAGTTCAGGAGCAATCGGGTAGGAATTTCCTCCTGCCTGGAATAGACTCAAGTTATTCCATAATGTCCCTGGTTTGTGAGTCTCATCACTTGGCCCTGGACATGAAAGTGTGCCGCTTGGTATCAGAGACGAAGCCCAGCTGATAAGCCGGCCTCTTGGCCCCGGTCTGGACTGATAGCGGGGAATACAAAGTGGTAACACAGCTTGACATTATGATACTGGAGCATATCGACTAGACTGCTCCACTTCACGCCTGGCTGCACTGTGTTTAGATTAGCTTCCGCACACGCACGCGTATACACACACACACACACACACACACACAGACACACTTTTCCTATCATAGATACATGCAAACACGGACATGCTTTGGACACGGATGCAGAGACGAGCGCCATCCACACATGAATGCAGACACAGGCACACAATCACAAACACGCACAAAGCTAGCATGGTCCGTGTCCGCTTTGCCTGCTGGTCCAAGGGCAGGAAGGGATTTGGATATTGTTATGTTAATCTGCCTCTCTTTTGTGTCTTGGAACCCATTCAGGCACACGTGCACGCTCACACGCACATGCACACGCTTGCACACACAGGTATGAGCTCATTCAAGCATGCCCAGACTTTTGTGCACAAACGCAATGCAGGGAGCGATGTGTACACTGACAAACAATAATAGTTTTTTCAGGGTACACATTGTTGCAAAGAGCGCGGACGCAAGTTTTGCAAGCTACGCACATACAACCACACATTTACACACACACACACACACACACACACACACACACACAGACACACCGTCCTCTCCAGGATTAACTTGGGTGGGTGGGGGCTGAGACAGTAGCAGGAGTGGCAGGGACACAGCGCCCGTGATGATGAACATGGAGGAAGAGGATAATAGGGGTGGGAGCTGTGTGTGCACGTGTGTGTCTCCCGGTGTTGAGGTGACAGTGCACGTGTGTGTGTGTGTGTGTGTGTACACAGACGTGTGGACTGTACCGGCACACAAATCGAAAAACACAATTTCACTTGGAAGTTTTCACAGCTAAAATCCCATTTAGCAGAAAAAAAGCAGATGATTTTAATTGCAGGATGTTTTTCTCGGACTTCTCCAGGCTGACCTCCTCGGCCTTCGAAGGAGGGAGGCAGGAGGCTGTGATTGAACATTTTCGGAGACCGTGTCGGGTTTTGTGTGTCAGTTTTAAAAGTGTGAGCGTCCCTAAATCTCCATTAGCCACACAGTCAAGGCGTGCCAGCTCTGGGAGCCTGTGCTGCTCCCCGGATCCATCCGTCTTCATAGTGTTGACATCTCATTTCATTCCAAGTACTTTCCTTAGAGTTTACCTATCTTGTCTAAATGTTGTCTATATGTCTCATTTTCACTGCAAATCTTGGCACCGGGTGCTTTTCTCAGTTTTGTTTTCCACTGCAGATAGTGATTATGTTTACGTCATTTTATAGTAACTGTTTATAGACTGTAAGGCAGTTGGTTTGGTTAACTGTGATGTGTGTGTCTCTCTCTTTCTTTGTTTGCATTCCATTTTCGATGCAGAATGAGTTCAAAGGATAATTTCTGTCTCTTAAAACTTGGGTCTTAAACTGCAGTCAGACCAACTTAAAGCCTCTCATTCCTTCAAATGCAAGTTTGTTGCCGCAGAGTGTGTGTGTGTCTGTGTGTGTGTGCCAACGCACAGGCCAATAAACAACTATGATGAAAAGACCGAAACTGAAAGAAACCTGGATTATTCTTTAACTATGAAGAGTAACGGGTCTCTGATCAAGCTTGTTTTAAAGCTCAAACAGGCCCAGAATAAGCCCTTCTGAGGCTTGAATTTCTCAGAAAAACCAAAGTTGCAGTGACAGAACTGATCCCAGATCAGTCCAGTCATCTCGCTCACACTCAGCCCACCTGTTACTGCGAATTTGCACAGATTTCCCACACTGCATTGCAGCCTGAGTCACAGAGGGCAATTCAGTCTTATGATGCAAGATGAACACCAGCCTGCCAGAACACACACACACACACACACACACACACACACAAACAAACACACACAGACTATAATTATATTAGGACAGCTTTCTGTAATACTCCATGAAAGATCACATTGCATTAAAGGGTCAGAGGAAGAACAGGATGTGTCTACCCGTCAATGTCAAGCTGCAGTAACAAAGTTGACAAAGTTGACACACACACACACACACACACACACACACACACGCTCCTCTTCCTTTAAATCCTCCTAGCCTCTAATCTTTCTTGTAGTCACTGATGAGAAACCATAGCTCATACTGTTGTGAAAAAACACAACACGATCAATATGGCCGACGCGATGAGGCGGGGCAAAGCAAATGGCAATCAATCAGGAGCGCTTGCCGCCTTTTTTTGTCATTAGAAATCGGATCAGCGCGGCCGGAGATGAATTCATAAAGTCAGATGCTCTCCAGCTGCTGCTTGCTGATGGAGACGTAACCGTGTTGGTGTCGGTGTCACTCCAGTTCTTCGCGTCCACGCCTCAGTTGTGACACATTTCTGCCACGTTTGCGGCCTCCTTCGTACTGAGAAATGGCTTCGCTGTGCCATTTCCTCACAATGAAATCAAAACAGATGAGGTTTTCTTCGTGCCGGTGTGCTCTGGGATGTGTAATTATTTGCCGGCGATAAAGGTAGACGCTGGCAGTGAGCGCACATCTCTTCTATTCTCGTCACTTTTCGCTTTCTCCAGGAAAATAATAACCCTAACGCACTACAGGGAGCGCACCGCGAGCAAACTGAATTTACTTTATAAATAATGCATTTTAAATGAAAAATCATTCAAGGACATGCCACCATTTTATATACCATGCTGTTATGAACAGTATTGACCATAACTGCATTATAAATTACTATGGATTGAGCATAGGTTCTGATTTTCAAAGACAGAGAGATATATATGAACCCACAAACCCGTTTTTTTATCGAGTGGACCTGCTTTATGCAGCGAGCTGAGGTGTGTGTGTGTGTGTGTGTGTGTGTGTGTGTGTGTGTGTGTGTGTGTGTGTGTGTGTGTGTGTGTGTGTGAAACAAAGAGATGATAGCAGTGGTCTCAGTAGGTGCCCGTCTGATTGTTAAACATGTGGCGCTGCTTCAGCTGTTACTGTACATCAGTCTGTCACACACACACACACACACACACACACACACACACACACACACACACACACACACACACACACACACACACACACACACACACACACACACACACACACACACACACACAGGAAATGACTTGTTAATACCTGTCATTAGTTGTTGTTTTCCCGGTAAAAGCACAAGTCTAAGTTAAGTCTTTAGTGATTTACTAGCCACAAATTGATCAAGTCTCACGTTAGTTATGTTCAAGTTAAGGTTGCAAGTTTTAGTTTCACAGTCTTAGATCTGACTGATATCAGTATTCTCCTCTGCCAATACGAAAGCAAAGGATTGGTCTCATTCTGCACTGAATTATTCATGTGTGTTCTCAGAAAGTCTGTGTTTGTTGCAGCGGTTCTGCTGTGGTGCATGTCTGAATGTTATCTCCAGGAAGGAACACCTTGGAGGAGCAGCTCTCTCTCTCTCTCTCTCTCTCTCTCTCTCTCTCTCTCTCTGTCTGTCTGTCTCTCTCTCTCTCTCTCTCTCTAACACACCTCATAACACCACGGCTATGAAGAATGCCGTCCGGTCAGGATTTAGTCCAAAACACGGGCGCCCTGGTTTATCTCCCCTACATCCTCTCCTGTATTTTTTTAATCACAAACACAGACCACCTGTCATATTTTGTATGTTGCTGTGAGAGAGGAAGAGGAGGAAGAGGAAGAGAGGGAGAGATTTGGGTGATTGTAAGAGTCCTTGTCCTTATTCAGGTCACGCTGTGTCAGTTAAAGTCTAGTTGGCCCAAAAACTGGGTCAGATTTGTGTGTGTGTGTGTGTGTGTGTGTCAGCCTGTGTCTAATGTGTTTTTGACTTAATTCTATTTACTGGGTGTTTGCATATTGCCTCATATCATCCCAGAGTCGCCGTTTAAAGGAGTGACATTTAAAGCTGGTTGTAAAATGAATGGAGGAGAAACTTTGTGGGTGTTTATGTGAGTTTATGCACGTGCTTTTTTTGTTGGGCTCTGTAACGAGGCTAGTATGAAAAGTTAGTTAAAGGAAAGTCCATGAAGCTGAAGATGTGAAGGGATTATAGAAAACATTAACTCTGAAGGTCACAGACTGATGCAACAAATGCTCCTCGAGGTTCTTCTTACTAACTGATTGATGACGCTTTAGTTAATGAACTATTACCTTTATTAGTAATGCTTCATTAGTGTCACATGTGGTGTAAAATCGTTTCTGTTGAGCACTTTTATTTATATTTATTTAAAAGTATTTATTATGTTGAAGAAATCATAAAGAATAGAAAGTCTGTTATATTTTTGTGCCTTCTCTCTGGAACAGAAACTCTAAAAAGGGGATAAATGATTTACTCGCTTTGCTGCTAAATGTGTTGCTGCTTGTCGGATGGGTGTATGAACTGATTTGTTAAATAAAGCAAAACCAAAACGCTGCATCCTGAAACAGTACATCACTTTTCACTGTGTGCAGATGTGCTGGCCTTATTTTTTTTCAAACGTACTCACTCGCTGTTCAGCCAATAAGTCACAACTCGAATCCAAGAGAACAGAGAGAAGGAAACGGAGCGAGGTACATAGTGTCCATATAAAGTGGTCAGCTCAGTGACTAAGCCAAGACAATCCCCTGCACACACACACACACACACACACACACACACACACACACACTCCTCTCGCGGTCTCCCCGGCGCTCTACAGACATATGGCTTACCGTAATGCGAGGTGGCAATGACTCACCGCGTGTGTGTGTTTGTGTTAAGTGTGTATATGTACGTGTGTGTGTGTGTGTGTGTGTTTTGCGACATCCCTCCTCCAACTCCCTCCGTGTACGAGGTGTGTTTTGTCAGCATCTGGTTGAGAAGAAGTGTGAGGGAGGAGTGTGTCCCGTTTTTGCCAAAATCCCTGAGCCGCTGTTGAACACAGAACATCTGGATCAGGGAGGAGCGCTATATATGTGTGTGTGTGTGTGTGTGTGCGCATGTGTGTGTGCGTGTGCGTGCGAATGAGAGGGAGAGTGCCAAACATATCAATCAGGCTCACATCTGGCAAGCACAAAACACAGCTGGACACACGTGAGTTCATGCAGTCCTAACATAGATTATGTGGAGAGAATACAGAGGTGAACACACACACACACACACACACACACACACACACACATGCACGCACGCACACGAATGCAGAATGACGTCATTATTAATTGTGTAACACTTTAAAATACAAGCTAATAACTTGATATTACTGAAACACATTGATATGGACTCTTGTCTTGACCTGCTAACCGTTAAAATACCAACTTAACAAGCTGGAGCAAAATGTCGAAATATTTCTTCCCCCGAACATTTTTATTAGTCTGCGCGCGTGGGCGAAGCTCCCTCGCTCAACTTCATCCCTGTGAAACCCATTTCCTCGCATTCACCTCGCCAGAACTGCAGACATTTGGCTTTTCAAAAATCCACTTTTTGCTTCCCGCCGTTGTGACGAGGGCGGAGGGAGCGTGCACGGCGACGAAGAGGAGGATGGGGGGGATGAAGGGAGGTCGACCCGGGTGAGCGGGCTACAACTCGTGGGTCGCCTCTCTGCTACAATGCCTCCCACATGGCTGCGAACTCAACAACGATGTGTCTTTTGGCTCCGGGCCTCCTGTTTGTGTAGTCTGCGCTGGAGTGCTCGTGAGTTTGTGCGTGGGTTCTATGACGGGAGCGGGACTCCATGTGCGCCGGTGATTTATAGATCTATTTTCATGCTTTCCATCCTCGCCTGCCTGCCCAACCCCATCGGTCTGTCTCTTGTCTTTATTTTGTTATTTTTACTCATGCAGATGGTTCTTGTTGTGCGGGGTAAGGTCACTGCTATGCAGGGCCTTTTTTTTGCACGTTGCATGCTGGGTAATGTCTCCACCCTAATGTTTCTCTTCATCAAAGAGGGTTTGCAACCAGATTTATGTTCATGTCCCACTGTGCTGCTCCGCCAGAGAAGGACTATTGAGCTCGTTTTCACTTGAGTATTTTAACTGCAGTCTGGCTTTATGGACTTCTATTTGGACCGCGTTGCCATTTGAGTAGATTTCTTTCTCAGTTTAAGGACAATGTTGATATTTTGGGTAATACACGTATTTAGAGTTAGATGGGAAGAGTCAATGTGAAGCTACAGCCAGCAGCACGTTAGCTTAGCTTAGCTTAGCATAAAGGCCGGGGTTGTGTTATCTTACGAAAAGTCATTCCTTGTTTTTCATGCAAAGTCCATCAACTCGTGGTACATTTTCGCTCCTTGCCTGCATAAACCTCCATCTTGCCAACTTACATATGTTGAGGCAACAAAACTAGCTAGTTAGGCTAACAAAAAATTGGTTTGGGGTTAAAATAACGGCACCGTGAAGTGGACCGACTCCGTATAAACGTCTCATTCTAAGACAACGAAAACACAACTGTTCTTATAAAAGAAAACATACTTAATAAAATATTCCATGAGTGAACATGGATGACCGATGGCTGGGGAAACGTTCAATAAAAGTGTCACAATACTTGTTTTCTCACCTCATTTCTTTTTTTCACTTCACTGAAGCTTCACAATGAACACACTGACTGTATTTTAGAATCATTGAGTTAAAAAATGCAATTTGCTAATGGACACTGGTGTTAAAAGATGGGTAAATTAGCATAATTAGCATAGCGTAATTATAGAGGAACATTTGCATAAACACCTCCTTGTAAAATAAAACAAAGGCTCTAAGCACATTAATCTCCATGGGCAATTTTTTAAGCAAGGGTTATGTAGGATTTAATTTTACAGTAAAATAACTTCTAATATGTTTGTTGACATTTCTTGAGCAGCCAAAAGGATGCACAATTCTTATATATTATTTAATCTGAAACATAAGAGACCTTCTTGTCATTTTACAGGACAGTACAATGGAAAGTGTGTCAGATGAATGATATTGGACACAATATTAATATCAGCGTCATCCTACAGCACAGTTAAATCTCTCTCTTGTGCTCTGAAGAGGATATAATCCAGGTTATTATGCTCTCAATGATAGAATAAAGACATGAATCATCTGAGTTTGTGGTCATAATGTTTTTCTTTTTTGCTGCTACATAAATGCTGTTTTCTTCTGTCTGTCTGTCCTTATCCTTAACAACATCCACGCATTTACATTTCATTAGAACACCTCACTCCTTCCTCCCTCCACTTCCTCCAGCCGGTGTTCACTTGTCCCGTTACCGTCAGTTCGCATCAATTTCATTTCATGAGTCTTTTGCCTGGCATCAGATGTCTATTCGCTCTCTCCCTCCTCCTCCCCTGCTGTCCCGAACCATATGAGGGCAGCGACAGGGCATCTTGTATTCCCTTACCAGCAGCAACTGTCCACTATAACACAACCCTGCACCTCCCGTGTGGGGGGTATTACACACCAGCTAGCTTTTACCCCCTGCTCACACACACACACGCACACACACACACACACACACACACACACACACACACACACACACACACCTGCTGCCAGCCAGGTGCCAGTCAGGTGGCGCTCTGCCCATAAATGACTGGCGCAAGCCTTGACATGTGTGGAGCTGCAGAGCGTGTGTGTGTGTGTGTGTGTGTGTGTGTGTGTGTGTGTGCTTGGCAGTGGACGCGTGCCTCACATGCCAGGAATGAGTAAAGCCACTCGAGCTGTTTCATTTGAATGCTCCGCATCACACACACGCCTGTGTGTGTGTGTGTGTGTGAGCGGGGAACTTCTAACTGCCTTTGGCACCCATTACCAGTAACATAGCAGTGATTATGAGAAGTGATGCGTCCATGTGTGTTTGTGTATGTATATATATATATATGATATGTGTGTGTGTGTGTGCTTGTAAACTCTGTGTGGCAGAGCAGAGAGGAGGTTTCTTCCCTTCCGTATATACAGACCACAGCTCTCGTACAGTATGGACATCACATATGTTGGGCGTGATATTTGTGTGCTTTCCCGGCCTGTTTTAGGCAGGATGCCGGTTCATGGGGCAACCAGACGGTAAGAAAATAATAGAAGCATACTTTTTAAACTTTTCTCATGTGTTGTTTTTTAAATTTCTTAATTCCTTTCTGTATTTACAATCATTTTAAAAGTGATAACATGGGTAGACTTGTCTGGATGATGTGGATTTAAGAAAAACAGGAGGATTTAAAACGCCGTTGATGCTGTTAATTCAGTCTCGATATAGAAAAACAGACGGCTCTCGGTTTTTTATTGTACTCCTGAGCTTCTTGTTGAGCGGTTGATGTGACTGTGGAGGAATGAAAACAGTAATTATCATTTTTAAGCAGGTCATGTTTGGATGGCGTCATGTTTCATTGTGCATGAGAAAATTAGCATCGCTAAACAGGCCAGCGGGCTGAATGGTCTAATTAAGCAGCACAGAGAGGATTGTGTGTGTGTGTGTGTGTGTGTGTGTGTGTGTGTGGCGATCAGCATTCGCTCAGCGTTCTCGTTGTTTCTTGGAGCGATGAAAGCGCCCCCTATGCTTTGTGTTCATTAGCGTGAACATCCTACCTGTGTGATTTTGTACAGAGAATCAATGGAGCATCATGGGAGAAAGCGCTCGTGACGCTAATGCACCGACTGCCTCGTCAGGGATGATAACTGCATAACGAGCTCCAGCTAATCAATGAAATGCATCCCACTTCACTCATAATCCCGGGTGGAACACAGGACTATACGTCCTCTGCTCAAAAGCTCTCGGGCGGCTTTTCTTTAAATTATAGTGTGTTGAATTTAATTAGCTTGTAACGAGCCGCACTGTGAGATTGGGTGGGAATGAATGTGTGTTTGCTTGAACAAATTATAGAGATGACATGCAGCCCTTTAGCACATTGGTTCCCAAATGTTTTGTTCTTCTAAGGATCCAGTTTTTAAAAATGACAAATCATCACAACTCAATTCACAATACTCCTTATAAATTGTGAGAAGAGTGAATTTGTGGATACATTTTTGCTCCTACATCACCTTATACTATCTTACCAGCTATTTGAAGGGATGCACATCTGATAAATCACAACTTTGTTTTAAGCTGGGGTTATTGAAAACATGTACACACTAAATAAAAAATATTATTTAGTCTAAATAAATGCATTTAGACTAAATAAATGCCTTCAGGCATTTTGTTTTTTATCCTCTCATCAGTGAAACAAACAGAATGTATATCGCTTTTTCTTATTAGATTGAATGTTAAAGTAGGCTACGATTATCAGCACAACACGGACGTTGTAACAATGCATAGTGCACTTTATACACTTGAAACGGATTGTGCAATGTTGTCCTATTTTTGTGCTTTATTTTATATATATTTTTTATAATTTTAGCATTCATCGCAATGTTTTTTTGTATTCTTAATTCTAATTCTATTTTTTTTTTTACCTACGTTTATTGTAATTCTGTGTGTAAGGAGGACCTAGCAAAATAAGCTTTTCATTGTACGGAGTAACTTTAAAATATCTTGAATCTTCATGCTCCCTCGTGTGGCTCAAAGGTGTACTGCAGACAAAAACGTTCACTACGGGGAAACATGTGCCGAATCCCACGAAAGGATTTTGTGATCCACGTAATCACGGACGAGGAAGTATAAAGGCCGCAAAAGCCCACACAGGGTGGACGGGTCCAGCAAACAAACATTCCCGTGTGGAACAAGAGGTCAACGTTAATTTATTTGTCGTCTTTCGTAGTTGTTTTAACCCAAACGACCATCTTTTCGGGAGCACTAACAAAGTGGATTTGTTGCCTTAACCCAACTAGTAGTTTCCTGTGAAGACGGGAGTTTATTTTGAAAAGACCGGATGCATCAAATGAGCGGAAATTGACACTCGTTGTCTGTTTTCGTTGGCCAAATGAGAAGTAATGTTTCGTAAGACGTCGTACGAACCGTTGTCTGAGGATACGTTGATAAAAACCGATGGAATAAACTCTTGCATCTTTAGTAATGGCCGTGTCCCCTTCCTGTGTCCACAGTACCAGGGAGCACGTGACCCCGGAGATGAACAAGCTCCGTCAGAGCCTGAGGAGGAAGAAGCCCACCTACGTGCCGGAGGCCAGCAGACCGCATCAGTGGCAGGCGGACGAGGAGGCGGTACGGAAGGGCAAATGTAACTTCCCCGTCCGGGTGAGTATCCGACGCCGGTGCAGTCCTGGTCCTCTCTTGAAACCCGATACTGTGATGGTCATACTGTATGTCAATGTGTTATTTACCATAAACACATACGTTTGCCATAATAAACATTTTAATTCTGCATCATTACGATTGTATATATAGATGCACACATGTACGTCTGACTGAAGACAACTGTCAAAATGTCACAAGGTCACGGGGAGTAACTTTACTCTCCGTATTTAGTGACATCAACCTCGGCTAAATCCATCAGAGGGTCGAGCAAAAGGTCAAATGGTGAACCTAGAACCTGGCTTTATCTCAACTAATGCCAGTGCTTTATAACAGGTGCACTCGATCCTCCTTTATTCAGCACTTTATCCTTGAACACCACAGAAGAAGAGCGAATCCAGAATCTGCCGTGTTTTTCCAAACGCTGGACTGTTTCCTCTAAAAACTCAAGACAACCAATTCTGATTTTTGGAAATTGTATTGCATATGAGACCAAAATATTAATACTGTAGGTGAATATACCCAAAATTCACATGGATCACATTGTTAATGGACTGTATCATACAAACATGGCAGAGTTTGGTGTATTTGATGACTTGTGTCCCAATATATGAAGATGTTTGTTTTATATTAGTAGGATTAAAAAGCATTTATCCTCATACAAACCAGATTGTATTGTCTTTGAGCACAGAATCTTAACTCTGAGTGCAATGAATGCAAATGAGAGGCATTATTGATGGCCCAATTTACTGATAACCAGCGTCAGTTTGTGAGCGTGTGCTGTTTCTCTATCCGAGTGATTTGTTGAACGGCTGCAAAGACAATGACGGTGACAGATGGAGGACAGAGAGAGAGAGAGAGAGAGAGGGAGGGATGACATCGAGGTGGAGTTGTAGATTAAGGACACCACAGGAAATGACAGGGTGAAGGATGAGGGCGCTCAGGGGGGGGGCAGAGAGATACTGTGAGATATGAAATGAGAGCAAGAGAGAGAGATGTAGAAGTGGATAAGATTGGTGAAAAGAGAGAACAGGGGCTGAATGGAGAAAGCGGAAGGAGAAGAAGAATACGAGGCAGAGAGAAGAGAATAGTGGAGGAAAAAGCAGCGCGAGTGGCAAGCTAATGGAGAGCGGTCCTGATGGCAACGCTCCGCGGACTTGGCGATGGGATGGGCAGCCAAGAGGAGCTTAGAGCTTCACAGCGAGGGGCGGGAGCACTAAAAAAACCTCTCAGCCTCTTTATTGTAGCTTTTCCTTCCTCCTCGTCCCTCTGCCTTTTCACTCTAAATGCATTCGACTCGTGCACTATTAATGGCTCAAGAGGAAAGAAAACAGTGTTTTTATTATTATTATTTTTGCAACGAGTTTGGAAAGTTCTGAAAAATGTCCTGCTGGAAAGTTTGCAAAGTGAATACTACACGCGTTCTCAGTAGATTATTGCTTTGTCGATTGATTGATTTTCTTCTTCATTCTGGCCTCGCGCCCTTCAACACCTTCACCAAGCTATGAATACAAAATAAAAAGGTTTCTTCATTTACAAACTATCTCACACTCATCCTCATATTTCGGTAACTATGTCTGTTCTGGATCATTTCAAAATGCCCTTTTTAGGGGTATCAGCAGCAACTTTCAGGCCTGAAAAATGAAGCCAAAGCTGAGGTGCCTTAACCTTGCGTTCTCTCTCCTGGCCACCAGGGGGCGACTCCTCTGATTGTATAGAAGTCTATGATAAAAATACTTTACTTCTCTCTTGATTTATTCCCTCAGTAAACATTGTAAACATGAGTTTATGTCTCAATCTCTCGTTTCAAGTCTTCTTCAATACAGCAAGATGTTCATTTAGTCACTAAGACCACAACAAGCTCTTTATAAATGTAGTCCATTTACCGGCCCACATATAACAATAAACACAATAATACTCATTCAGTACAGAACAATTTCTCTTCTCTGGGGATAAATGTCAGGTGAAAACTTTAAATATTTACCACAATTAGGGGGGTCTGAGAACTATGTATATAACACAAACCCAGGCTAAACCAAGTTAGCTCATGCAAGTGATGAGAAATTCCTGATATTTTAAGAGTATAATATTATATATTGGACAGTAGCATGTACGACACAAGATATATGCTGGATGTCTACCTTATAGCAGAACTAATTCTGCTAGATGTCTGCAGTGTACACAGACAAAATGTAACTAAGGAAAGATTTTAAGTTCTGAGATATTGTAGGAATTGAGTTATATTTTCCATATACAACCAAAAATCATCACCTCTTTCAGATGCCACAAAGTCGCTCACATCAAACTGATCATCAAAGCGTTGATTATAAAACCCGGTGAACTTTTGCAATACATTTCTGCGCAAAAACTTTCCCTCTCCTTGCTAAAATCCGGGGCTTCTGCCCAGATTGCTGGATGCTAATTGCGAATCATGCACTCTGAGCATTTTCCAGCAATTACTTTTGCGATTCGTGCAGTTTATGAAACAAAAACAACTTCTCATGTTGACACAGAAACGTCCTCACCGGCTCTCAGTCATTAATTCTGCTTTGTTTCAAACCCTCTCGCACGCGTGTGCATCTAACGACGACATCGCTCGGAAAAAAAACTCTCTATTTGTGTTTCCGCAAGCTCAAAACAGAATTATTGTTCTTTCGCTTTCACTTATTGTTTACAACAGGTGTTTTAGCTCAGGGACTGAGCTAAACCAAAACTCTAAAACCTGCCTCACCACTTGGCTTTTGAGCTTTAATTATGTCTCTGTGGGCTCTCCGTGAAACCACAGAGCACAACACTGGAGAGGCAACAGACGGGGACGCAGGGCTATAAATTATTACAATCCCTTCCTTATTATCAGCAGCAACACGTGGCTGCAAATCCAGTACGGGATGCTTATTAGCTGCTTTCCTCGTCAGTTTTTATCGCACTCTGATGGAGACTAATGAGCCTTTGCCTGCTTTCATGTCACTTCGTCTCTGTCCTTTGTTTTCACACAGCTTTCCTTTCAGCTCGGCCCGCTTCATCGGCCTGAATTGGCATCTGTTTTGCTTTCGCCTGTTAATAATTTGTGCTCTGATTTCTCCGCAGTACCTGGGGTTGGTGGAGGTGGAGGAGTCGAGAGGGATGCACGTGTGCGAGGAGGCGGTGAAGAAGCAAAAAGTTGTAAGTACAACACACACACACACAGACTGAACTCCCCTGCCGCAGTACTGGAGTGTAAACTAACTTCAAAGCTCATTACAGACCCAGTCGCGCAAAGCTCATGCGATAAAGTATCGACCAAAGGCGCACACACACAAACACACATTCAATACGGTCTGCAGTTACCCCCTTCTTGTTATTTTCTCTCTTCTTTATCACCTTCATCGCCCTCATCGCCCTCCCGGGTGGGTCTTATTCCATATCTGTCTGTCTGATCCCACTATGCCAGGAGAGCAGAAAATTAGATTTGGGCGAACATAAACACATAGAAATGCACACTGAGACACACACACACACACACACACGCACACACACACACACACACCCTGGGAGGCTAGATTGGGACGAGGAGCGTGTGAACAGAGTGACACAGACCGGCCAGTGTCAGACACTCGGCAGCGGAGGAAACAGGAGTCTGTGTCTTCTGCGTCTGTGAGCTCGGCTTTATTTGATGTAACTTGGTGTTAACCTCGACTTTCATGTAGAAAAAAAAACTAAATCAGCACATTCAGTGACTGATCCGAAACCTGGATCCCCCAGGTAGAAACTTTATGGAACAAAAGGCAGCGCTTTGTCAGGAAATCTCAGAGCGTTAACGGAATCAGTTGAACTGCGTACGGGAGAAATGTGTCATGCGTTCACCCTCGTCTCCCTCTCCTCCCTCCACCGTTCCCTCTCTTTTGTTTTTCTCGTTTGATTCTCCCTCGCTGGGCCGACGCTTATCTTCCATCTGTATTAGCATCTTCCTTCAGCGGCGCTCTCTTTCTCTCTCTCTCTGCACAGTTGAAAACTTTCTACCAAAGTTATGGCTTTCTTTTGATTCCCCCGCTCCACCTCCCAATTTAGCTTTCCTCTCCTCCTCTCTTTTCCCTCCATCACTCTCAGTTTCTTCACCTCTATTCTCACTCCCGCTGTCTTCCCCTCAATGGGATTATGCAAAAATCGAGGCTCCGTGTCGCTTCACAGTGGGTTTCAAAGCCTTTTCCTGCAGCGCTCTGGCTTTCTGTTTCCCTTACTCACACACAGGATCATATGGAGACTCATGTGCACACGCACACACACACACACACACACACACACACACACACACACACACACACTCACATGAAGTTGTAGCTTTTTTAGCCTGTGTATTTTTAGCACGGCCATTGCTGAGTGTGTTATTAGCTCTGCCGGGTGACCTCCTCTGGAGAAATGCTCCCCAGTGCCAGCTGGCACAGTTTTTACCTCCGATCTTAACCCACCACTATCATCTGCAACGACGTGATGATCACTTTACACAACCATGAGTAGTACAAGTGACTTTTTTACATGCTAGTTGTTGGTTGATCGCAGCTCTGCAAGAATAAAGCAACATCTGGTGCTATGCATTCACTATGAGACTTGGTTCACTTGCCTCTTAAGTTATATATTATTTACTACTGCTCCTTTTTTTTGGGGTCTTTCCAGAGCGGGAAAAAGACAGTCAAGGCAGTGCTGTGGGTTTCAGCGGATGGACTCAGGGTGGTGGATGACAAAACTAAGGTAAGCCAACACATTTTATTTTTTGTTCCATCATCCCCTCCGTCTTCCCTTTCCATCTACTGCATCAATCACTCTGCAACAAGGACAAGGAGGGGGAGTGTGTGTCCGGCAATCATGTACAACACACTCCGCAGAGGTAGTCTATCTTTGGCTTCAATAGCACACACAAAAAAGAAGAGTTGCCCTTCATCTTTGCAGCATCTTCTTTCTTTTATCTCAAATTCAGTTCAGACATGCAACACAAGTCTCAATTTGTCCCACATTGATGGCACCACCATGCGTCTACTGTCTTGATGCTCCCAGGCTAGTGCGGACCCCTGTGTGTGTGTGTGTGTGTGTGTGTGTGTGTGTGTGTGTGTGTGTGTGTGTGTGTGTGTGTGTGTGTGTGTGTGTGTGTGTGTGGTTTCAAAGCTGACATATGTTACCCATGGTTACTTGCTGATGGTGCTTCGTGGGGGAGGGAACATCAAGTAAACATACACACACACACACACACACACACACACACACACACACACACACGCACGCACTTGAGGAGTGTCTGGCGGCAGCAAGGCCTCCAACAGAGAGAGGCAGGTCGCTGAGGCTCTACTGAAAGCCGAGCAGAATAAAGAGCAGCAGAGAATAAAGAGTGAAGCCTTTTTTTCTTGGATCTTGAGAGGCCACACACGTGACCTCACCTCTCCCCCACTTTAATCTCACTCCTTTCTTCCCTTCAATGATGTGTCCTATCCAAACATATTAAAAGATGAAGCCGAAAATGTATTACATTTTTTTATATTTTCAACAAAGGCAAAAACATATAACATGTAACATAAAAACATTTTTTTATACTTTATCTATCTAGTCTGTAGAAGGTTTTCATGGTTATCAAAAAAAATGTAATACAAATATAATATGTTGTGTGTTTAGATTGTTGTGCCCTTCTTTCTTTCTTTTCTTCTATTTTACCATTTTTCTTCAGCTTCTCATAGTCATGTGTAAAATGGAAATATAACAATAATTTTAGGTGAGATTCACGTGAATTGGACCCGTTTGTGGATGAATGTGCTCAGACTTTACCCGCGCTGTCGGCCTTTTTGTATAAACGCAGCAGAAGCACTGTTATAAGAAGTATTATACTATTTGTAATCCAAACATTTCCAATAATCCGGCGTTGTAAAAGTAAAAAGTTATTTAAAAAAGACAGAAGATGTGAAATATTCTGCTTCAATCGCTATTTAGGTACTCGGATACCTGGCAGCATCACAAATTATAATTTATACAACCACAATAAGACACTTCTTTGTGTTTTACTTTCAGTTGAAGACGTCATAAAATATGACTAATTAGGCTTCATTCGAAAACCTCAATTTAAAACTTTAAGATAGAAAAATTGCATTTGATACGGTCCTAGTAACGTGAGAGGTGTCCCTCGCAGTGATTAATACACTATGAGGACCGCATATAGCATCTTTTAGCATAATTTAGCATCTTTTAACTCAGCACCGATCGTCAGACAGACACCGTTGGTGACTGTGATTCAAGGTTAACATATTAAACAGATTTGATCACAAACCCAGCAGCGATAACCCTGACAGTCCTTCTTTCTTCCTCGCCTATTCATCACCAAAGCTTTATCGTCAGCTCAGCCTTCATCTGTGAATCCAGCGAGCGCACCTGATGATGCCCACGCGGCCGTTCAGGCGCTTCCACACATGTGTTTGCGTGCATACTGATGACCTTCACAGGGCATCAGTAGACGAGACGGCGTCGAAACACTGAGTCACATGCTGCTGCGCGGTTTTCTTCCTTTCAGAGATTTAGCGAGACAAGCCGAGTCATCTTCAGCCACAGACACACACTTTCTTCTTGCACTTTTCACAGTTTTACGTATTTTCCAGTGACAAAGAGCAACTCACTCTGCTCAGCCTTTCACCTCGGTACCAGCATCCCCTCTTTCTTCACTAATTGGCCCACAATGAATGGACTGTTATTCTTCTACCTCTTCCTCCACTCTTTTCTCCTCCTTTCCCCGTCCCAGTCCTCCTTCTTCCTCTCTCGTCATCCTCCCCTTTCTTTGTTTTTCAGCGACACTGCCGGAGAGGGAGGAAGTGCGTGGCCGAGTGTGTGAACCCTCTCCTCCCTTTCTTCTCCCGCTCGCCTCGTGTTTTCCTTCCTTTTCTGTTTTTTGGTGAGCCGAGGGCCCCTTAACGTACACGGAGAAAGAGAAGGGCCCCTTTTGTTTTTCTCTGTAGCGACTATGGACGCTGGGACAGGCTGAATAACCCTTTTATGGAAGGAAGGGCAAGTGGTGGAAACATCCCAGAGATGAAAAGAGGGTTCAGGGACATGAGTCTGCAGCCACTTTCTTTTTTTTGTAACCGGCGGATGTGTAAATGGGTCGCAGTGAGAGAGGTTTCATGGGGTTAGCAGAGGTTGAAAGCAGTGTGTCAAGTATTGGATCGGTCTACAAGCCGGTACGCTCGGCACCGACGCTATGTCTCCTGTCTCGTCATCGGCTGAGGAAGACTAAACGATGACCGATGTGATTTGATGCAATCTACCTGCTGGAACAATGCGGTTGACTGTCTTCTCTTTCTCCCCGCTTTCCCTCTCAGGACCTCATCGTGGACCAGACCATAGAGAAGGTTTCATTCTGTGCCCCCGATCGTAACTACGACAAGGCTTTCTCTTACATCTGCCGAGACGGCACGACCAGGCGGTGGATGTGCCACTGCTTCATGGCTCTCAAAGACTCGGTGAGGGGACCGTTGAGCTCCCGTCGAGGGCTCTTTCTCTCTGGTAGTCAGCGAAGCGAAGGAAAAATAAAATGTGTGGGAATTGACAAATTGCTATCTGCTCCAACACTTACTACAATTTAAACCTTTATGAATTCATCACAGTTAAACTACAAATAATTGATTCGCATAAAAAAAGAAACTGCCGTAAAAGTCGGGTTACAAGCCGCTCCTACCTCCGGTCAGTGTCCCTACTGTAGCAAGCTAGGAGCAGCGCTAGCTGGCGCTGCTGCTAGCTACCGGCCGCTGCTAGCCACCAGCCACTGCTAGCCACCGGCCGCTGCTGCTGCTACTGCCCACGTCCCCTCTGCCCAAGTCGGGTGTCCAACTTGGTCCCGCTACCTTCGGTGGTTTTCGCGGAGCTAGCGGAAGTTAGCGGGGAAGTAACGGAGCGCTAGCAGGAGCCCCAGCTGGCTACAGCGGGGAGCTAACGAGGACACTGACCGAAGGTAGTAGCGGCTCGTAACCCGACTTTTACAGTACAGCCCCCATGAATATGTACTGGACATAACTTGGTTTCGTCCACAAACATAATATTCACCAAAGCGCTCTTTTTTTCATGAGATATTACACAATTACTTTCTTACCTGTTGTACTAAACTTTGACATAAGATACTATAACGCAGACGTGTCTGAGCTAAACACAGCCACTTGGCTTGTAACGTTTACTCACGGTGGTCTAGGCCTAGGGATTATGGGTAATGAAAACAGAACTACTGAATAAAAAATTAAAGCTTTAAAAAAAAAAAAAGTAAAGGTTCCGTTTCAAGGCTATGTTTTTTTTTTTTTTCGTTATTTAGGTTATTACAGATGTCAATGGGATTTGAATGAGGTTGAATTTGTGGTTTCAGTTGCACTTAACATTTTGGGTTTGTTTCAAATCACAAAGACAACAAAGTATCAATTCAAAACATTTATGAAGCAAAATAAAACCAAGTATTTTACTTGCAGGCTATGCTTTTAGATTTTAGAATAAATCTTTCCTTGGGAAACTTTGATGGGCCCTTTATACAAAAAAAAAGCAATTTACCAGAACATTAAGATTCAAGGTTCAAGATATTTGTCTTGTCATATGCACAGAAAACAGTTACAGGAGCGAGAAGAGTCTGTGCTGGGGGTGTGTTGTGTCCCTGATGATGTGTTGTGTCCCTGATGATGCGGTGTGCTCTTCTGGTTACTCTGGTGGAGTAAATGTCTTGGAGAGAGGGGAAGGCTGCTGAGATGTACTGTGCAGTTATACGCTGGAGTGCCTTCCTAATATTATCATTAGCTTCAGTTAATCCTCCATATTTTTAACATATAATTTGCGGGCTGCACGGTGGTGCAGTGGCTCACAGCCTTCGCCCACTGTCAGCTGGGATCGCTCCAGCGCCCCTGAATAGGATCAGTGGTTCGGCTAATGGATGGATGAATGGTATGATTTTCCATGCCTGTATCATTTAGATACAATCTGTACAGTTGTGTTGTGATTTCTACCCTCCAGTGTTTCCATCTGACTGACCTTGGGATGAGGAGTTTTTTCATTTAAAGACAAATGCAATAGAAAACAATGCTGTCGTGGTCTCAATCCCATGGCGGTTTCATCAGCTTAGACCGGGCGATAGATTATTCATGTGGACGGAAGAGAGACCTGCGGGATTAGGAGAGGGGATTAGACCGAAGCCTGTGGTGTTATCTGTCCATCTCTGTCTGTCTCTATTTCCACCACACTCTCCATATTTCTATCTACTCATCTTAAACGGAAACTGTCTCTCTCCCATCGCCGTCTATGTAGAGAGAATGAGTGACGACGGGAGGGAGAAAGTAGGAATAAATTGCAAAACGACAGGCGGGCATGAGATGCGTTCAGAATCACGGGTCATGAACTCATTTTGCGATTCTGACAACAGAAGAGATTTGAGGTTGATAATTGCACCGTAATCCTATCCGAACGGTTTTATGTTACGTGAATGCATGAACTTGATTTGAAAAAACAGCCAATGAAGACTGCAGCAGTGTGCAAGTGCAGACGTGACCTTTGACCTTGTGTGTGGTTCCCCTTGCTCCACCAGGGGGAGAGGCTGAGCCATGCGGTCGGCTGTGCCTTTGCCGCCTGTCTGGAGAGGAAGCAGCGGCGGGAGAAGGAGTGCGGCGTGACGGCTTCCTTCGACGCCAGCCGCACCTCATTTGTGCGCGAGGGCTCCTTCCGCTCCAACCCGTCCTGCCAGCAGAGCTGCAGCGGCGACCGAGACGACAAGCTGCAGGACAAGAAGAAAGGTAGATTTCAAAGTGTGCGCACGTACTCAGGTGTGTCCTTCAAGTACCGCTCATACGTGTGACCCCTTAAAATGTTGAAGGTCAAGCAAAACCTTTTAAGAAGTCACTTAAAAAGCAAATCATCCATGGATTATCATGTATATGTGTGAGGGGGTTTGAAGAGAAATGACCATGCGCCCACTTCCTCTTCCAGAACAACCTTGTGCCATCCCAGCCCTCCCACCCGGAACCGCGTCCCCACCCGAGGGTGCGGCGTCCCCCATGGAGCGTCCGGAGCCCGGCGGGCCTCACGCCATCCCCCGGCGCCACGCGCCCATCGAGCAGCTGGTGCGTCAAGGCTCATTCCGCGGATTCCCGGCCCTCAGCCAGAAGAACTCTCCCTTCAAGAGGCAGCTGTCGCTCCGCCTCAACGACCTGCCGTCCACTCTGCAACGCAAGACCGACTTCCAGGACAAGAACCCTGGTGAGTTGAGGAGCTCTTGAAGTTAGACTCGCAAATGCTGCTGCTGGTGACCTGCTGACCTTCTGGTAAAGAAGGACCCGACCGTTTGCTGCTGTCGCCGCTCTGCAGAAACATTCCTTCATAATTAAGATGAACTGGTTTTCATAAAAGCCGCTCAACAGCAACATAGTTGGTGCCAGTAGTAATAACTCTGCATTTAGTAGCTGCTTAGCAACATTTTACTATGTTTGCCACAATTTTAGCAATTTATATTTCAACTTAATGTGTGTTTTGGTGGCAAAGTCCAAGTTATTGTTCCGTTGATATATTAATATACAGTACACCATATGAAAATAGATATGCACTCTTAGTTATTTATCGAAAAAAAGAATACTCTTGCAAGTCATTTGTATACAATCTCTTAAACTGAATGGGTAGTCGGAGAGGAACCTAAATCATGGAGAGGTTCATGATATTATTAACTGGCAGATGCAAAATGCAAAAAGCCATGACATCACCTAAAATTCACACTGGTCTTGTTTCTCGAAGATGATTGATCCACATTTAATTCATAAAGTGAAATCAGCTGGAATCTTTCCCTCACACATTCTTTTATTTAATTTCTTTTAGAGGGATTTCGCAAACTCAAATCCCCAGATTGTTATTTAGTTTTTCAAAGAAGTCGAGGGAACATTACTGCTGCCTGTTCGCACAAACAGAAAGCACACATGTGTTCCACTAACGTCATGGTTGTTTGCTGATTGGAGCATTATTACACTTTTCATTTGGCTTCAGCGTGGCATCAGTGACCTCCAGCTGAGGACGTCCGAGCAAACAAGTTGCGGAATAAACCACCAGCACGTGTCAGATGTATTTTTATTCCTCACAGAGGCTTCACACGTTTATGGGTTGTCCATACTTCCCTACGTCCCACCATCTCAGGAAGGCCTGGAGGGGAATTTCTTCAGATTTGGCAGAAATATCAACTTGGACACGCAGATGAACTGATCTGAATTTGGTGATCAAAGTTACTGTGGCCTCACGAAACACATTGCTCCCCTTAATAAGTCATAAAGTAATTTCTCACAGATGTCTAATAGGATCAAATTATGAAGCGATGACATTTCACACTGATAAAGTGTGCAGCCTGGCTCGTTGACGGAGGCATACAAACGCGAGGCGGTAATTCTAGTTATTCATGTTGTCCTGCAGACAATGTGTAGTTCTTCACTTTCATCCCAACGCTTGTCTTCCACTGAAGGCCAAGACAAAAAGGCAGTCATGTGAAGTGCTGTTATTAATGCTTTTAAGCACCGGCGCTGATAGCCGGGTCTGTGAGGCTCTGAAAGCTCTTTTTATCTTTACTAAGGACAAATAATACTGACTTTCCCCTCCAGAGGTACGCACATACATGGACACACCCACACAGGGCTGATTATAGTCATTAGGAGAGACGAGAGAGTTGACTGGAATACGAAACCACAACATTCAACTCCCACTCTCACTCATATCCACTGCTTTCATTTACGTCTTCTCTATTATCCCATGATGGTTAAAGTATATATCCAGTCACACAGTCACACACATTCACACTGCCGGATCCCTGCTCCCTTGTGACTCTGAACAATGTGTGTATTGATTTGTGTGGTCAATCTGCTGTCCTGGTTAGCCTTGAGCGAGCCCTCTACCAGCCCGTAACCTGCAACTGCACTGAGAGAAACACACACACACACATATAGACACACATGTGAGGTGCTCAGAGTGCTTCTGAACTCTGAGGGACATTGACTAGAATGGGGAAAGTGTAGGATCACAGGGTCGGTCTTTGCAGAACAAAAACTCTTAAATGGGAGACCTTACACATGCCTACGGCGCCCTCTGCACCCTGCAATATAATTCAAGGCCTGTAGCCAAACAATGCATACAGATGAGAGAGATATGCATGTGACGGATGAGTGGGCTTGTAAAGGTTTGGGGTTTTGACCCACAATGCTCCATTCTGTGGGAAACGTGCAATATTTTTACTTCGCTTTAATCCCACGCCTCTTTACATTCCTTCCTCTGCATGTACGTGTTATGAAACCTAACCACAATGTCAAAAATGTCATCAAGTGTTTTGGCCGACCGTGCATGTAGAGTAGAGAGTAGACGGGGTGAGCAAAGACAGGGAGGATGAGGGAGCGGAGGAGAGAAGGAGGGAGTAGAGGAAGGAACTAAATGCCTCTGTCTCTGAGGCCTTTCCGTTGTGAAGGGAGGGACCAGGGGACAAGGAACAGGGAATTAGATATTATATCTATTTATATCTGCGGTTTGTGCTGGAAAGGTTAAAAAAGCTGTAGTCCAAACCCTAAATTCAGACAGGAACATCATTCAGGCTAATCCCCCCGCTGGTGGGATCAGTTACAGTTGGTTTAAAAACATGGATAAGCCGAGCCAAATTCATCGCTGTCAGAGTCGTCCCAATGCACGACATAACAGGCCGAAGCGTACATGAATGTCACGCTAGATGCAGTTCTTTACACGGTTTTCGCTTGGCATGCACACATGCTTGGG
Source organism: Taurulus bubalis (assembly GCF_910589615.1). Lineage (NCBI taxonomy): Eukaryota > Metazoa > Chordata > Actinopteri > Perciformes > Cottidae > Taurulus > Taurulus bubalis. The sequence goes on along the minus strand of NC_136598.1, from coordinate 23,691,768 downwards.
ATGAACCTTTTTTATGCTTTTTAGGTTACGTTTTCACCCCTTAGGTTTCTTTGATGCTAACTGTCTCTGTTAAACAAATGGATAACACAATGTTTCTCTCTCTCCCTCTTTGTCTGTTGGTCCCTCTCCACAATCCTTTCCCTCCACCATTCCACCTCTTCTTTTCATCTCCATTGTCTTTCTCTCCTTTCCCACCTCGCCTCCCCCTCTGTGTCCCTTTCTTGCTCTTCCAGATATGGATATGGGGTTGCCATGTGAGGAAGACTGTAGTGTGAACGCCCTGTGTAGCCAGATCAACAACTCCTTCACCAATCCATCGGAGGAGCTCTTCTCCGACCCTTCTTTGCCTGCAAACGGTCCCCCAACCTGCACGGTACCTCCTGCGCTGCCTCCACCGCCTGGACCACTGCAGGGTAAGCAAGAAGAAAGGGTCAAAAATAGAGCACACTCTGAACTGAACACAGTGGTGGTCTAAGTCTTAAACTTTATCCCTCCAGGCACTTCTTCCTGGGGCCAGCCGGAGCCTCCACTCCACTCTCCTCCTCCCGTTTCCGTCGCGATGCAGATGCAGATGCAGATGCAGATACAGATGCAGAGTGGACACCGGCGCACACCCTCCGAGGCTGAGAGATGGCTGGAGGAGGTCTCCAAGGCTGTCAATGCTCAACAGACTCCTCCCCCAGGCCCCGCCATCCCCATCATCCCAGGACCACCATCCGTGTCGAGTCAGCAGATGTCCAGTCAGGCAGTCATATCAGCTGGCCCGGCGTCCACTGTCCCTTTGCCTCTCGGCTCCATGTCCAAACCTCTCCTGTTGGGCGCCTCGGCTCTCTTATGTCAGGCGCCGATGCCCCTCCCACCCATGTCGATATCATCAGTTCCTCTAATACCAGGCCCCCCAATGTCCGGCCCCCCTATGTCTCTACCTTCCATGTCCATTCCCACGATGTCCGGTCCGAGTATGACTGCGGTCTCCATGATGCAGTCCTCCCTCCCCGGGCCCCCAGGCTCCCTTCCGAGCTCCATGCAACCCTTCCCCTTGGCTTTTGACACCACCCCAGCTCCCGTGGGAATGTTCGCCAGTCATCCTGTCCAGCCGGCTTTCGCGCACATGCAGACCTACATGCCGGGCCTGGCCAGCAGTATGACATATCCCAACGCCAGCGTACCTGTGGTCGGCATCACACCGTCGCAAATGGTGGCTAACGTCTTCTGCGCGGGCTCATCCGGTGCCGGCGGAGTCATGAGCTCGGTCGTAGGAGGACCCAAAGTGGGGGCACTCGGAGCAGTCGGGCAGCACCATTCTTACCCAGGAGTACCCAGTGCAGTCGGGCACCCTGGAGGGTTTTCCACACCGCCATTCTCCCCCACTCTGCCGTTATCAACCGCCATGAATGGCCTCCCGCTGCACGGCAGCGCCGCGATGGCGCTACAGAACGGGACCAGCAACAGCGCCGCCAACTGCGGCGGCAGTAGCAGCTGGCCGCCGGAGGGCAGCCAGCTAACGGCTCCGGCAGCTAGCGTTTCCCAAGACGATGATCGCTTTGAGGCCAAGTGGGCGGCACTGGAGGCCAAACCGGCGCCTCAGCAGCCTGGGAATAAGGCGCCAGCTGCAGCAGCCAACCCGTTTTCCAACAATCTTCAAAAGACTTTTGAGATTGAGCTTTAAGCCAGAGTTGGCCTCCCGAAGCTGCGGCTCTAGCCCTGGAGTTAAAAACCTGAGAAAGGCGCGCCTACATGCAGGTCCTTAAAGTTAGCCTCGCATCAGACCTGTGGCAGCCGAGCAACTCGCTACAAGCTCTCATAGGAGTCGACGTTAAAATGATCTTAATTGCTTCCTTTACACTCCTGTGAGAGCTTTGGAGGAAGTTGGCGGATTGCTGGGCTGCCATTGGAGGATCAGGTCTCTAGCTCACTAGACTCGATGGAATGAATTCACCCGCTTCCCACCTCTCGCCCCTGCTTTCACTTCTCCACTCTGGCTTTACTTTACTTGCTGCAAGTCCCTGGATGTACTGTATGTGACCCCCTGAGGACATTATGGGGTGTGGGGGCCACAACTCAGTGGTTTCTTTCTTTAAAAAAGGGACTCCGTTCAGATGCATTCCAAGCCCATGAGATGTTTTAATTTTTTCTGGTGGAGAATTTAGCGGATACGATGACACAAGACATGCAGAGATGCAGAGATGCAGAGATACAGAGAAGCGATTGACGGATGCTGATCTTAGCCGAGCACAGCAAAAAGTTTGGATACCCGAAAGGACTAGCCAATGATGTAAGACCCGATTCTACCAACCCAAAAGGACTTACTGACTAATAGTAGAGATTTATGGCCAAATTATTTTATTTATTGTACTTCATTTTTATATTTTAACAAGTTCCATATACTTAAAAATCAAATTTTTAAAGCAGTGTTTCAGGACCGTGTGGTTTACCCCCGTTCTTGTATTTATTTTAGTCGAACCATAAAGATGAGGGAAACTGCAGGTAGCAGACAGGTAGAGGGAATGCATTGTGTGAAACTGAGTTACGTAACAGGAACCAAAAAAAAATCCCGGGAACAAGTTCGACATGTGAGCCAGTAAGTGTATATAGCGGCATGCTTCTTCCACCTGTTAGCCCTCACATATGCTCCGCATAAGCTCCACTGCGGGTGACGCCATCTTGGCTCTGCAGCCCATTTCTGTTGCTGTAACCTTCCCTCGGAGGTTGGTGGGACATGAGAAACCCCTTCAGGACACAGACACTCTGGGCGACACAGCACAACGGCCCCTCGGACGCCATCTTCTCCAGACCGACCCAAGGAACTCTAACAACTCAGTGGAAACACTATACGAACACTGTGGAACTAGCGGAAAAAAACGATGCACTACATTCCAACTTTCATAATCTTTCAATGTGTTAAAACACAGGGTATAGCCTCATCACGTACAGGATGATTGTGTATTCACCCCTATTGTACTACTGTAGTAGTACTGCACTCATTACAGATGATGGGATTGATGATTTGAGGTAAAAAAGAGAAGAGGAACATGAGCAAACTTGAATTGAGGCGTGGCAAATTAAAAAGCTGTGAGACTAAACGGTATATTTCGGATGCTGAATTATTAAGTAAGAGAAGAAGTAAGAGAAAACATAGAGTAGCAGAATAATAGAGGGAAACAAAATGAGGGATAACCTGTATGTGAGAGACTGGAGGAGAGAATGGAGTCATACCTTTAAAAAAAAGAAAACGAGATGGAGAAAGTTTAAAGTAAGGAAAATGAGTTAAGATGTGGAAAAAATGAAAAAAGTGCGGGACAGAGTGTGTGAAAATATTGAAAACAAAGACGCATTCATGGCGTTTCCCACAACCACAGCACTTTTTTTTTGGGTCTCGAGGTGAAGCCACGACCATTTCAGCATCATGTTCCTCAGCTCCGGAAACCTCACAATCAGCACTTTTTGATCCTCATTTTTTCTAAAGATGTTGCTTATTATATAATTGCAGTCCTCATATGTGCGACTCCCTATGTAGTCAAAACCTCAATAATACCAACAAAGCTTTCTGTGTTTTAACGTCGAAGTTGTAAAAGAAAATGCAACATTACGAAGCAGGAATGTTCTCTCTTGAAGGGCTTTTCTACGTGACGTGTAGCGAACAGGTGGGTTTTCTGTATGTTATATAAAAACTGTAATCTGACCAGAGATGCTGCTGTTACGTTGCCTGGGGATTGAATTGTATGGATGTGGACGGTCACTTATTAGGTTTCCTGCTCATTAACTCCCCACAGTTTAATTAGGTCTCTTCCTGTGGCAGCGGTCCAGCCTGATCGGCTCCCAGAGAACACCAGATGTTTGTGCCACCGGCCTAATTTATACCATCTCGGGTCCTCCCGGGGTTTTGTCCTTTTTGTTTTTGGACGAATCAATATTTCTTCCCCATCAAAAACAAATCCAAATGTCTCTCTCAGACTGGTCCACGCATTAAAATCAATGCTTTTCTTTCTTTTCAAAATATACATTTTAGCCCTCGACTCTTGTTTTGCTGGCGCTCCAAATTATAAATGTAGGTTACTTGCGTTCCGCGTTAAAGCAAACTAAATGACCTCATAAACTTGATTGTAAAACCATAGTTTAGTGATGGTAACAAAGCAAACCAGTGGGATTTATTTTTAATCTTTATTTACAGAATTTTTGTATTTAAACCTACATATTTGTATTGTAATTACATTGTACAAAAGATAAATAAAGTAATATAATATTACTCCTGTTCATGTTTTGTAGGTGGTGGCTTTTTAGCTTTTCACAAACTGCTGTTGTTTTCCATCATTCTTTTTTATGACTTCTTCATTCTCTCAATTCATATCTCTTTCCCTGATGCTTTGTGTTTTTTAGTGAATTTAGGACAAACTTGTAAAACATGTCAAAAGCTAAAGAAGAAAAGAAAAGAAGTG
>NC_136598.1:23657332-23682332 GCF_910589615.1 Taurulus bubalis | reverse complement strand
ACCGAAACTACATTTTTACAAGATTACATTTGAACACATCATGACAACGATATATCATTTAGCTTCGTCTAATCCCGAATGGAGCTTTAACGCAGCACAACGTAGCTAAAAGGAACCTCACGGCTGTTAGCTAATTGTTGCTAACGTTAGCTAGCTCTCCTACCACCATTTTCAACACGCATTATCCGGGATCGGCGACTAGAAAATATATTTTGTGTTGAATCTCAGTGGAAAAGACTCTTTGGTCATTTTCTAAATCCAAACTTTATCTCTGCGGACACAAACCGGCAAGATTTGTTTGTTTGACGGTTAATCCTGATATCCCTATTTGCTATATTAATACTTTGTATCATAAAAGTGTGATACTTTGTGTGGCAATTAAATTTTGCTATGCAGATATTTTGCGATATAACAATCTGTATCTAAATCTCCACATGCATTTGGAAATCGCTCCGTAGCATTGTATTTAATCAAAGAGGTCTTTCAATTTGAAAGCGTGACTCACACTTTTCCTCAAAACTCTTTTCCTCAAAACCCTTTTCCTCAAAAACCCTTTTACTCAAAACCCTTTTCCTCAAAACTCTTTTCCTCAAAACCCTTTTCCTCAAAACTCTTTTCCTCAAAACCCTCTTACTCAAAACCCTTTTCCTCAAAACCCTTTTCCTCAAAACCTTCTTCCTCAAAACTCTTTTCCTCAAAACCCTTTTCCTCAAACCCCTTTTCCTCAAAACATTCTTACTCAAAACCCTTTTCCTCAAAACCCTTTGGATTTCTGATCGAAGCGAATATGCTTGCACTAAGATGTGTTATTGCTTGCACAGATTTCCCGCTTCAGCCCCTTCTCCTCACACTCTGGCTGCTTTGTGTGTGGCTCGTAAAACATCTGCTCTCAGATTTATGCTTTCTTTTGTTGTGCAAAACCCCGTCAAAATTCCCAAACCAATAGAATTAACAGGCAAAGTGTTATTATGAAATGGCCACTGCCCCGTTCGCTTGCTTTCTTTACGTCATCTTGATTCTTAACCAATCTCCAATACAACCAATTTGGATGTATTATACACCATAAGTAATACACAAGTGAAATATATGGTTTGGTACATGAGCAAATTCAAATAGCATTTAAGTAGCGCCAATGGGCCCCAATGAGACCTCGCCTGAATATTCTGTCCTAAACCCTTTCTAACTTTGTTCTGCTTCACTTTATCAAAGTCAACCTTTGCAGAGAGAACGTTCACATATTGAGCTATGATTTGGGTTAGTGAATGTTCACATATTGAGCTATGATTTGGGTTAGAGAGTGTTCACATATTGTGTTATGATTTGGGTTAGTGAATGTTCACATATTGAGCTATGATTTGGGTTAGAGAATGTTCACATATTGAGCTATGATTTGGGTTAGAGAATGTTCACATATTGAGCTATGATTTAGGTTAGAGAATGTTCACATATTGAGCTATGATTTGGGTTAGAGAATGTTCACATATTGAGCTATGATTTGGGTTAGAGAATGTTCACATATTGAGCTATGATTTAGGTTAGAGAATGTTCACATATTGTGCTATGATTTGGGTTAGAGAATGTTCACATATTGAGCTATGATTTGGGTTAGAGAATGTTCACATATTGAGCGATGATTTGGGTTAGTGAATGTTCACATATTGAGCTATGATTTGGGTTAGAGAATGTTCACATATTGAGCTATGATTTGGGTTAGAGTTGGACCTTACAGCTGCATCATTTCAAAGAAATAATCATCCTGAAAGTGATTTTCTTCTAGGAGGACCTGAAACCCTTTAATTTTTGCTGTGTGTCATCTTCATTTACTCTTAACCAGTAACATATAGACTGATGTTTACACATCTGAACAAAATACCTCACGTGTACCTTTTATTATAACATCAAAAGTATTAAAATAGCCCTAGTGGTTGCAGAGATACACCCTTTTTAGTTTGGATATGACATTTTCCAGCAGAGGCCTAAAAATAGGTGAGTTTTTAAAAGGTTAAAATTAGTCAGCACCACTATGTCGCTTTGGCTTAAAATATCATAAAAATGTGAGTATGGTATGAAATACAAATATGTACTGTATTATCCTTTATGTGTTGTAAAAAGTCACAACATTGTCATAGTTTGTCATGATAAAAGTAAAATATGTCAGTATGCCGTCACACACACACACACACACACACACACACACACACACACACACACACTGGAAAGACCAAACACAACCTTCCAGCATGACAGATTTCTTCTACACATTACAGATATAAAAATAAACAGATCAATCTGCATGAAAGAGCTCTTCCAGTATTGTTCACGAAGCGTTTCAAAGCTTTCGTGGGAACCGAGCTGAGTTTTGATCCTTTTCACCTCAGGGTGTCAAGAAGAAGCAGACTTCTCCGCAAGTTAATCTGAGTGTTTGTTCTCGGGTTCCTTGTTCACACCAACGAGGAGCAGAGGAAGCAGCCCTTTGGCTCTTTGCTCTTGGAGCCTTCAGACTGTGGAAAGCTCGACTATCAGACTGTTTGCATTTTATTCTTTTGTCGTTTAGGTTTTATCTGCTTTGTAAGCTTGTTAAGAAAAGTGCTGTGTAAATAAAGTTCATTATTATTATTATTATTATTATTATTACTGCTGCAAACTGGGCTCAGGGCAGCAGAAAGTTTAAGTAAAGCAGAAGTTTATGTAATAAATAGCGTGATTCTCAGTTCTTCTCTATTATGTCAAATACACTAGAAATCACTTTGATATTCTATTGTCCTAATTTTCTCCACAAACATATCATTCATAAACAATTACAAAAGAAGCTCAGAAAAATACAAACATCCATTTGATTTGGATTACTTTTATTAAATCACAACAGGGATGTTATAGCATAGGATACACGGTTCGGATATTGGAACAAAATGGAGATTACATTTTCCATTTTTTTTGTCTTTTGTATTATGGTGATATACATATGTATACATTCATGTGACACAACAAAAAAAAAGAGATGTAAATAACATGTGTTAAGGTTATAAATGCATTATTACATAAGAAGACCAACAATTGTCTCACCAGAGATGTAAATAAAGATATGGAAGATGGAATAGTGTTCTTATCTTGTTAAATATGTTGTGGTGGCTTTGTCACCACTGCCTCCAACTAACGCTTCAGTGTGGCTGTTCTGCATATATATATATATATATATATATATATATATATATATATATATATATATATATATATATATATATATATATAGCTGTGCTGCAGCAGGACATAAAAAGAACACTTAAGATCTCCAGCTGATCGTCGCCTCAAAGCCAACCAACAATAAAGTGTTATATTTTTACATCATCACCTTTTATGATATGTCAATAATTCAAAACGTTGTGCTATATCATTCAAACTAGCGTCAACAGTCTATACAGAGAGAGCTGCTGTCTCCACATTGACATTCTGTGTACGTCTGTTTAGCCCGCCGTAATTAGTTTGTGGAGGAAATGAGCACCGCTTCATGGAAATGAGTCAGCTATCCATTACAGCGCTGGACATCAGGGACCGTGAACTGCAGATGACCTTGAACCAGACGTGGTGGGAGGGATGGAGAGAGGGAGGGAGGGAGAGGGAGGGAGAAAACACACCTGTAGGTAACAGCCACTGGAAATAGCAGCTTCCCTGGTGGTTCTCTGGGTAAACCAGCTAGAGGCCAATCTCACGTCTCCTGGGGGAGAACAAAAACACAAAGAAAAACAGGAAAAGGCTCTGCATCACTCACTAGAAGGGACCAAGACATGAAGAGAGGAGAATGACTTCATGGATTGGAGATGATCAACAAACAAACACAAGGTGGAAGTGGTTATTTCTCAGTTCTTAGGGGAGTAAACACAAGTTGATACCACCAGCTCCGCCGACCTCGGCTCCAACTTTAGCTCATGTTCTGTGTTCGATGCGTTCAGGGTCACGCGGAGCCGGACTGAGGCGGTACGAAGGGGCCGGAGGGCCAGTAACATGTATAGAAAACATATATGTTACTCATTTTTTATTCCAATATTATGTGATGACAGAACTGCTTGTGCAAAATGTAAAAAAAAGGAGGGAGCTGTTCAACCACAATGATCTAGACTCGTTTCCAAACTTAAGCTTTTTAAATGGAAACACAAGATGTTCACATCTTCTCTCAGTGGGTTTTATGATGGATACTGGAAACATAATACAATAAAAAAATATTACAGTAAAGTACCACCAAATTCTGCATAGAATGAGCTAAATATCTCCCTGACTTTAATAACTTTAAAGAAAAGCAAACCAGAGGTATTATTGCTTATGATATATATATATATATATATATATATATATATATATACACATATATATATATATATATATATATATATATATATATATATATATATATATATATATATATATATATATAAACATGTCAGAGAAGTGTCTTAATACAGCCTAAAAAAAATAATTATATATATATATATATTTAATTTCTATTACTGAAACTGAAGAGCAAGTCTGTGGATAAAAAACACAAACATTAATCTCCAGGTTTCCTCAAATCATACTCACATATTTAGCAGATTAATTATTTGATGGACAAGCATTCTACTTTTTTTATCGCCACATCATCTAGTTACTTTTGCGACAATGAGTAATCCATTTAAGCTATTAGAGCGTGATCAATTATGCAGCAACTAAAGAGAGGAGGAGGAAAAGGAGGAGAGAGGAAGTGAGTGATGGAAAACATTTGTAGAGACACAAAGTCTTCCTTTGTTTTTCTTTATTTGAAGAAGTCTGATTTAAGAAAGAAAAATCCAGATGCTCAATTTCCACACATTTCTGGAAAACATCTCTAAAATTTGAATTGATTATTTCTAGACAGAGATTAATTGCATACATTGATCCAGTTGGTTAAACAGAGAAACTCTTTTGTGTACGTTTCCATTAACATTGCAGTGATTTTTATGCTCAAAAATGTAAACGACTACATTTTCCAGTCTGGTGCAGGTGCATTCAATATATTAAGAGAGCTTTCAGGAGAAGCATCAGTGGCTCAACAGAGTGCCTATTTTATATTTTTACAATAACCTCATAGTCACTCTACATCCGTACACAGGTATTCCCAGACAGTGGAATGTTTATAATGTGTTGTGCTAAAGGTTTTCTCTTCCTATCCACTTCCCCACATTGACACCACTGTTAGAGTTAAAAGAGCCAGGCTGTAGATCACGCTGCTCCGCAATCAGGCACATTTCATCTCACTGCTCCTCGCTCGCACGGAAGAATCCCCTAAAACGAACTTTAGGAGCTATAGAAATGGGAATGGAGAGTCCCATGAAGGCACGCTCTGCTGTAGACCTCCGTCTGTCCAGAGTCACACAAAGATGGAAAAGATCCCATCACACAAGCTCTACTTCTTTCCTTTGAGGGCTTTGCAAAACCTCCCCCCACCCTTATTCCCAGAGCGTCATCTTTTTTTCTATTTTCAGCAAACAAACTGGTTTAAAATGGAAAATTGTTCGCGTGGTGCGAGGAAGGAAGACGACAGTCGAGAGTACAAGCCCTGCTGTTACGACAAGAACTGAGTCAAGATCCCAATCGTCCAGTCAGAAGGTGACCCGTGTTGAGTTTCACCTCGTAACCGCTGCGGACTCAGTTGGTCAAGAAAGGCAAAAAAAAGATGGGAAAGCTGATCCTAAATCAGCTGATAAAATCCAGACCGGGGTCCTTTTTTAAGCTTCAAAACAGCCCGTCTTTTCATGATGGATCCTCGTCGTCGCCGGGATTCACAGTGTTTTTTTTATAGCGTGGATCAGCTCTCCCGTTTGCTTTTGAAAGCTCACAGACTGTCCTTGCGGGCGTTGCAGCCGTCGCACACCCGGACTGGGTGGTCCCATCCTCGGGAGGGCACGGGCTTGACGTTGGTGGAGCACGGGCCGCACACGCCCTGCCCACAGGCCCTGCAGTGGTGCTTGGACATCGCCGGAGTGAAGGTCTTGGAGCACTGGTGGCACTGGGCGATGTCCTGGTCGGGCACCCAGTAGTCCGGCCGAGCCACGTCTTTCATGAAACCTGGGAGAGGATAGTGGACGGAACGGTAAACATATGTAACCCGGCGATAAATGTGCGAGTGTGTGGAGATGAGACGGCGCTGCGCTCACAGAGAGGGTAGTCCACCGCTGTGGTGACCATGTCCAGCGTGGACTGGGCCACCTCGGTCACTCTGCGGGCAATCAGCCCCCGAGGCTCCACCTTAGACACTGAAGAAGAGAGGTGTGTGAGAGAAAGACACAGATGTAAAAGCAGCAATAACACTTGTTTATACGTGAGCAGCTATCGCAGACACAATCTGCATTTAAATTACACAAAATCAGAGATTCATGCCGTCTGTAATTTAATTTAAATGGAAATCTATGTGTAGTTTTGAAATTACAACAGAAAGGAATAAGATGCGTGCAAATGAGACGTCATCATTAACACGGTTTTGCATCTATCACTATTTCTCGCTTCACTAAAAGGACTTGGAGTCGGAGGTGTGTTACCCTGGCTGTTGGTGGCCGCCGGCCCCCCCTGTTGGTAGCAGGCCTTGCACACCCTGACGGGGCCGCTGCCCCAGCCTCTCTCGGGCACCGGCATCCTGTGGCCGGAGCACGGGTGGCAGAAGCCCTCGCCACACGACCGGCAGTGGTGCTTCCTCTCCGCCTCCTCGAACACTTTCCTGCAGCCATGACAGGCCTGAGGGGCACGGGGAGGGCAACACATTTGAAACAGGGGTCAATCATTTTTTAACCGTGTGTTAAAAGTGTTTTATAACTGAAGGTCAGACTCACGGTGATCTCTGTGTTGGTTCTCCAGTACGGCGGAGCCACCTGGTCGGTGACCCAGGCGGCGACAGCCTTGGTGGGCCCCGTGCTGTACTCCGACACGGACTGGATCACGTAGTTCATCCCATCCAGGACCCTCTGGGCCGCGTTCTGGTGGTTGGTCAGAAAGGTGTCCGACTGAAAGAGGAAAGAGGGGATGACCAAAATGCAGACAATTAAGAGGAGAAGGTTTTATAGTCAAGAAGAAGGGAGCGAGGGATGACAGGTGGCTGCATCACTAGCAGGATCTCACTCTCATTTTTATGTTGCATAAATGGAAAATGTAATGCTAAAAATATAATGTCTTGTATTCTCAGTCTCTAAACTATCTGGTCTGGCCTCGAGGAACATTGGATGCCAGATAACTCTGAATAATCTCATCCACCAGATGCCGAAACAATGACCTCAGTGTGCAGTGATTTTTGCAGTGAAACTATAAACCGGAGGAAGAAGAAGAGGAGGAGGAGGAGGTGGAGGAGTACTCACCCCTTCCCAGACATGTTTGACCTCAGATCGCACCACGCCGCTCTCAGGGTCCTGGTTCCCCACCCAGTACTGTCTGCTGCGGTAGATCACACCACAGCTAGCACACTCCAGCACAAAGCTGAGAGGAGGGGAGACGACGTGCATGATCATCGGGTAAAAGGCAGTGAAAAGGTGTGTGTGTGTGTGTGTGTGTGTGTGTGTACGTACCCTGACCAGGCATACTTGGCCAGTCCAAACCATGGGTTGTCAGTGGAAGCGGACGTCTTGGGCAAAACAATCACCTCTCTGCCTCCTTCATAGCACCTCTGGGGACACGAGACATAAAAACACAGAGAAGAATATAGAAGGTGTAATGTTCAGGGTGGGATTTGTTTGAGATGAACAGCAGAAACCCAGTGAAACTACAGCAGCTGGTGACACTGGTGTGAGGAGTCTTACCTTACAGATGAGCACCTTGTTGTTGTACTGGTGTACATACTGGCACAGTCCATCCGCCATGTGGGGCACCCGGTCTCTCAGATGGTTCATTCCGTTTTTACAGCGAATGCTGGAGACGAGACAGAAAACCAAACCCTTCAGACCGACAGGACAGACGTCAGAGTCGGTGAAGCGGACGGGATTTTTTTTTGTAAAGAGTCAGACAGTCCATTAATCCAGGGCCGACTGCTTTCAGATTTCTCCCACTCTCGGCTCTCCATCAAGAAGAAGCACAAAGAGAAGGGGACTTCCATTTCTCCTTTTCCCCAAAAATATGGAAAAGACATCATGTTTTATGTGTCCCATTGGGGAGACATCCAGAGGAACAACAACAGATTTCTGCTTTAAGAGAATGAAATCAAAATCTGTTATTCAGCCAGAGGCAACAGAGAAACTTCTGTTTGTGTTGCTGTTTATGTTTCCATCTGGCTATAAAAGCTTTTAACTGCCGCGTGCCGATATTGAAGAGGAAGGATTGTTCCCCAACTCAAGGAAAAAGACGACGTTTAGCAAAAGACATTTAGAAATTTGAGATCTGCACCAGACAGGATTTAAGACTGAATAACAATACATCTACTACGTCTCCACAGTGCAATTCTAAAGGGAAGAAAGGCTGTTAAACTGGAGACGGATCCTTTGCATCCTTTCAGCAGACACAACGTACAGATGACCACGAGAAGCTGCAGCTGTTCCTCCATAAAAGAGTGGAAAATACTTTCATTAATATTGAAATCTGCAGGAGGAGAGCTCGTTAACGTTGGCGGCAAACAGCAAACAGCTCACGTTAACCGAAGTTCTATTTAATTGCACGATGATACTTTAATGCTTCGTTCAGGGAAAAATGTGCATTCTGCAAATGTAATGTTCAAATGTAGTCTTGTAAGATATAGATTTTGGCAAGAAACTTTAATCAATACATATGTTTTCAGGCGATGTTTTCACAGCAATATAAAATTGACAAAAAGAGAGCGATTTATGACCTGTTTATAAGCTTTATATTTTATTTCCTAATCGTTTTAATTGTGTGTTTTTTTTATGAAATTAACCACGACAGATAAGATTTGATGGTTTACAGTTTTTGACGCTTTGCACTGACTCCAGGCCAGTAGTAAATTTCGGCGAGGCTGTGGGTCTCAGAAAGCATCCATTGTGAACTCTGAGATCTGCAGCCCAGAAATAAAACTAACCGAGTGATAAAGTCCTCCCTGACATTCTTGGACATCCACATGAATCACACAGGGATTATTTTCATTCCAAAGGATATTAGATTTTTTTTGTTGATCTTAGAACTAGAAAGTACAGACAAGGGATTTGGGAGCAAAATCAGTGTGCACTAAAGAATATATATAAATATATATAAGGGCTGAGAGGTGTAATGTTGCATAAGAACAGAAGAGTGGCTGAATGATACTGAATTATACTTTACCATATGTATCTATTATTGCACTATGTTTATTGTTTTTATTATATATTCTTTTGTTTTTATTCTATGTCTATCTTCATTGTTAAGCATTTCACCGAGTCAAATTCCTTGTATGTGTAACGTACTCTAAAGAAATAATTCTGAAATGATGATTTATTAATTTTTTGACCAGCGCTTCAGTCAAAATGTTCCCTGATTTTGGCCCCGGTAAAATGTCAGGTCCAGCAAAAAAAAAAAATCTAGAATGGAGAAGAACTGAGGACGAAAAAGAAACTGCTCAAAAGCGTTTGCCATGACTTACTTGCAGCTGAGGCAGACAGCAGAGCAGGTGAAGTACTCGTCTGGGAAGAAGGAGTGAGGGGTCATCTTATCGTCTGACAGTTCCCCACAGAAACGCTCACTTAGGGCCTAGGGAATAAATAAAAAAAGGATGGCGGAGATTGATGGGAGAGAGGAAATGTGGACACAAAACTGCCTTCATCTCGGTTCAAATATCTCTAAAACTGTACTTCCTGGTCCACCGCTCACCTCCAGCGCGTGGAACACGATCCCGGGCTGGCGGGGCGAGCGCGTGTGAGTGTTCTTCACTTGCTGCCGGACGGCCTCCAGCAGCCGGCCGTAGTCGGTTGGGGGCGTGATGGTCTGGGTGCCGACGTACTGCATCGAGCTGAAAGCCTCCGTCCCCAAGCCCAGGTCGTGGAACCGCTTCTGGAGCAGCGCGTCGGCTTGGCCCTTAGAATCTACAACGGTAAAGAAAAGGTGAAGACGGAGGAGGTGATCAAGAGATCAAAACCAAAAAATCCTGTAAAAAGGGTTCCCAGTATATTTATCCCCCTTACCGTGACCGAGTAACTGGGTGTGCGTCGTTTCCTGGAAGACGATGACGGCCGGCCCGAGAGTAGAGAGAGGCCCGTCCAGGCCGCAGCGGCTGGAGAGGGCCCGGAGCTCCGGGGTGAAGTGCTTCAGGTAGGCCCCCGAGGCGTTGCTCAGGAACTGGAACATGTCGTTGTGGAGGCGCTCGGCCCGCGTACGATAGACGACGATATCAGACACCGCCAAGATCTGGAAGAGGAGGGGATAGATGAATAGAGAGCAAGCACCTTCGAGCACCTCGGACCTGTGTGATTTGACGACAAAACTATTATTCAAAATGTACTAATTTATGTAAATACATCCGTTTTTTTCAGTCAACTCGACCCCGAATAGCTACCTTGAGCAGCAGCCGCATCCTCTGGTTCTGATTGGCCGCGGCGCCCAGCAGGCCCTCCGTATCCAGCGACACCAGGCCGAGGGTGGGGTCGTACGCGGCCCACACTCCCACCGTGCAGGAGCTGGGCGACTTGGAGGTGTAGAACACGGTGTTGCCGCCGAACAGGATGTGGTTGAGGGTGTGGGACTTGCCGTCGCCCGTGTTGCCGAAGATGGAGAGGACCTTGACTCCCGCCACGTCCCCGCAGCGGAGTCGGTCCACGAAGTCGGACTCATCGCGGACCTTGGGGAGGGAGAAGAAATGTTCAGGGAGACATTTGAGGCAGTCTCAAACGTGATATAATCGGCTCCCCTCGCGGACCTCATTGAGCGTATTGAATTTGTGGGAACAATTCAGTCTCGGGTGACTAATATATGAGACTATTTACATCCAGTCCAGACAGAAATATTCAAAATTAAGGCTGTATTCATGAGCAGTGTTCTGCTGACCCTTCAGGCTCAAACTGCTGGTGCATAGACAACAGACTATCTGGATAAGTATGCACTGCAAAACCCTCATTATCGGCTGCACTTTGCACTTCTGCGACAATAAAACACACAACAAGGTGCTTCCCTGCGTGTCAGCTGGGTCACGTGACTCATCCGGGACTTCCCCCAAATGAGCAAACCCCATTTGCTGCTCCCTCTCTCGGCTGGAGTTTCGTTTCTCTCGGGCCCTTGTAAACGAAAACACAACTAAGCTACGAGCAAAACACGACGGGTGAAGCTACGGATAGTGACGTAATCATCTGTCAGTTGAAGCATTATCACGCTAATACACCTCATTTATCAGCAGTGTGACTGTCAGCGTCGGTTCATGGCCTTCGTCAGAATGTGTTGTTGTTCCTTAGCTCGCTAGCTAACTTGCTAGCTAACTTTTACCTGGAGGTTTTCTTGTTCGTCCACCAGCAGGAAGCTCCGCCCAGCGTCCGGAGTCTCTTCGGCCTTCGTCGGACCGATCGAGATACTCTCCATTTCTTTCATGAGTATTTCGGACATCGCCGGGTTTAATTTCTTAAAACGTTTTCGAAACGAAAGTTTAACATGATTCCTCTCTCTGTGTCTCTCTCTCCTGTCTGTCAATCACAACAACAGCGCGTGTGCTGGCCGGAGGGAGGAGCCAAGGCGCGCGCGGGCCGGTGACGTAGGACGCATTCGTGCGTAGGTTCGGTCAGCGTCTCGCCTGGTGCACCAGCACCACCTTGTGGACAACATGCGGAATGACACAGGACCTGCAATTCAACAAACTTCCGATATTAGAGGATAAAAATAGCATGAAATTAGATGAAATGATGACTTCACAGACACATAAATGATATGAGTGTTCTGTAGAATATGTTTCAAGTTTAGATCATTCATTCAAACCAAATACAATTCAAGTCCAAATGTTTGTTTCGCTAATCTATACATAAAGATGATTAAATATGAGTTATTTAAAAAAAAGCAACTAACTCATAATTACAGCAACACTGAATCAAAGTTTCTATTTAACGGTCTGAGAGTGTTTTTTATTGGAGCAGTGGTGCCATGTTGGAGCTGCTCGCTAATGTTCATTAAATATTTGTTAGCACAGATCTATAAATATCACATGTCACTGGATGGCTTCAGAGAGGCGCCACTGCTGCGAACAGGACATGGAGAACGAAATTCCAGCATTGCTGCTCAAACTGTCCTGGCTAAGCTCCAATCCTTGCTCCCTTGCTCCCTTGCTTCCTTGCTTCAGTCCTCCCTCCTTCCCTTCCTTCCAAGCAGGGAGGGAAAGCATGTTGGGAAGGAATTTAAAGAAGGAATTAAGGAATAAAGGATGGAGGGACACAGAGATTGAAGAGGGTCCCAGTCTTTTATCCGAGCTCATCCACGAGAGACAAATGTCTGAAAGAATCAATTATAGGCCTATACCCTCAACCCATCGCCCCTGATTAATGAATAATTAAAGCTGCTCAGTGCAGGGCTACCTAGCACTGATAATATAAGATTAACTATGGTCTATCAACATGCACCACTATTGTAAGGTTATGTAGACACTGCGTCTCTTAATATGCCCTAAAATAGGTAGTATAAACTTGTAATTAAAGGGTAATAGCCTATAATTGTATGTGAGGTATAGGTATATATTTTCTTTAATTAAGTTGACCACCTGTATGGATTGTATGTCTTGGGGAAATTAGGCTAATGATTTTATGAATATGTATGATTTGATAGTTGTTCCCTATAATAAGATCACAGGTGTACTTGGCCAATAGTTCACTAAAGTAAATATAAGAAGAAAAAAATGTGAAAACACATCTTAAATAATTTCACAATATTATTTGATCTTCATTCAGTATGAAATGTAGGCTTCCCATCAAGTTGCCACTTACATGATGTGGTGCAATTTTGGGACTGGCCAGTGCAGACTCAACCTCGCCCATCATCATCATCCTCATCATCATCATCATCATCCAGACAAGGAGACAATGCAAAAGAGAAGCTGGCATCCTCAGACTGACAGACAGTCCTGCAACCAAACCCCTGACACATTATACATATTTTTTTAATTTTTAATTTAAATCAATCCAGAACTGGAGGATGGCATTGCTCTCACAAGTCCGAGGCGGGACCGCGGTCCACTTAAATCGCCATCCCCGCTGGTAGTTGTAGTGCTCTTCCCTTCAGCGTGTTTCATGTTGACATGCGTAGAAAACTACACTTCCCCAAAGCTGTCACGGGGCGCTCCCGCCTCCCATTGGCTGCTCGCTCCAGCCGCAGCCCCAGAGAATGAATGAAATTGGAATAGCAGCTACATTACATGTACAATACCGGGCTCTGCAGTGTTGCATTCTATCATACTATATCAAAATGGCCACAGCGGTGCAGAACCCCCTCAAATCGTAAGTACACCTTTCCTGAGCGTTTGCGCTTTTTTCTGTACGTGTGCATGCTGTCAGTGCAATTCAAAGAGCCTTTGCATTCACAGATATTTCTCAGCGCGGTTACCAACACATCTGCACATGCAATGCATACGGGCAGAGATGGAGATAATGTCAGCGGACGCGAATCAGCCTTAAAGAAAAGTTGACGAGGGGGTGTGTGTGTAAGTGTGTGTGTGAGTGTGTGTGTGTGAGTGGGGGGGTGAGGGGGGTTCTGTGTTTTTGGCACGAGGGGATTATTGTGCGCGCCGATGCAGTTCATATAATCATTTGAGCCAACAGCAGCGTGTGTGCAGGGATATGGAGGAATGCCGGAGGTAGATTTTTTTTGGGTGACCCGGTGTGTCCCTTGCCACTGTGGCCAGCCAAGATCACGGTCAAAGCCGGGGCTGGAGTGGCAGGCTGGCCGGGAGGCATGGGAGCTTAGATTGGCTTTACCGTACCTGTGAGCACATTTTTTGTGTGGGGGTACACACACAGAGGGGGTAAACAGGTAGGCAGGATGAAGCTGCAGCGTTACGGTACCTCTTCCTGCCGGACCTCTCGGAGATATATAATCCGAGGTAAATACGCTGGTGCACGGCTTTAACTCCAAAACTTGCTTTCATCTTCAGCGCCTATAATGAAGCCGATAATAAAATCTGAATTGCAGTCCGGCGTTTTTTTACGCTCAACGTGCATCTTAACGGACATTTCATTAAACTCATGGGTCTTTAAACGGGTGGATTCCCCGTGAAGTTTCTCCCCTAATAATCCCCTTTGTGCAGGTTTTTTTTTTTTTTTGGAAGGGGGGTCTTTTTGTGTGTGTGTGTGTGTGTGTGTGTGTGTGTGTGTGTGTGTGTGTGTGTGTGTGTGTGTGTGTGTGTGTGTGTGTGTGTGTGTGTGTGTGTGTGTGTTGTTTTTCTGAGACTGGTTTCAGAGGAATGCAGACGCCTGCTGCCCGCCTGGGCTCCCGGCCAAAAAGGTGGCCGATGTGCGTCTGTCAGCGGGTACTTACAGGGAAACAAAAAAAAACCCAAATGCACACCACAACAGCTCCAATATACGAATAGAGACGAGGAGTGAGCACACATCAGATCCATACAGGCAGTTTGAAACAAAGAAAAGTCATAGACATGTGTGCAAAAAAAAAAACAGAGGCGCACGTCGTATGCTGCACAGGTTTCACCTGAGCAGGGATATAGATACAGACCTGTCTGTCTGTCTGTCTGTCTGTCTGTCTGTCTGAGACGCAGACACAGGCGACATTTCGTGCAATTCCACGAACGACTGCCCGGTACGTGTCATGCTTTGAACAGCACTTCACAGCAGAGAGGGAACCGGAATGCTACTGATTGGGCAACTGTGTGCTGCCGTGATTGTACTGTGATGGTATTTGAGTGTTTTTTTGGGGGGGGGAATGCATTGCACATATCTCAATGATGGCGTCAGAACAGATTTGAGATGAATAATTTGGAGATTTAACAACGCTCTAATAAACTGGTACCCAGTGGTGCTCTGTGGTGACGGGACAGGAGGGGACAGGTGGATGGAGGCTGTCGTGTGGGACCTTTTTTTAGCTCAGAGCTTCTTCTCCTCTCCTCTTAGGGAAGCTCATCCAAGCAGAGCCAAAGGGTGGCCAGATTAGTCTATATATACACAATTGACAGATTTGCATGGAATACATATATATGTATTCCATGCAAATCTGTCAATTGTATATATATATATATATGTACCAGGGCAGAGAGGGAAGTGAGCTTGTGGTGGAAGGACATGCAACATGATTTAGGGAAAGAATGAAAGCATATTAAGTAAATAATCTAAAAATAAAAGAGCCTGGGGGCCAGTAACTATAACTGTTGTTTATACTTTTCAGCGGTGGTCTTGCTTTTGATTTGAAGTTCTTCAGTTTTGACAAAAAGGAAGACGTGGAAGGAAGCAGAAAAGTTGCGAGCCAGATGCAGACCTGCAGGGATGCTGGCTCACTGTTCCACTCCAGCGTCTGACTCCATGTGCAATAATAAAGCCGTGTGTATTTATCACACAAGGCCACAGCAATCAACGCTTTCTTTAACACCTCACCAACTGTATAAATGCCATTGTTTCGCAGTATGGGTTTAACTACGTTCCGGTTTCCACACACACACACTGCCATCGGCTTTTAAACAAGGCCCGGTAATTAGCATGTCTACTAACAAACTGGCTACTGGAAGGCTAACAACTCAAAGGGGCCTATTCAGCAAAATGGGGTAAACAAATCGCACAAATGTGGTTTTAATATCGACTCCATACAGCCGGTTGTGTCTCTATAACTTTGGGTGAATCTCTGCGATGAATTTTTATCAATTCAGTGGGATGTAAATTCTGCAGGATGCATTCACAATCGTCACTGGAGTGTGAGTGGAGTGAGCCTGCAGTGATGTGTGTGGAAGTACAGTGGAGGGTTCATTTGTGTGCGACGGCAAATCAGTGGAGGAGAGCAGCTCCAATCTACTGGGCATTTCCCCACCAGCTCTCTCTCTCTCTCTCTCTCTCTCTCTGCTGGATTAGAGACTTGTTTAATCTCTCCTTCTCTCCTTCTCCTCTCCCTCTCTCCCCCTCCCACCCTCTTATTTCCTCCCTGTCCTCCTCTCACCCCTGCGTCCCCTCCCTCCTTCTTCATCACTTTCTCCATCCATCACTCTTTTTTTCTTCTTCGCCATCTCCCTTTTGTTCAGCCATTTCCTCTCTGTCTCACTCTCTCTCTCTCTCTTTTCCATTTCCCTGCTTTTCGGCCTCAAACCATCTGAGCCCTCCAAGTCGCTTACCCTCAACCCCCACCCAACTCACCCCCCACCCTCCACCCCGACTCCTTACATTGTGAATCAAAGCATGTCAGTAATCTAATATTCAGCAAAACGTACTGAAGGAAATTCTTTCTGCATTTTGTCAGATCCTTTTAAATCTTCTTGGATATCTCACTCATAAGACTTCCCTGAGAGCGATTTACTGTGGATTTGAACTATCTACTGGCAGAACGTGTTTATAGTCCACTGTTCATACCCAAACTATACAATATGTCAGTGTGCTGCGTCACAGAGTGATATGTTGGTCACAATTAAATTAAACCAACGGCAGGAATGTCACAGGTGTCAGAAACGGTGAAAATGGCATGTTGATGTGGCGCTTGTTTTCAGCGATATTACTTCTTTGTGCAGGTTGGAGGGGCAGATGTAGATAATGGTGTGCTGTGGTATTGGCGGCGGTTGTGGCGGGGGCCTATATGATATTATTCCTGCCCTGCCTGACTGAGCCGAGCTAAATGAGTTCCATGTAATAACCGGCTCTGTGTGCAAACAGCCCCGCGTGATGGCTGCAACCACAGCCTGAGCATCCATTTCCAGATCTTTCTTTCTCTTTCAATCTCTCCCTTTCATTCCCTCACTCGCTCATTTGTGCGGTATCACCCGTGCGGATGGAGACACACACACACACACACAGATGCGCACACACACAGATGCGCACACAGTTGCACTCTCTCATTCCCTTTTCTCGCTCTCAGTTTTTTTCTTCACTCGTGCCGGAGTAGGCTAAGCCTGAGGTCTGATGTTTTTAAGGGTATTTCTTTTTCAGAGTTATTCCTTTCATCACCCTCTTATTTAGACTTTCTATCTGTTTTACTTTGTGTGTGTTTTTAGAAGACAGGATAGAGAGAGGCTGAGAGAAAGAGAGAGACATAGATAAGTATTTTTAGCTTTATGACCTATTTCTCCAGTGCTACCTAACTGACTGTCAGTCAGCTCCACTGCTTTGGGACCGTGCGTGATTTGCACCAAGGGAAATTGGAATTTGTAGTTTTGTTTGGTCGCAACTTGTAGTCCAAATGCAAAAGGTGTGGTGGGAGAATGAATCAACCCAAATCTCTCTCCTCTCCTCAGCGTTATTTCCTCTCTGTTGTCATTCCCCATTTGTATTATTCCCAGTGTGCGTGTCCAGTGGATCCCTATCAGGAGTCCTGGAGGGTGGAGTCAACACAAACCAATGGCTGCTTCCCTCTGCAGCACTTTAATAAGGATACAGGCCGAAGGGGGGCTAAGAAAACACACACACACACACACACACACATGCACTCACACGTGCACTCACACGTGCACCCAGATACAGAGGTAGGGAATCCATCGCCGTAATAAGAGGCCAAGTGCAGTGGTGATAAATCTCACCTGAAGGAGCTGTTCAGAGGCAGATTGCCTTACCCTGATGTACTGCCCTCAATACACACTGCAGCTAGCTACGGGCTACACACACCCACACACACACAGGCCTGCACACAAGCACAAATACAAATACCCAGCATGCTTTAATGCACGGATGGGAGCGTGCATGCGTATTGTTTTGCAGACGGACACACGCACACACACCCACGGACAGAAAGCGTGAACACATACTTACATTCACACAGAGAGGCCCATGATTCACAGTTTTATAGTGATTCCAGGATAACCACACCCAGTGGACAGCGGGAGACACACACACACACACACACACACGCAGGCACACACACAGGAAATGAAACGCAACTCTTCATTAAAATCACACATAGCAAGTAACACAAACCTCTGACAGATGAGCTGCCACTGCCTGCCCTCCTCACTTTCTGAGTGTCAAATCTCTTGTCGTGTTCAAATATGCAAACAGTCAGGAACAGACACACACACACACACACACACACACACACACACACACACACACACACACACACACACACACGTACACACACGCACAGATGCAGTGCTGTGACAGCAATTTGAGCAAACTGACGTTTTCCAGCTGGTTCTGTAGCAGACGTCCGCTCCTGCACATATCCCTGCCACACACACACACACACACACACACACACACACACACACACACCTACACACACACGCACGTACTCCTGTCTGTCAGTCTGTCACTATCAGACTGAGTGTGTGGCCTCTTTGTCTTGGGGACTGACATGCACTCTGTCCCTACAAACACACACACACACACACACACACACACACACACACACACACACACACACACACACACACACACACACAAAGGTATGTCTGTTCCTGTTTTCCTTCATTCATATTGGAGCTGCGTTGGTGTGTGTACTCCGATGTGTGTCGTTTTCCCTTTACATTGTAGAACCATATTTTCCAGGCAGCATCTCTTCTTGATGCTGCATCAGGGTGCATGTTTGTGTCAGTGCACGTGCCTTTGTGTGATTGTGCATGTGCAGCGTTGCCTAATGTATTTTGGTACTCCTCTATATATATATATATATATATATATATATATATATATATATATATATATATATATATATATATATATATATATATATATATATATATACATATACATATCTCCTTGCCACTGCAGCCTATCTTCAGAAGAACAGAAAAATGTGTTCATGTGCACATGCACAGAGAATGGTAGAAGAGAGAGAAAAAAGAGAAATAATTTCACTGAGAGTGAGAGTGAGAGAGAGAGTGAGAGAGAGAGAGAGGACAAGAAGAAATTGACTCGAGGGTGGTGGGAGGGAGGAGGGGTAGATTGGTAGGGTTATATTGCATAGTTTAATCTGTTGAGTTCAGCCATGGAGGCTGGGTTTTGGGGGGAGGGGAAGAACAGTACAGTAGTAGGCATCCTGACCGTTCTCCACTGGGCACACACATACACCCACACACACCCACACACACACACACACACACACACACACACGCACAAACACACACACAAACAGACAAAAAGCTCCGTAAGCCAGACAACCCCAGTGTGTGTGTGTGTGTGTGTGTGTGTGTGTGTGTGTGTGTGTGTGTGTGTGTGTGTGTGTGTGACTGCACAGATGGACAATGGAGGATGAGACAGGTGCGTCGACCAGGTGTACAGACTTTGGTCGGTAGGCGCAAGTGTTTTCAGAGGCTTAAAGCTAACCCATACACACACACACACACACACACACACACACACACACACACACACACACACACACACACACACACACACACACACACAATTTACTCTGCCTTCAGCCGTTTACATTTGAACTACTTCATTTCCACCCATTTTAATTACCTAGTTTCTCCCAGTTGGACTCCACCATTGAAATGAAATCCTTTGTTGGCGTTCAGGTTTTTGATTTTTTTTTGTAATTGTGGACACATTTTCATGATTTCTTAATATTTCTCATCAGCTATTCCAATGATGCAATTTCACCTCTAGGGGGAGCTCTCTGTTTTCTCTATTGGTCAGAGAACCAGCTAATTGGTGTGGTTAATTGCACCGTAACCACCAACACACACACGTGTGTGTGTGTGTGTGTGTGTGTGTGTGTGTTGTCACAGTATCAGACTGGACTGAGAGTCAGTATGTGGACGGCCTCTCCTGGATGAGACTCAAGGGATCGCCCAGAGATTCAGACAATAGCTTAACCACAGTGCGCCTGGTGGGGTGGCTGTGCTTTTTAGGAATGCTGTCTGCTACCTGTCAGGAGCACACGTGTGTGTGTGTGTGTGTGTGTGTGTGTGTGTGTGTGTGTGTGTGTGTTTGTCTGTGCTCCCAGTGTTCCTAGTTTCTTGGGTGTTTTCATGAAGGCCTCTCCCTCCCTGCTGTTTGCTTAGTGCAGGCTGAGGCAGACAGCTCAATGTGGGCTAAGGATTGATACACACACACACACACACACACACACACACACACACACACACACACACACACACACACACACACACACACACACACCACATGCTGCAGGCAGTCTCATTCCCTTTCTTCATCTAATCTTCATTTGGTGTGTGTGTGTGTGTGTGTGTGTGTGTGTGTGTGTGTGTGTGTGTGTGTGTGTGTGTGTGTGTGTGTGTGTGGATGGAGCTTCATTATATTGTCTATATTGTGTGTGCATTCATGAACCTTTTTTGTTTTATTCCTGTCTGCATGCATGTGTATTATCTATTAATATACACTTGACACTTTTAATAATATCCTTTTTTAACATACTGCTATTTGTTTGTTTGTTTACCATGTTTTAATGTACATATTCACATTTTCTATTTTTAAATGATGTCTTATATTGTGTTTATTGTCATGCACCATTCACCTGTAGACAAATTCCTTGTATGAGTTACGGAGTTGGCAATAAACTCTGATTCTGATGCTAATGTCCTTTTGTAAAATTAATATACATGTACAAGTACATTTGGTACAAGTATTTGGTTTCCTTTGTTTTGCATTGCTGTGTGTGTGTGTGCACATGCATGTGCACAGTCGTCCTTTGTGATGTTCCTGTGCCCTTGCACAGCACAGCCCTGTGTGATTGTCATTTCTGTCATGTCTGCCTGGACATTTTTGGTAGTCAGCTCCAGTTTGTTGGAGGGGTGGCACTCCGCCAGTTAATTCCTAAAGCTAGTATTTCTCTCTCCCTGTGAGCTTGTGAGTCTGTGTGCGTTCATTACTGTAAAATATAGCTGGAATAAACCTGGAATATAAATAGATGTTGAGGATAATAGAAAGGAAAAATTATTGGAATTGTAAAATTAGCTTTCATGCACAATGAGGCGTGAAACACAGAGTGTGTGTGTGTGTGTGTGTGTGTGTGTGTGTGTGTGTGTGTGTGTGTGTGTGTGTGTGTGTGTGTGGGGAGGGGGATCAGGTTTCGGCTTTCCTTTATTGGCTGTGTGGTTTGATGATGGGCAGTTTGGTTTCTCGGTGCCTCTTCCTGTGGTCGGGGTTTTCAGTAGCTGTTTGGTTGGTCGGCCACAGGCCAGAGTGCTTCAGTGGAGGAGCTTCCACATGGAGGGAAATCTGCTTTGTTATCGTGTGAATAATAGCCGAGCCTTTCTTCCTTGTCTACAATAAAGAAATAGCTCCACACTTCGGGAAATACGCTTATTCACTTCATAACAATACTGTGTTAATACGTGTATTAATACGTCTTTAGAGGTAGGCTAACAGCTATGCTAGGCTAACGGTCCCCTACCGTCTACCATAAACATGAGATTGGTATCAATCTTCTCATCTAACTCTCAGCAAGAAGACAAATACTTGTATGTGTATTACTCACCGTGTTGAACTATTCCTTCAAGTTTCTGTTTTTCTGCCACATGTACAACTCACCATGCAGCATTTAGCTAATGCTTTATCTGTGCATTATGACAGGACTGATGAACGTAGCTGAGCCTGTCGCCCATCAGAGTAAAAATGAACGTGCAGCGGTATTTATTTAATCGTTAGCGTTTTTTACACGGTGCTATAATTCACATCCAGAGCATTAATACAGGAGCAAACAACTATTTGCAATGTACAGATATACAGTAGTGGAGTATGTTGTTGCCCTGAGCAGAGAAAGTCACTCTCCCTCGACGTGTGATGTCATCCAAGGTTCTCCTTGCTTTATTGATATACAAACATGCTTCCCTTATAGTGCATGTTATGCATGATTTATGCTCTTTTGGCTGTGCGTCTTTAAGCCTTTTTGATTTGGACCTGCGTTTTTCAAATCTTTTCTCAGGTGGGCTTTGATGTATTTGTCTGACGTGATTCAATAGTTCCATATAAGTTTGGACCAACACAACTCAATGGCTGGGGAAAACACCATCAAGGAAGAGTTGTGCCTAGAATGAATAATGTTGTTGTTGTAACAGGATGCGAGGTACTCTGCGGCGTCGGGCGCATAGTCATATTTTTCGGAGGAGGCGTTCTGTGAGCTTTGCGAAAGCTTTCCACAAAGCTCTTAGTCGTATTGCAATAACCACATTGTTGCAGAAGCTTAGCTGCAACCAGGCAGCAACCAGCAGGGGGCGACTCCTCCGGTTGCAAAATTAAGTCAGATTGTATAGAAGTCTATGAGAAAATGACTCTACTTCTCACTTGATGTATTCCATTAGTAAACATTGCAAAGATGAGTTTATGTTCTCAATTGATAGTTTCAAGTCTTTTTCAATCCAGCATGATGTTCATTTGTACATTTTGGTGCGTTTAGAGTCAAATAGACCATTAAGTGAAGTATGCTTTACGACGGGATTACTAGGATTGAAAGGTCGCTGACGCTACCAGAGCCGTAAACGGCGTCTCCACGTCACTCCTCCGCAGTCCAAATATGGTAACTTTTATTTACTGGTTGCAAAAAGCCAAGATGGCGCCGTCCAAATTGTCGAACTCGAGGCTTCAATACGGCAGTCCACAAACCGATGGGTGACGTCATGATGACTACGTCAACTTCTTATATGCCGTCTATGTCGCCCACCCTCCGACAGGGAAACACTGTTAGCACTGTTGCCGTTGTTTGCACTGTTCGCTGCAAGCCTCCAGCTCAGCTGCCGCCATGTTGAGAGCCGTGGGGAGTCAATCCCTCTGCTCACAATACAGAATTGAGCGCCTTTAAAGCATTCACAGGTCCATGTGGGAGTAACAAGGTGCTGATTTAGGAAAAGGAATGTTTCATTGCTATTCAGTTTTTAGGCCCATATTGCACAAAAGAGACATTTTAAGAAATGTTTGCTGATCACGCTCTTCCCGCCGTTGCCACCCCTTTACTGTGATTTCTGAATCAACTCTCAGAGCCGAAGATTATTATTTTACAAATTGATGTTGAGAGTCAAGTTTTCTCCTGGTGGCTATTTGCAGCTGAATTTAGGGTTTGTCTGTCCAGAAAAACGAGCCGTCAGCCCCCTTTTTAAATGACCGAGAGCGAAAGACGAAGTGTTGTCAGTGAGTCACGTCTTTTCACAGGTCGTCCTGCTCTGTTACTGCAGGGTTCTCGCTCTCTTTGTCCATCTTCTCTCTCATTCCGTCTCTTCTCAACCCTTTCCCCCACATATTTCTGCCTCTCCCTCGGCGGATGTCACTTTCCTCTTTCTCGTTTTTCTCTCCTCTGCTCATTTCATCCCCCTTTCCCTGTTTCTTAAAAAATGTCTTCTCCCAACTTTCTCTTTGAGTATCTCCCTCTCAGCCTCCACCTCGAGTGCCTCGGCTCTTCTCCCGTACGAGCCTCCAAACAGGCAAACAGTCATGCAGCTCTCTCCTATCACAATATAATGAGATTGGGAGCACCCAAATTGAAAGAAGCCATTTTCTACAGCTGTCAACTTATTATCGAGAGGGGACCGGCTCATTCTCCTCCAGCGGCAGCGGAGGAGAGAGGGATGAAGGTGATGCAGGGATGGAGGAGAGAGGGTTTTGAAGTGAGAGGGGTGCTGAGGGAGGGAGGGGCTCAGGGGTGATGAGCTGTTTTACATTTTGAATGTTGTCTTTTTTTCCTTCTCTCCAGCATTTCAGTTTGGTCACTAGTGGAGCCTTGAAGTCCAATTTTTTTTTTCCCACCATGTTCGTCTTATTGTAATATTTAAAAAAAGAAGCATGTCAGGCATTCTGGACCTGTGTTTGTGACTGTTTGAGCACCTCTCAGTGTGTGTGAGCCTTTATTCTCCCTCCTCATCACTATTTATACACAGAGAGTAGGTGTATTTCTGTCTGAGGGAATGGCTGCCTTTCTATTTTGGCTTTAAATCAAGCTGACTTTAAATCAAGCATTTGGGTGTTGCTTTTATCCACGGTGGCTGCTTCTCTCCGGACAGGCCTCTCTACCCTGCTCAGTTCTTCATTAGCTTATCGTAAAATACAAAGAGGGTCGCTGGCAAAGCACGAAATCAAAGTGAAAGGAGTTCAACAAAAAGTGAAGTACCTCCAACGCCGCTATTAAAATACACTCTTGGTCAAATGCACAGATTTGCAGGCGCTGAGCTGCACAGAAACACATTCTCTTCAGCAGAAGGCGAGCAGTTCATTCCCAACGACACATATTGACACCCGGATCACATCCTTTAAATGTCACACATCTAGCGATGCTCCGCGAGGTTGCAGAACTGGTTCAGGAGGTTTTGAAGATGCCGACGCACACAAGCTGTCAGGCACTCACCGGCATCTGCTGGGTCTGAAGGAGTTAAATGTGTCCTTATATCCATCCAGGACAGTTGATTGTTGTTGACATTTTCAAGAGCTTTAATCCAGTTTGAGGATATTAAAGTGTAAATAATCATCTTTTCGTTTGAGTGTCTTGTCAAAAAGTCACATCTTTTCAAACCTAATTTAGCTTTTTTCTGCTAAAAGATGATTATCTGTTCTGTTTGTACCTTGAGAGTGTGTTGTAGTGGCATATTTCAATACGTACCTCAGCCAAGGAGGCTTTTAGTCCAGTTTGTTTGCTTTTTGTCTGTTAATAAGCAGATATAATAATGATTTCACAGATTTCAGTCAAATCAAATTGAAGACTTCTGCCAAGAAGGAACTGGTTAGATTTGGCGCAATTAAATCTAATACGAGATCTTTTTACTGAAAAAAAAAGTGTGCGTTTCGGGGCCTTTTGGGGCTTTAAAATCAAATAATTTCTTCACTGGACTTTTGGATCAGGATGAGTTTGCGATTTGTAATTACCGCAAAATAAGTCCATGAAAGTTATGCACCATTTTATTTCTTTTCTGTCATTATTTGCCAAATTCCTTTAAATGTAGCCTCTAATACACATCAAAAGTGAGTAAAAAATAATCTCACCAAACAAACAACTGAAACTCACTCAGCCTTCTAGCCACATCTCTCATTAACTGACCGAG